>NC_044576.1:29369023-29687773 GCF_901933205.1 Camarhynchus parvulus | reverse complement strand
GTTATTGGGTTAAAAGTAAAAATAATTTAGGTGTCATTTTTTAATTGGGTATTTTTTCCTTAAAAGACCTTGTAGAGATAGATACATTGCCATTTTGTAGCTTGTTAGTGAAGTGCTGTAGAACTCATGGCTTGTAAGACTGTAATATAGATAAGAAATTATAAACATCTGAGTCTGAACACAAAATACCATCTTGAGCATTTTCAATCCTGACCCAGGCAGAAAAAGAAGATTAAGAATCAATGCCTTATAACCCAAATAATTCTGAGATTCAGTGATTTGAGAGGGTCACTCTGTTGGTACTTCCAGGTGGGTTTGGGCAAGGTGTTGGCTCTCCTGCTGTTGCTGGCCCAGTGTTTGGGGATTGGCTCTTCATGCTCAGCTGGAATCTCTCAGCCTTTTGTGTTCTTGAGGCCCAAGCTCAGTTCCTGCAGGTGATTTGCATGAGTTTGTTGCTGCATCTCACTCGAGCTTAAATCCCAGTCTGCTCCAGCTTTTGTGAGTAGGAGGTTTTTGGGGTAGTTCCTGTAATTGCCTGACTCACTTAGGAAAGATTTCTCCAGGAGTGACTTTAATATAGAAAGTTGGATAATTGTGCGCTTCAGACTTTCAATTTACTGGTGACTTTCCAATGTCTTTTACAAAGAGAACACAAAGGACTGTGGTGCTGTTGGTGGGATGCGCATCCAGCATCCCATCATGGCAGCATGGAACGGGAGCCCTGATTCAGGCCCTGGATCTCATCAGGATCCAGCTGCAGGGAAGCTGGGATATTGAGATAGGAAGCTGGATATTGTGCCAGTGCTGTTTTAGTGCAGAGCTTTCCATATTTAATGTGGCTAAATGAGGCTGACTCTTCAGGAGTGTCTCTGCAGGAAAGATGCTTCCTGTGTGCCTGCAAACTGCCTCTCTCTGCTGGGGTAAGGTCCGAACAGGTAATTCTGAAAAACAAACTATTTTTGAAGCAGCAGGGGCTTTCTACAAGGTGTGAAGATTTCACTTGGAAATGGGGCAGATCTTGGACATTGCCAAGGAGCTCTGTAGTATTCAAGGCTGGCTCTCCAGTCTGAGCTTTGCCTGGTTCAGTTAAGTCTAGAAATTCCCATTCAGTGGGTGTTTAATATAAAGTGAATTTGCATCTCATTTCCAATTCTTTTTCTGGTGCTACTGTCTGTCATTCCCCTGGGACATCTACCTGACCTCTAAATTGATCCAGAGTCTTTTTTCAGAGGTGAAACCTTGCTGCTTTTCACTAGGCATCAAGCAGGGCAGCACTCTTCCAGCATTTATTGCAGCTGAGATCTGTGATTTGATCAAAGGTTTATCCCATTAAGTGAAAATCCTGCTGTTATGCTCCTGCCTCAGGACAACACCTTGGGCTCTGCTTTCTCCCTGCACTTGGGGTTTCCATCTGGCAGAAGAGGTAAAACCTGTGCAGGTGGCAAAACCCACCAAAGCAGCAGAGAGAGCAACAGGTAATAAGAGGGGGAAGAACATTTGCTTTGCCAAGCCTTGGAAAGTCTTTGGGTGCCAGAAGATGTGGGTGAGGTCCTGAAAGGTCCTGAGGAGCAGGCAGTGAAGTCCAGCCCTGCAGTGAAGCCCTTCATTGTCATCTCCCTCCTCTTCCCCTGCCCAAGGCAGCTGACACAAAGAAAGCTGAAGGGGCAGCGTTTTCCACAGATGCTGCTGCTCTGACTGCTTAATTTAGCAGCACTTTGGCAACTCCTCAGCGCCCAGAGCTGCTGAAAGAGTCCTCAGCGTGGTGAAAGAGAAAACAAACAAGTCAAAGGCTTCATTAGGGGACGAGGCCATCAGTGGTGGCTGGGTGAGGGATGAAGCCCTTTGCTCTGCTGGGGCTGTGCCACAACTTTCCCTGCCTTGTATCCTCACCTTGGAGCTGCTGCTGGTGACCCTGGTGTGGCTGCCACACAGGCATAAATTGGATGAGAGCTAATTAACTGTCAAAACCCAGGGCAAAAGACAATAAACCCCTGCTTCACCTCCTGGTGGGTTTCAGTGTTTTCTCTTTGATGTGACAGCTTGTCCTCCATTCCTTTTGCAAACAACTCACCATTGCAGAGGAAATGCAATACAGCAAGGCAATCACTTATTGCCAGTGACAGCAAATAAACATGAAAAATGGGCTTTGAAATACTAAAGGACAATGATCAGAAAGGTTTCTTCTTTCATCCTAAATCATGATGTTTAGCACTCGGCTGTAGTATTATAAGTTATTTATAAATGTCTTGGCTTGTTAGGAAATATATGTTTTTATATCGAGATAAATAATGTTTTTAATCAGATGATAGATGTGCATGCTGTGCATGGGGAGGGGGGAATGTGGAGAAACCAAATCAGACTCGGTGTAATATCCTCATCCTAATGGGGAGGCACCTCACCAAGCAAAATATTGCACAGTGACATTTTCTTCTAGGCGTGAGTAACACAGACGTGTTTGTATTGAAGGAAAGCTCATTAAAATTTCTGATGGAACAATTTTCTGTCAGAAAATGAAATTTCATCAAAATCAGAATGTCTTCCTGAGAGGTGTCAATCTCACAGATATTTACAGCCGAGGAGCATTTTTGTTTTGCTTTGGAAAGGTAAAATCCTTGTTTCTGTGTTTGTTTGGATTCTTCACACAAAATGTTGATATACTTTAGCAGGATTTAATTTGTTACATTGCTTTGATGTTCTCAAAACAAAATTTTAAATTGTATCAATATGGACGAGTTCAAAACTGGATTTTTTTTGGATTGTCACTTCATGAGAAATTTTAATTATTTTTTGGTTCTGATTCAATGGAAAAACATGCCAGAATGTCAGTTTGTCATATGACACAAGTTCTGTTTTTCACTCAATTCCAATTATAGCATGTGAATTTTGAAATTCAAAGAAGCAGAGAAAAACAGGAGGCAGGAACAAGATGTGTCAAAACCACCTTTTGTTCCCCCCCTCCCTCAGACCCATGAATCAGCTTCAGCAAACTCAGCGTTTTCCAGTGTTGTTATTGGAATTGGATTGTTGGTGTATTATTATTTCCATGCTATTGTAGGCACATTCCTAGCTGGGCCTTGTGGGGATGTACTTTTTATTCTGGAAAAGCTCACTCCCTACACCTGAACGTGGGATGCGACCTCCTCTTCATGCTGAAGGGGAGATTTTACATGGGTTTTGCATGTTGGTTTTTTTTTTTTTTGGTGGATTCTCATTTCTGCTGCTTGTGAGGGATTTGGGTAATTTTGCTGATTGAGTGTCTGTAAGCAATGGAAGCTGCTGCTCTCTGCAGGCTCTGGGGCATCCTGCTCACTTGGGGGACTGAGCTGTGGAGTTTCAGGGTCCCTCTGTACAGTGAGAGCTGTTCACAACAGCAGAAGGCAGCTGTACCCAAAATGAGCAATCCCACCCCTCCACAGCTGCTTTTATTTAAAAACAACTCCCAGATCTTCCCTGGGCTGTTTCACAGTGTGAGCATGCTTCTGGGTGATTTGTTTTCTTTGCAAAGAAGTTATAACACACTTTGGAGCAGCCCATGACCAGTTACAGGTGCATCTATTCGAGGGTTGGTTTATCTTGCTGTGAGTTGTAACACCTTTGGAAGAATCCTGACCTTTTGTGAACACACAGGCAAATCAGGAATGCAGAAACAGCCAGGTTGGAAACAGGGCTGCAGTTCTGCCCCTCACTCCTGCACACACTTTTGGATTATTTCAGTTGTTTCAAGGTTGAGGCAGCTTAGCCCAGGAAGTCTTCCAAGGGGGAATGTAAGTCATGCTGGAAATGAGATTTCTGGAAAACAAGGACACAGATTTACTTCATACAGGATGTTTTTGGTGTTTGAAAAGTAAATTCTGTTCAGCAAAGGCAGTCTCTGCTTAATTACATGATTTTTGACAGGTTTTATTCCAAGAAGAAAATGTCACCATTTGTCACAAGCCAGCCTGAATAAGACTTTGTTTATACATTCCTTTCCCACACTACTTTGAATTATGCCATAGTAAATTTGGAGCAGCTCTACTGAGTTCTCTGGAAAGTGACTTTGGTTTTATACAGGTGGAATTAAAAAGAATTTTGGCTTGTTGCACTTGGATTTGTGGCTAATCTAAGACTTGCTTTAGAAAGTCTTTGGCCATCTTGACATCATTCAACTCATTGCGTTGTCCTTCCCCACTTCATAAAAGTGATTTGCTTTTGGTTCCAGGGTTTGTTTTGCTTTTGAGGGAAGGAAGGAAGATTTTGTAGTGAAAGAAGGGGGAAATGGTGACCTTCACATGTGATTTTGTTTGGCTTCTGTGTGGTTTTCAGATGGATGGGGGAAATGGACTTGGATTGCAAATGGTTTTTGGTGTGATATACTGCCTTGCTGTGAACCCCTCCTGAAATAAGCCTTCCAGCCTGGAATAGTTTCTTGTGGAAGGTGGGGGAACAATCCTGCACCAGCAAAAACCTCTGCAAATGGTGCAGTGTGCCGTAGGGAACGGGCTGGTGGTGCTGGGAGAACCTGGGGTGGGGATGCAGGGAGCTGCGAGGCTGCTGGGCTCTGCAGCTGCCTGATAAAGCCTTGCAGGCTGAAGTCCTGCTTCAGGCAATGAAGTTGTTAGAAATCAGCCTTGCCCAGCTTTTATTGACTCTGTTGGCTCCTTCAGGGTGACTTTTGGTAGCTATCAAATGCAGAGTGGCTCGGAGTCCCAAAGGGAAGAGGGTGAGGAGAAGGCACAGGAACAGGGAGGGCAAAGACATGCCTTGGTGAAAGATTCCTCCAGCTGAATTTGAGTTGTGTTAAGTTCTCCCCTGAGGGCAAATACTTGATTTTATTTATGGCTCCTGAGTTAGAAGAAAACTTTTCATTTTAGAAGGGTTCAGAATTATTTCCCTTCTCTCTCCCACTTGTTATATTTGACTAGCTGTGGCACTGACTCTTGTTTCACTTGATAAAAACACTCTGCCATAGAAATCAGAAAAGAAACAAACCTAATAAACTAATCTTCCTATTTCTTGGTTTCCAAATCAGGTTGGTGTGTAAATGCTTGTACCTTGGGCCTTTTAAAATTCCCATCACTCCAGCATTTCCCTCCACTCAGACTCTATGTTAGACTCCAGCCTTAAACACATTTGTTTTCTGAAAATAACCATAGACATTTTTGTGCCCAAAACCTTTATGCTCCAACACTGCTTACAACTTCAAAAATGGGATAACCTATCAAAGTGGGGTGACCTATTTAACTGTTTCTAGCCCTGCTGAAATGCAGAAAATTTAAATCTGCTCTTTCCTTCCCCTGGCAGCTTCCATTTCCCCACTGACCCTGCTGTTGCTCCCTATTTAGAGCAAATAAGCAAGATAACCATGATGTCCTTGCTTGGTATCTATGCCCACATTGTGTGGTGAGAGCCACACATCTGTACTTAGAAATGTGAGGAGAAAGCTTAAAAGGGGCATAACATAGATTAGGGCAGCAGAGGAATCTTGTTTTACATTCCTCCCTCCCCCCTCCCCAGCATCAGAAACATGAGAAGCCCAAGGGAGGGAGCAGCCAGGCAGGTTTTGCATCCTCAGGACACTGGTTTGAGCTCAGCTTTGCCCGATTCCTGCAAAGGGCTGCACCATTCTCAGCCTGCCATGGGCACAGCCAGAACCCAGGAGTGCTGGCTCCTTGTGTTTGGTAATGTCCAACCTGCTGGGCCTCCCTGGGCTCTGCCCCTGTTTCCAGAGCTGCTGGAGTCACTGCAGGGCAGGGCTGGAGGGGCTGATGGCCCAGCAGGGTTTGTGCAGAGTTTGTGCAGAGTTTTGGGGTCTGCCCTGCACACTGACACACCTGCAATAGAGGAACAGACCCCTCTGGTGACCCCATGGCTTCTGCAATGATCTCTGTGTAAGATTCCTCTCATGCCTTGGGAAATGGTTCTTTTGTCTTTATTCAAGCTCATCTCTGAAGCAGCCCTTGTGGCTCTCCAAGGTGCAGCTTTCTGCACCATTCATTTGTTGTCTGCTCCCACTTAAATTGCCAGTCTAGATGCCATATGGCTCACTTAATAGACAAATAAGCCAGTGTATGTGGTGTAAATATTTTCTTACAAGTTAGATTGCAAAGATTGCAAATAAGGAAGTTATTTCATGAGAATAAATTGAGTTTTCAAAGTGAGATTAACAACAAAAACAAAGTCTATTTCAATACTGCTTCAGAGGACTTCACCCTGACGGTTTTGAATGCCCGATACATCCTTCCCTTTTTTTTTTTTAAATAATCTGACTAGATTTTTAATTACTCTTTAACCTTCCCTTTGGTAAAGCTCACTAAGATCTATTGGCATGTTATAAATAGCAACAAAACACCCATTTCTTTTTTTTTTTCTTTTTTTTTTCCCAAGCAGTGGATATAGTGTAAGAACAGGAAATGTCAGGTGTAAGATTACATGATACAAATGGTGTAATGGAAAATATCAGGCAACTCAGAGTGCATTTACTGCTGTTCAACCCAATGCCCTCAGTTCAAAGCTTAGCAAAGCTGCAAAGGCTAAAACAACAGCAACCCCTCTCTCCCATGAATGTGCTCTGGGAGCAGCTTGCAGCTTATTAAATTATTGCAGATGCTGTAAAGGGCTGTATCTCCAAGCTCATCTCTCAGATGTGCTCTCCTGTTGTGTACATTGAGCTGCATGAGGGAGGCAGAGGAGAGCCCTGATATTTACTGCCCTTAAAATGCTTTGAGGCTAACACAGCCCCATCCACTGCTTGAACTCTGCCTTTTTGCACAGTCTGCTTTAACCTGATCTTGAAAACAGGGGTGAGAACAGAGGTGTTTAGAGCAGGGATGCCAAGGAGACAGTGGGGAATGAAATATCTAAGGAGGGAGTGGATGAGTTTCAAACCCACCCTCTCTGCAGAAATCTGGAGTCAGGCTGCTTGTTCAGGATGCAAGTCAGATACATGAACATATCTGAATGTTGTTTTAAAAACAAGGGGTTCATGCTATGCCCCCTTCCAGAGCTCAGTGTTACTCAAGTCTTTTGGGGGTTTTTCTTTTGTTTAAGCAAAATTTTCAGCTATTCATGGCTAAGCAACCTCCCCTCAGTACCAGTGGGTGGGCAGAGATGGTGAATACCTAATGGAATAAATTGTTCCTAAGTGTTAATGGCCTTGGGAGTGAGAAGACTGCTGAAGCCCAGAGATATTGGAGCATCTGTTGAGTCTGACTCTTGTGCATTTTGGAATTTAGGCTTCTAGCTCAACTATTGTCTCCTGAAGATAAAGCATCAGGTTGAGGCAGCCAGAAAATATTTCAAGGGAGAAGTGGCTGAAAGAGCAGAGTGATTTTATCTAACCTGCCTTTGAGAAGCCAGATTATGGCTGCCAGGGCTGCCACAAAAGCCCACGTGGAGTTTGCTCTTGGAGGAAGCAGGGTCTGTGGGAGGGAGGTGCAGCCATGTGCTGCTGAAGCGAACCACTGAGCCCTGGCTTTGTTTGGTTTGAAAGGGATGTGCAGCTGGTTTAGGCTTCTTGTGATTTAGCCAGGCAGGATTTTGCCATGGAGAGTGAGCAGAGCCTGCTGTGAAATGGGGATTTTGGCAGGTGGCCCGGGCTGTGTTTGTTGAGTTTCTGACCTGGTCCTGCCTTTGCCCTGTCTGGTGTGGGGCAGGCTGAAATCACTGTGGCTTGCATCATCTTTTGTTCCTTCTCCTGGGCACCCAGGCTCTGAGCACTGCTGATTTAAGAGGTTTGAAAGCAAATGTCCCAGAGGCTGAGGTGGCTGGCAGGGAGCTGGCTGCCCTGTGGGCTGGGACAGCTCTGTCCTGACACTCCTGGCATGGAATTCCTGGCCTTGGGTCAGTGTGGTGGGGAGGAAGAATCCATTTCTCATCCTCATCACACTGTGAGTCACCAGGGAGAGCGGTGTTCCCCTGTCACAGACACATTTTCTGAAAAATCCTTTCCTTAGGATTTTTCCTCCTGAGAAGCTGAGAGGCCTCAGGAACAAAATGTAACCAATGGTTATCTGCTGCTGTGGAATGCAACAGGTGCATCTGTGATTGGTCTCATGTGGTTGTTTCTAATTAATGGCCAATCACAGTCAGCTGGCTCAGACAGAGAGTCCAAGCCACAAGCTTTTGTTATCATTCTTTCTTTTTCTATTCTTAGCTAGCCTTCTGATGAAATCCTTTCTTCTATTCTTTTAGTATAGTTTTAATATAATATGTATCATAAAATAATAAATCAAGCCTTCTGAAACATGGAGTCAGATCCTCATCTCTTCCCTCATCCTCAGACCCTTGTGAACACTGTCACATTCCCCTGTCACCTGGCAGTGAGCAGAGCCAGGATGTGTCCCAACAGAAATTCCAACATTGTGTTCCTCTCACACTGCCTCTGCCTCTTCCCAAAGCCTCAGGGTGTTTGACTAACACCCTGCTATGCCCTGTCAGCTGCAGGATTTTTCCCTGTTCCTGTTGTTGTGGCATGCAAAGGTGGTGGAATACATTCTCCCTAAACTTCTGCCTCTGAAATTTTCTCTGTGTCTACCACTTTGATTTACTTTGTCACCTCGCACCATTTTATAATCATTTTTGACACTAAAAGCAATGTTTTCAAAATATTTGGCCAACCCCTACAGGTCTCGGGGGCTCTTCCACAGCATTTCCTGTAGCCTGGAGTGTAACTAGAGCTCCCACTGTGGTTTTTGTGACTCAAAGGGTCTCCAGGTTGGATAAAAAGTGTAAAGAAATGAACGCTTCTGTGCCCTGTGTCATATGTGCTCAGAATGATCTGCTGGCAAAAATTTAATTTTGTTTCCAGTAATTTGAGGTTATGGATAGGATTACATCTCCCAGTCAGAGAGAGACATTAATCAAGAAATAGGCCTCTTAATCCTCCTTTCAATTTTAATGAAACACTGTAAAAATGCCTTTCACCAAGGGATGTCAAGTATCAGTTGTGCTTTGATTAACATGCTTTTGTGACAGGTTTACTGTTGTACCATGTACCAAGTTATTCAGCAACCTAATTTAAGCTGTCTGTCAAGGGAAAACAAGTACAAAGAGAGCATTATTTTCTCATTGGACTTGCAATAACAGACTTCTCTACCTACAAACTTTTCTTTTTTTTTTTTAATGCTGGTTACTCCACAGCCGTTGTGACATTTTTAACCTTCAGAATAAATGGGTAAAGGCTGGACGTGACACACATCACACTGTCCCCTGAATGGCAATTAGGAAAGAGATAAGGAATAGGAAATGTTTTTGCAGCTGATGTAAGTTAAGCACTTGCCTTTCTCACAGCAAAGGGGAATTTGGATCAACTCTTCTGGACTATAATGGGTGTAAATCTGGGGCAGTTGAGAGGAGTGCTGGGCCCTGAATCTTTAATCTTCTCTTCTTTTTTCCTGTCCCCCTTCTGAAGTCAAAACACATTTTCAATGGAGGCTCTGTGGTTTGAGTTGGGTTTGGCTTCTTATCTGCTCAGTTTTTTCTAATGTGGCTTGATGATATTAGATATGAACTTCCTCGTGGCTGGAAGCCAGCACCAGACAGACCATTCTCTCTCCCAGTGTCTGAAACCTGACAGGGGAATGCCAGGCCTTTTCACAGGACTTGGTTTATTTTTAGAGAGGGATGTTTTTGTTCCTGCCTCTTTAAAAATTGACCTCTTGGAACGGAACGGCTCCAGATCCTCACAAAGTAGAATGTAGCTGGAGACTGGAGTCTCCATGCAAATGCAGCTTGTTCCAGCTAATATGGAACACAAGTTCAGGAACTGCCCCCACCAACCTGACACCCACCAAGCTCTGTTTCCAGTGTGGTGGTGTTCACAGGGGTCTGAGGATGAGGGAAGAGACGAGGATCTGACTCCACGTTTCAGAAGGCTGATTTATTATTTTATGATATCTATTATATTAAAACTATACTAAAAGAATAGAAGAAAGGATTTCATCAGAAGGCTAGCTAAGAATAGAAAAAGAAAGAATGATAACAAAGGCTTGTGGCTTGGATGGAGAGTCTGAGCCAGCTGGACTGTGATTGGCCATTAATTAGAAACAACCACATGAGACCAATCACAGATGCACCTGTTGCATTCCACAGCAGCAGATAACCATTGTTTACATTTTGTTTATGAGGCCTCTCAGCTTCTCAGGAGAAAAAATCCTAAGGAAAGGAATTTTCAGAAAATATCATGGCTACACCAGAGGGAATTTTTCTGTGAGAGTGGGTGAATTGCACTCCTGAGCTGTGGAACACAGACTGAAAGCTTCACAGCCCCCTCTCTGGTGTGTCACTGCTCTGTGGACAGAGGAAATTAATTACAAGGTGGCTTTCCATTTGAAAAGATTGTAAGTGAACTCTCAGCCTGATTCTGATGACAAATTGCTGCCAGGAGGCTGTGGCACCTCTTGCCTTGCTTGGTTTCCTGGAGGGAAGGGCTGGTGGAGCTGCAGCATGTGGAAGTCAGGGGGCTGCAGGTGTGGCAGAGGTGCCATCCCCTCTGAGCTGGGCTGCTTTTGCTGGAAGGAAAGCTGTGCCATGTCCTTGCCCTGTCAGGTTTCTCACGGCACCCAGTCCTGCTGAGGTCCCCAAGCTCTGATTCCCTCTGCTGCTCTGCCAGGGTGCTCTATAGGTCCTGCTGACCTGGGAGGGTGCTCAGGAGCCGTTTGTAACATCTTAATGGCCATATTAACACCTCTAATTGTAAATGACAGGGCAATTAGTCTCAGCGTAGCAGTTTGAACAATTATGTTTGGCCTGCTAAAGTGACAGAATATTCATTAATGCAATAAAAAAAAAAAGGTCTCCTCAGGATTTGTTGCTCTGAGGAGAGTAGCGTGGCTGTTTGTCTGCTTTAATCCTCTTAAAAAAATGCAAGTTTGTTTGCAGCTCTTGCCAAAAATTGTCAGCTGTCAAACCTGTTTATTCCATGAAACACACTGAGGGTAAGTGTATCTCTACTCTCTATTCACAGGGAAGAAGTTTATGAGAGAGAAAAGTGCCTAAATCTCTATTTTCCACAAGGCCAAAGAGTCTTGGGGCCTCTTAGCTGAATCCCAAACTATGGTGATGGAATCCACTGACAGAACCAGGGTGCACTTATTTAGGGTCAGAAACTGTGATGGAGGTTGTGCCAGGTCTGAAAGTTCCTCAGTGTTTATACTGCTTTGCACTCAAGGTCTCCTCTAAGAACAGAGCTGTTTTTCTGGAGGAGCCTGTGCTTCAAGCAGAGCCCAGCCCAGCTCTGAAGGCCTTGCTGCCTTCCACAGGACAGCCAAAACCTGGGGCAGCAGGGACTGTGGGGGGACCTGGACTGAGGATGTGTCACATTTCCGACTCTCTCCATCAGATTTCACTGCTGTTAGCCAAGTAAAGGCACATGTGGTTTGATTTTGTCCATGAGGCTGTTTTTCCTTGCAATGGAAGCTGCAAAACAGTGGATCAGTCTTTAATCACTTGCAAGAATTCTGTTTGAAACCCTGAAAATGCTTAATTTAACATGTTAGTTTTGTTACCTGCTCACTTTTGGTGTCCTTCCTTTCTGACATACAGCATGTGGTAATTTTCCAGGGGTGTTTCACCTGATATTGCCATTACAGGCCTGAGGGATCCTGTGGGATCTCCTTGGGCTGGGAGTTTTTTCATGAGGTTTTTGATGGATTTTGGGCAGCCCTAAAGGCAGACTCATTTTCCCAACAACCTTTGTGTGGTATTGCTCTCAAACAACTCGCATGATGAAGCTGGGAATTCTTTAAATTTTGTTTAATGTCTTAACCAACGAGCATCCTGGTACCTTGGATGAGGTGTCACGGGTTTGGGGCTTTATTTTGGTTTTTCCTTCTGATAAATCCATCTGAAATCTGACTAGAGAGGTTGTGATTTTTTAAATCATAGCTTCACTCCTGAGTGAAAGCTGTCATTGCAGATGTGGTTCAGCTCAGTGGAAACATCAGGACTGTGCTTGGGACTGCAGGATCATGACATCTTTTTAAGCACAGTGGGAGACAGATGGGTGAGCAGCCAGCTTGATGCAAGAACAATAAGAACAAATGAGCTTTTTAAAAATAGAACAATTGCATTTGGAAAGAGGATTGGAGGGGGGTGAAGCTGAGAGGGAAATAATTCTCCCATGATTCTACCCTGGTTTTTATATTAAACAAAACATGTTGCAACATTGTCTTTGTTAGCAATGAAGTGACAAACTGGAGCACTTCCAAATTGGCTGGCTCCAAACTGCTTTCATATTGACCTGAAATGTCAGCTGCTATTATGTTCTGCTGACCACTGATTGCTTCCAGAGTAGCATTTTCTCCTGTGAAATGAAAGAAGTTCCATCTCAGTGATCTCAGTGTCTCCTGGTGCTCGTGGAGAACGATAGCCATGGGAAATGACAGCGCCTTCATTTCAAACCACTTCTCAGTTTGAATGAAATGAATTGTGAATATTGAAGTTACTCATGCTGTGAGAGTGAGTTTTGGGCAAGAATGTTTTGCTCCTCTAGAAGATCCTCCACTTCACCTTCTTAGGGTCAGAAAACCAAGGGGATAAGTGCCTCTGATTTGTTTCCCCGCCTTCACACACGGGTACACAGAGTTGGGCTTGGACATAGCAATGCTGATATCCTGCTCTGCAGGTAAACTTCTAAATTTTCCAGTGGGACTGTGTAAAAAATCCCCATAAATATGGAGAAATGGTGCTTCTGGCAGCAGTAATTGAAGTTCTGTGATCAGGTATCGAATGGTAGGATGGTTTTTTTTAAAATTTTCAAATCTTTTTAAAGCCACAAAATGGGTGCAGATCTTCTTATCACTTGCCAAGCTAACATGGCAGAGAAGGCTTGGATATTTTTCACCCCTCTGCTGAGAAGAACTCTGTTTCAGGAAGCTGCTGCTGCTTTTATGATTGCAATAACCCATGGAGAGAGCAAACAGAGTGGCAGTGGGGTCTGGGTCTGGGACGTGTTGTGCTCCTGCATGTGAAGAGAATGCAGAGGAGGAACTGCAGCACAAGGGTGAGGTGAGAGCTTCCCAAAGTAAAGCCATGAATGAAGCCATGACTAACTGCTGGCCTTTGGAGAAGGAGATTGGCACTTCCAAAGAATCCCAGAATAGCTTTGTTTACAAAACTTGCAAATAATTGAAATATTAGCAGCGTGGCTGAGTCACAGGGAGATGAAACGGTTTTCCAGCTGCTGTGATGATTCTTGTGAATCTGCAGGGGTTTGTCCACTGGGAGTTTCATCCCTAACAGTAGAAATAGCAGCTCTTACTATGAGTCAGGACTCACGCTTAGCAGAAGGCAATTAGGGCATTGGTAAATTCAGTGAAAGTGAGTCAGTGCAGCAGCAGGAGTCGACCATGGGGCTCCTGAGCTGGAGCCCACCCTGTTTTTCCCCAGCCTGGTCCCTTTTGAGCTCTTTCCCCTTCCAGCAGGCTGAAGTTCTCCAGAGAGCTCCAAACCAAACAGCTCTCCTGAAGCTCCTTTCAGTGGATGCTTGCCCAGCTGTCTCTACTGATGTTCTCTGAGATGTCCAACAAACCAGGCATGAGGGGCACCAGGGGGATGATCCTTAATGCTCTGGGAACACCAGAGCTCTCAACAGCAAGGCAAGGCTTCAGGGATGGATTTCTGCTCCCCCGCTTGGTTCAGGATGCTGGCCATTGGGAATGCAGCTGAATAGATTTCCCAGGGTGGGTCTGTCCCCTCCTGGGTTTTGTCACAGCCTTCAGAGCCCACAGGAATTTGGCTGGATCCCCTCGTTACAATATTAGCTGCACTTCACTGAGAAGTCTAATGCTTTAAATTCTGCTAAAATGGCCTCCCAACCCCTGCAACTGCAGGGGGAAAAATTCTGGCCAAATAAAGGATCTGTGAAAAGAAACATCTCTTTTTATATGACACCCTGTTAGCCTTAATAACAGTTTTCTCTCTGTAAGTGCAGTAAAGTATGGAAATATTGCTGTGCTACATGGTGCAATTTTCTGACAGTGATTTTCTCTGATAAAAGCCTTCAGAGAGTGCATTTTCCTTCCCACTTATCTGCCATCAAAAGGCAGCAAATACATTCAGCTGTCACTCTAAACAAAATATACAATTACTCTGGGTTGATATTTTAAGCAGAAATAATTTCCATAGCAAAACCCCCTGCAGCTATTTCCTAAATGCTGTGGTGTTTGCTTCTAGCTTTTAGCATTAGGCATGTATCACCTGTTTTGGACATTTGAATGCAAAGATGAGATATCACAAGTTAAAACTCAGCACTCGCCAAATTAAATATTTGCTGGGCTGAGCCCAGTTCATTACTTGACCGCTGTTTTGCACCAGAGAATGAAAAATCTTTTCTAACATGCCAAAGGTGGTTATTTTAGGAAGCTGACGAAGAGGGCAGATGTTATTCAAGTGGTTGGATAAGAAAAGAAAATAGTACATGTTAAGCCTTCTGTAATAACCAGGTAGATGAAAGCAAGTGGAAATATTCCTGAAATATGCTGATTTGTTTGGACAAATCTAAGCAGAAAATATGAGATGGAAATTTGATACTTCATCTTTCACAACTTGAAATGTTAAATTAAGGCTGCTTATAGCTCCTGTTGCTTGGAATAAATTACTTTTGGGGCATCTCTGAGCTTTGAAAGCACCCAAAACCCAGAACAATGTTCCTGTGGTATGGTTTCACTTGCTTGGTTTTTTTTGGCATACAACTTATATTAGAGATCAAGAAGTTTCATGAAACTGTATTTAAAAGCTGAGATGGAAATTTTTCTTATCTCGTTTCTAGGGCTGAACCTAAAAATAATAGTTAAAAATCAACTTATCTTGGCAAAACAAACAAAACTTTCTCCTTTTGACTCAAATGGAAAGATCATTGGAACAGATTATCTAGGGAAGTGGTGGAATCACCAGCTCTGCAAGTGTTCAAAAAATATGTGGATGGTTTAGTGGAGGTGGTGGTTCTGGGTAAACAGCTGGACCCAGTGATTTTAGAGGTCATTTCCAACCTTAATGATCTCCTTTCTTTTGGAACTCACTTAGGCTTTATTCCTCTTTCTGTCGCCCCAGCTTAAAAAAGCATTATTTCATGTGTGTCATTCTGAAATGCCAACTCAAAAAAATTGAAAATTTCTGAAAGTATTTTAGCACTTCTAAACTAGAAGTGTTGAGTTTGGAAGCGAAATCTCCCCTCCTGCTTAAGGCAGAAACCCCCACCCCCTTTGAAAACATGAAGAAAAAAACCTATTCTGATGCTTCTAGTGTCACAGAATCACCAGATCATTTAGGTTGGAAGGGCAGCCTGCCCATGTCCTGTTGGGTTTGGTGTTTCCACAAATGGAGACATCTTGGTTTTTCCCTGAAACTTGAATGTTAATGCACTACTGGTTTTTGTCTCCTCCCAAATTCCACCTCTGCAAATTTAGCATTATTCAAATAGAATACGAAAACCTCCTGCCATCTCACTTTTTTTTTTACTTTTTTTTTCTGGGATACATTACCCAGAACATACTGCCATTTGCTCCAGTTTGGGTTTTGTTTCTGTTGGTTACATACATGGCATTCTCTGGAGAGCACTGCAGCATCTTCTGGTTTCATACAAGGAAGTCTGATTCACTCTCCTTGTGGAAATTTTAATATTATAATTAAACTTGGCTTTTGTTCAGAGGGTCTCTGCAGTGGGGATTCAAATGTGCTGGAGAAGTCATGTCACCAGTTAGAGCTCCTGCAATGAAACAAAGCCCAGAATGCAGATACATGGCCCTCAGTTAAATGATGTTAATTCAGTTTGAGAAAATGAGTATTTAGCATTTTGTGCTGTGTGAAGGTATCATTCCAGAGTGGCAGAAAAAGTCATTGACCTTCCCATGCAAGCAGCTCTGCTTGGGTATTGTGAGCTGAGCCAGCCCTGCTCTCCAAGGGGCCATGGGTCTGTTGTGCCAGAACCTCACCGCTGGAAGCTGATTTTGGGTTTTGGTTCATCTCACACCCAAATCTAGGCTCTAGAACCTCATCAGGGTTTCATGGTCGAGTCGCCAATGGGACAGATAATTTATCTGCTCCTCTCCTGAGGATGTTTGAGCTAAGTCCAGGCTTAGAGAAGTCCAGTGCACAGCAGGACTCAGCCTACAGAAGCAGGATTGTAAGCAGAAAAATAGAACAAGCCTTTTGGTGAGACTTAGTCAAGTCAGCTGCTCTGCTGTTCATATTTATCCAGCAGTGGTGCTCAGCTTCACAATTAAAATAATCTAACACGCTTGCATAAAGGTCAGGCATCAGATGCTGCCATTAGACCTGACAGATTCACTGATAAACTTCACTTCAAGGCAAAGCATTTTAGAAGAAAACTAATATCAAATTTTAGTATTTCCAACCACACGTGCACATTCACAAATGTGTCTTAGCAGAGAGCTTATTCTTCATCTTCAAGTAGAAATATGCACTACTAAGGCTCAAACTTTTGAAAACCATGCCACACACAATAAATTAAATGGATTTTTCAAATAAGATATGTGACAGGTCTGATTAACAATTCTTTAACTACAGTCAAGTGTTTGTGTAGTTAACAGCAAATGTGTTCTGAAGAATGAATGGATATTTCACTAATATACAGAATATCTTTGCATAGTAACAACAGAAGAAAAATCAAATTATTCCAGAGTCTGACAAGGCATTGAGTGGAGTTTTATGAGAATGTAAATTGGAAAGAGAAAAGGCCATATCTCTGTATTCTCACCAATCTTTTATGGGTAATGAATTGTTTAGAAAATTTAGCTAAGGGAAAGCTTTTGAGTTGGAGCCTGACAGTCCTTCAGAGTATTCTTAGAGGTTATCTCTGCAAGGCAGGTGGATGAGGAAAGAGACAAGCTTAACCCTACAAAAATAATTATGATATATTATTAGCAACTAATGGCAGCCTAATGGAGCCTTTTCAGCAAAGACACCACTGGCTGCAATTTCTCTTTGTCATCTGCATAAAAAAGCAACACTTAATGAAGCCTATATTCTGGTAATTTCTCAAACTCAGTGAAACTAGCAGGAAACTTTCTGCACTGGAAACTTCTCATGGCTCAGCAAACTTCTACACTACCATTAATGGGAGCACCCCACCAGGGCAGCAAGGTTCCACACTGAAACCAGCATCAGAAATCTGTTCAGACCACATGATCTACTAGATCCAGAGTATACCTGGGCTTTTTAATTTCTTACCTAAATTTTTACTTTCTGACTTTCTTTTTTATGTTAAACAAACTGACATGACCTTACGATGGTTTACATATCAGGAGCTGTTGAATTATTTTACTTCAAAAGGCATAAAAAGTGCCTGTAATAATTGTGTCTCTACTGGCTCTGAAAAAAAACCCCAGTTGGATTGAGATAGCCCCATAAATCAACAAAGGGGAGGAAAAAAAAATTAAAATCACTGTAGGAATGGAATTTGAGAGACTGTAATCAGCAAACAAAACACCAGATGCATGAAGTCTCACTCCACAGTCCATTGCTTAAAAAGACTTGGGTAATGTTTGGAGAAAGGAAAAGGGAGAAGAAGAGGACAAGGATGACATTAGCAAAAAGCAGGGCACATTACACAGTCAATAAGTAATTGCTGCAATTGGAGCTCATCATCTGCTTAGCACTTAACGTCTTGGCCTTTTCAGAGTGAATTTTATTAATACTAATGTCTGAAGAAAACAGTACAGTCATTATCTCTGTTGATCCTTGTGATGCTCAGAAGTGAAGCTCTTCTCTTGCTTTTGATCACTTGACTCTACCAAATCCTTCATGCTGCCAAAGGCTCTCAGACACTTAAAACTTGCCCCCAGGGTCTCTGAGGAGAAAAAGTGTAGCACTGCTCCCCTGCAAGCACATACCAACTCCTCCCAGTCACATTCTTTTCCTTCAGATGTTTGGAAATGGAGCAAAAAACACCAGGAGTCATCTCCTTCCCAGGGCTCAAGGTGGGACCAGCCAGCCTGTGGTTTTCTCCAGCAGATGTCTCAGAGGTGATGCTGAAATGCATAAATGCACTAGGATGGCTTTTGGTCATACCCTGTTCTGTAGAAACCACAGCGATAGGTAACACAGCTAAATAGGCTGAATTTCTTGTATGAATTCTGCTGATGTTTTGCTTTTATGTCTCTTCTGTTTCCTTCCATCAGTTTCCCCAGTTAGGAGTAACTATTTGAGGTGCTCAAGGCCCTGGCAGCAACAGCAGAATCATTTGCAGTACTGCAGAAAGAGGTTTCCTGTGGATTTTCTCTGAAATTGCTAGTCAAAAATCATTAGTGTGCTCTGAAAGTGAGGGTAAGGCAGAGGTCTTGGAATGAAAGTGTTACAAAGACCTTATTCTGTGTCTTTTTCAAACATTGATTTCTTGAGGAAAGGAGATCATCAGCAAGAGAACAAAACAAATCCCCACATGCTGGGGTGGGCCCATTAGAGGAATGCAGGCTCATTAGTCCTGCTAAATATGATACTGACTTTACTGTGTAAAGTCAAAAAAGCAGAGTGAGGTCTGGAAAACTTGGCAGGAAGTCAGCCAAGATCCATTATATTCTCTTTCACATGGCTGAGTAGTGGTGGCACTAATTGAAAGCTGGGCCCTCTCCTTGCTGACTAACACGGGGCAATTTTAATTTCACCTGATTATGTTGCCCTGTTGTAAGAAATCTGACAAAAACAAGGCTTGTGGAGAATCCTACCAATGAGTCCTTGGCTGTCCAAAAGCTCTCTTGGAAGCTGGGAGGTTTCCTTTAATAAGTGGACTGACCCATTTTTTCATTTCTAAACATCCGGGATAAATTTTTTACTGAACTGCTGCATTTCAGTTAAAGCTGACCAGGTTTCTGTAGCTTATCAATCTGTATTTACTGCATGTGTGATACTTTAAATATTAAAATGGTAATATTAAAAATGCTGCAATTCTTACCCACCCCCATAAGAAAATGACTTGAGCAAGACTGGCCACCTGAGGGTTGCCAGAGAGCGGGAGTAGATGAAATAAGTTTTGTTGTAGGAAAAGACCATACAATAGTGGAATTGTTTTGGGAGAAATTTTTGTCACTCACACATTTGGATAAGAACTGTGGTTCTTTGCTGCTTTTATCAACATTATTTGTAATTTCCTCTTATATTTCCCCTGCTCTTTCTTTGCAGTTCCCTGAGCAGACCCGCTCAGCTGTATAATAAGGAGATGAGTTTTACCTCCTTTTTATCACTGCAAATCTAAAGTGACTCTGCAGAAGTCAAATTGATGTTGGCTAGGGGAGAAATTGTCCCACTAAAAAGCTTTCTGGAGAGAAAAATCCCCTCTCCATTTGTGGAACAAATTAACTACTGGAGGCATCCAGTTGGACGTACCTCTCTGGGGCCGACCACCAGAGAGATTTAAAAGTCCATTATGCTAAAGCCTAATTCCTTCTTTGCACAGAGGAAATGTCCCAGCAAGCTGGACTGTGGCATGGTCCTGAGCTTCCATCAGGGAAGGGATTTAGATTTACAGCAAGGAAACATTTGGTGATTACGAGTACCAACTGCGTAAATCGTCGGCTTCAATTAAAACTCACTGAGGAGCTGCTCTGGGAGCCGTGTGGCTGTGTGAGGGAAAAAAGCCAGGAGGAGCATTTCTGAGCAAACTCAGTGTGCCAGAGAGGGATCATCCTCTGCCTCTGCTGACTGCTGACACATTGCACAGAAATGGGGCTCTGTCAGAACAGGACGGGCCCTTTTATGAGGTAAATTTGACCTTTTGTCTCTTGGAGGCTGCTTTGTTTGAGGAGAGGTGTCAGTGTGTGGTGCCACACGGATCTCACTGCTGGATGGCTGCTCCAAACAGGGCAAGGCTGAGTCCTGCCTTGTGTTGTCCAAATGGCTTCTCCAAAGCCAGGTTTGGAGGCCCAACCTTCTGGGGGTCAGCACCCAGCACCCTGAGGAGGGATTTTTGGGAAGCAGGAGCAGCCCGGTAGTCCCTTGAGCCATCTAGTGGTGCCTTCCTTGGCTATTGAGCAGAACATCTTGCTGAAAAAACCATAAACAGCATCTCATTAATGTGAGAAGAGTGATTAGTGCCAGCAGCAGGCCAACCACAATGGAAGCATCCGTGCTTTTAGGGGGTTACCAAAGAAACAGAAGTTCTGGCCTGGAAATGGCAGACAAGATGAAGAGGTGGATGCCAACATGGGATGCTCAAGGCTAAGAAGATTGGTCTGTTGCGATCTGTTTTGTGCTTTTGTCTTGGTGTTTGCAGCCCTTTATGGATCCTCACTGAACGAGGCTGGGGTTTAAAAAGCAGAGCTGAACTTTCCGACCTGAAACCTCAAATCCTTTTCTGATGGTTTTTGTAACTGGAAAGCGGAAATGGAGCCTTCAGTAATTCAAAAGAGATTTAATGATCAAAGCTGCAATTAAGAGCGTGGTGAGTCATCTTACAGTTGTCCATGTGCTGAAACCTACAGGCTGTGCAAGAGATCATGTTGTCATGGCTGGTTTTACTCAAAACCAGCACAGAGAAGCTGCTATAGCTTCCAGCTTCAGAAACAATCTGAGCTCTGCAGACCTGTGTTTATAGGGCAGAAGGAAAGGCAACAGCCCTGACTCCTCCATCAGTGTACTTTATTTAGTAGTTCTGTCTGCAACATCTGAATTCATCGTGGTGCTTTATTACTTTTTGCCTTCTTTCACAGTGTTTGCTCTCAGTAGGAATCTTGATTTTATTTTTTTCACTTACACTAACAAATTACCCACCGAAACAAATACAGAAGAGCTTATCTTTAGAGTATTGTGTTGGCTTTTTTGCTTTCTGCAGCATGCACTAACAATGAAATATTTAACTGAACTTTTCACAGTATGTGCATTTTCTCAAATTAAAATTGCAAAAGACAAGGAAATGAAGATAAAAGTACCCAGCCATGCTCAGAGGGTTTCTCAGAAACCCTCACAAGTAATCTAATATTTCTTTTTAAATCCTGTTGTTTTATTCTGCTCAGTACAAAAAATAGCGCTAAATAGAATTTGGTTTTACTGATGGAGAAACTTCTTACTAAAAATATTTAGCCTGTCACACACAAAAGCAACTAAAAGGAGAATTGGTAACTCTCTACTGGAAAAATGTAATAAAATTTCAATAATCTGCTACTAGTCTTGCTTTCCCTGTTCCTCAGTTCCCTTCCTAGTGGCAGTGAGGTATTTCATTTCAGGTTTTATTTTCAATTTCTCATAATGGTTGCAATATTCAAACTCTAACCCACTAGAATGTGATTGCCTGCTTTACAGAAGTCATTGCTGTAGCTTTGCTCCTACAGGTTTATTTGTAAAACAAGCTTTTTTATCTTGCCATTTCTGACATCAAGTGCCTCCAGTCAGTGACATAGATAAAAATAAATGCCAGCTTTTACAAGAATCCCAAAAGGAACATCTAATGTAAAATATAACGCAATCAAATAAATTGGTGCTTTCTTTCCCAGCTTTATCTGAAAAGAGACCTACTCTGTATGCTGAGAGACAAAACAGGTTATCAGATGCAGCAAATCTTGCAAACAAGGAAATTCAAGTATCTTATCATGGATCAAATCCATTGTGGTCACTTCAGTTGACATAACACAGCTATAGAAAATGCTCTTAAATCCTTATATTACTTTACAAATTCAATTGTTTAACAAATGAGAAGTAGAATTGCTATCTCAGTGCATGAGAATGGCCTTTATCTAGTGCAGTCACAGAGTTTAATGGGGAAATAGAAGAAAATCCTGTTAATGGATCTTGAACTAAAGGATTTTATAGACTTTTTCTAGAGGTGGCCCAGGATGGGACAAACATTTGATATCTAAATTTGGAGAGAGAAGCAATCCATCTAATTACTGGGCGATGTTTTTATCATAGCTCAGCCTTGCCTTACAATGGAGGGAATATTAGCAGAAGTGGTGAAAACTTCTCCAGAACTTGAATATGGCTTTCCAGTGAGTTCTAACAAAATCTGTCAAAGTCCTGGTGCAGTCTGAGATGGTTTGTACCTGCCCATGGGTTCAAAGAGCTGCAGTTGCTCCGCTGTATTAGAGCAATGTGTTGATATTAAGAGCCAGAGCAAAACCCTCTTGAGGGAAGGGCTAGACTGTGCAATTATGAAATTCCTACAGGAATTCCCACCTGTCAGTCACTGGTTGGCTGATAGTCTGGGCTAGCACTGCTTTTATACCTTGTAGATCATTTGGCCTCACCAGTGACATGGTGAAATTCTTATGACAGGGAACCTCCATAACTCGTAGAAGTGAGTCCCACAAGCTCATAATGTAGCTGGTGAAAATAAAATTGTTGCATGAATTTGAAACTTTCCTCTTTTGCCCTTCTAATTTCATTGTATATCCCCTGCTCTTCTACAACAGAAGAGGAAGTTAAAGCAATTAACTGATGTTTAAAAATTTGATGAGGGAATATGAGAATGCACCCCATGTGCCTTTATCTTTTCATGAATCTCTGTCCTGTTCCACCATTCTGTGGTGGAAACCACCTTCTCTAAATTTAGCCACCTCAGACACCCCCAAATCCTGTCACAGTAAATATATTTACTGTGAAAACTGTCTTGGCCACTCCCACATCCATGCAAGTGGGGATGGCTTTGCTACCAGATGTAATCATGAGTGGATAACTTTAATCTTGATGAGAACTAAAAGCTTGACATTGAGGAGGAGGATTTTTCAAGGCTCAGGCACTGAAAACAGTGACAAAATTTGGCTCTATTGTACTTACTTTTTATGTGTGTTCAAAAGAGGAAAAATACTTGCATTTTAATATCAGTCCAGCAATCTAAACTGAGAAGGAAGTAATTATACATGAAAGAAATAGAGTCTTTTGTAATAACACTTTTAAAGTATCAGTTTCATTCCATCATAATATTTTTATGATTAGATTTACCTTCTAATATTTTAATAACTTTGGCATGAATTAAGGAAGTCCTTTGTAGCTTATCTCAGAAGCCTGTCTAGGACGTCGCACTTAATGAGGTTTATAATTCAATATGTCCACATCTGCATCTTTAATAATGCCTAACATTTAATCTTCATTGCACCACTTGAATCAAAAGATCTAAAATTAAACCTACTGCAGCTTAATCTAATAATAAACATGCGTGACATTTTGTGCAAAATGTGTGCCTGATCAGCACGGTGCACTCTTACAATTGTATCAGATGGGGAAAAACAGAGTTTAATCAGCCAAAGGTGGATGGTGACATTTAACTCCCGTCGATGCATCCACTTTGGGAAGCTCTAAGATCCTGCCCCAGGAAGAAAGGGCTGGTTGTTAGATCATCACCAAATTTAGGTCAAAGTCCCACTTGTTAGAACAGCATTTACATGTACCCTTAACTAGTGGTGGTATTTTGAGGCCCTCTAACTCCAGACAGGTAATTTTGGTACCTTCAGCGGGAGCTGTGACTCTGTATGGAGTCAGTGGCAAGGTGCTCCTCTTTTCCCCTCATAATTTACTCAAGGATCTGAGATCCAGAGGCACCTGAACTTTGTTTGGCCCGTCACCCCTGCAATGCCTGTGTCCTTCCCACCTCAGCTCCCCTTAGAACACCTTTTAAAGTGTTCTAATCCTGCTGGGACCACATTACCCAGTTCTCAAGTGGAAAAGGGAATCTCTCTGGAGCATAGGAATAGACTTTCAGACACAGCCATGGGATTTGGTGGGGTTTGGTAGCCACAGCAGTGGGGTTGTGCTCCTCCACTAAAGAATAAGGGACGGCATTGAGATGTTAATGTTTTATTCATGCTCAGAAGGAACTATGGATGGGAAGGTCCCCCAAAATGAATGGGGATTTGCACAGGGAGCCAGAGCAGAGGCCAATTTCTGCAGAGCTTTGTGTGGGCTCAGGGCTTTGCATGGGACCTGTGGTTTGCTGTTGTTTCTTCTCAGGTAAATATTGCTCTGTAATCAGGGGCTGTGCTTTGAGGGCTACAACAGTTCTGCCCTGTGACAAAAACATTTATCCCTGCTGAAAGTGAGACAAACAAGCTGGAAAGACAACATAACATGTAGAGACAACATTTTGGAGAACAGGCAGTGTTAGGATTGTCTAGAACCTGTTACAAACAAGCTGGAAAGACAATATAGGATGTTAGAGACAATGTTTTGGAGAACAGGCAGTGTTAGGATTGTCTAGAACCTGTTCAGGTGAAATGATGAATCTGTGAAAGCTGAACTCAGGTATTTAATGAGAAGCTAAACCTTCTCATTTATCCTCTCATTTATTCTTAGGCCAGCTACACTCATAATCACTATTTAAATTTGTTACAGGTGCAAAAATTAGCAATGTCTGTAAAAGATTGGAACTTATATTAGACATTGATTTAAGATATTTCCCTGTATTTAAGAGGCTCTGGCTGTGGAACTGTAGAGCAGCCAAAGTCTTCTTTAAAAAATGTATTTTGAGAATGGTGAGCAACAGTGCAGCTGCTTCACCTGAGACATCTGTGTGGTAATCACAGGAAGTCCCCATGACAAAAAAAAGGCAGTTCTTGACCCAGATCTGATCAGGAGAGTTTGAAATCAGCTGGGTCAGGATAAGATGCTTGGGAGGAGAAGAAAGGCTGGGGCAAATTCTGCTGGGCTGTAGAGTCCCCTGCTGAAGCTGAGCCCTCACAACTCAATTGGGCTCCATCTGACTTGAATTAAACAAGGGATGATCAAAGTCTACAAATCTCCCTGATCTCTATCAGCATGGAAAACTGAAGGTAAAAATTCTCAGTATCTTTCTGTGCCTTTGAAGTCAATAGTGAGCTCTGTGTGAGGACACAAGTGCCATTTGGGCAGCTGCAGGTTTATGATCATTTTGACGTAATATTTATGCAAAGGGGAGGGAGAGAAGCTGCATCTTGAAATTATAACTTTGCAGCTGTGGGTCCCCTCTCCTCCCCCAGACTGTTTTTATCTTTGGGATTTGCTTTGTCTCATGGTGATGCTCGAGGCACAATTACATCTAGTGAATCAGGGGAAGCCATTGTCTTAGTTTTTCTTCAGCTATAAATCACAAACTATTCCATTTTTGTACAACCATTTCCCATTTCCCCTCCTGCCTTCCTTGCATACTAGTGAGGTGAGCTGGAGGCTCACTTGATGAAAACATCCTGAACTAAACCAGCTGGAAATAGAGGGTATAATAAGCCAGCCTGCTGTCAGCCCTGATCTATTTTTGTTTGATCAGTATCTGATGGTGATTGAAAGGCTGACTCTCAGAGTTAACCACCTTGAGGCCAACCTTGAAATCGTGTCACATTTGGCTCCTTGATAGCATCTGAAACACAGTGTTGGATCTAGAGCACACACAGTGCAAAGAAAAAAAATAAATAAAGCTGGCATCTTGCTACACTGCACAGCAAAAGGAAAAGCAACATGGAAAGAATCTGACAGAGGTGCAAGGCAATGGAAATGCTGCAAGGCAGAAGAGGAGCAGGTCCATGTGCATTAGCAGCTCTGGGCAGAGCTGAGCAGTGACTTCCCCAGGGTCCAGGTTGACTTCATGTCTAAGTGCTGCTGCAAAATAGGGTTCCTCCTCAGCAGGGAGGAGGGCAGCTTTGCCTGTGTATGGCTCAGGAGGGCTGGAATCAGAGCAGTTCCTGGAGGTAACAGGCTCTGGATGCTGGGGAGTGGATTAGAATTAGGGAGGGGATGGAGAGTGTGCTGGTTAGTCATGTGTAGGATGCTTATATAGGACACATGAGCAAGGAAAACAAAATAAATTTTGATTATGTCGAATAAATTCAGGAAAAAGTGGCAGTGACAGGTCTGCTACAGAGGAGAGAGCATTGGTTGTTTTCGTTCCAGTTTCTGTTTTCTGACTGACAGCCACAAATAATGGCTGTGAGGCCAAAAGATACAGACCTTCAAATCATACCTCCCTGAAAAGAAGGGAGCAGTGCTCTCAGGGGTTGTGTAACTGAGGCTGACAGCAACAAGCCATGACAATGAGCTCCAGAAGGGAGAGTTAGCAAAGTCAGTGCACCTGCTGAAAAGAGTGATGGTTCAGGAATAGCAAGAGAAGAGTTGTGTGTGAATAGCTCTCACTTTATCTGCACTGGAAACGCAAAAAGGAGCTCACTTGTGCTGCCATAGGGCAAAGAGATGTCATGGGGATTACCTAAAACGTGGCTTGACTCTGGGTCAAGGTGCTGTATTTGATGCAGGGTTGCATTTGAGATGCTCTCAATACAGCACGATAAAAAGATAGTGTGCTGCTATCACAAAAGGTACATCAAAGAGGTCTAAGCACAGGCCCTGCTAGGAAATTAAGGACTTTGTAAAACAGATGTTGCAGTTGATATATAAATGGTTTGCTTTTTAAAAACATTTTAACATCATTCCTATATTGGTTTCTCACGAGGCGCTGAGGCCAGTCTCCTCTGGTATGTAATCCATAACATACCACTGGTGCTTTCTAATGCCCTTCTGAGAAGGGAAGGATTTTTCCCTTAAATGGAAGATCCGTAGACAACCGTTGTGATCAATGATGAATACTTTCTATAAGGGCAGCCTTTCTCTCTTGCTGTCTGTTTGAGATTTTCTTTTATTTTCTCAGGAAGCAAAGCTCCTCTCAGCTCCCTGACTGAGAGAGAGTGGTTGTGTTTTCACCTGCACAGTTCATCCAGCCAAGCTCCCCTTTGGGTGGGGGGATGAGAGGCTGCTCACAGCTGGGCAGGGCTCTCTGCCTGACCGTGCACAGGGGATGAGCTGTGCCCCAGGAGATCAATATTGGTCATTGGACACGCTGGGGAGCAGCAGGGGCTGCAGGGAGGGGAGTTTAATAAGCCATTGGACAAGAATTGCTTTATAGGGCAAGGAGGACTTGCCCTTCATCCTGTTTGTCCCTGGAGTTCAGCGCTAGGCTGAGCCACAAACATGACCTTCAACTCCTTGGTGCCTCAGGAGAGTGATGGGAAAGGTGAGGATGGGGATTCTGCTGGATTTTTACTATTGCAGTGAAATGTTAATGTCGATCCAAAGCCCTGAGAGCTTCAGGGCTGTCCGAAGCACTCAGTGCCTGCGTTGCTTTGGTGGCAGGGCCGGGTGGCTCCCCAAGCCCCACCTCTCTGCCAGGTGAGTGTGACAACCCAGCAGATTTGCACATAACAAACCTCCCACCCTGCTGCCTGCTCAGCCCCACCAGCGCTGCTTGGTGTTTTTAGCTAATAGGTGCAGGAAAAGGAACGAGGAATGAAGGGTTCCCAATGGCTGTCAGTAAATTTATTTTGCAGTTAACAGCCTTTGTAATGCACGGCCTAACTTTATCTCATTTCACTGTGGGTGTGCTGCAATAATTGCTCAAGTACTTTGTTAAAAAGAAAAGCTCTGCACATTTCCATTAACTCCCGGCATGGTGTCTGTCTCACTTGGCTGCACTAGGTACCATTTACAGTTCAATTTCACAGTCGTGATGGACTGAAACATATAAACCTGCTCTCTCTCCACTCCACTACTCACATGCCTTAATAAACAGAGAGATTCATAAGGTCTGTTACTTTTATTTTTCCTTTACAAGTCTATTTTTATGAATTAAATCTTGAGCTATTTTTTCCCTGCAAAAACCAAACTGCCAGAGGAATAAATACAGTGTTATCTTATTCAGTAGGGTGTAATAAGCTACTATTTTAGGGTAGCAAGCCAGGCATGCTGAAGTTGTTGCAAACTAAAAAGACAAAAAAAAAATCCAGCAACAAAGAATAGCATTGTATGATGTCAATCTACAGTATGCATGTGTTTATATAATCACATTGGAATTCACTTTGAACTTTAGCCTGGAAAATTTACTTAGTGGGGGGAGAGGGGGAAGGATTTGAGTATCTAAGCACCAAAATAGCTAAGACAAAGTAGTAAAACTGTGTGGTTGGTTGTGGAGCAGAACCACGTGAAAATGCAAAGAATCCCTTTTGTAACGGGTAGGGACAAGTAAGCCACTTGATCAGTGTGGTATGAGATAAGTATACAGGCCACGGGAAATGCTGTGTTGTTCACATTCCTCCCTTATTGTTTTTCCAAGGGTGGTTAATTTTTGCCTTTTTAAGGAACTTTTTTTGTACACGACTTGTTCTTGCTCTGGTTTCATAATCTGAGTTCTCTATGGAAAAAGAAAGGACAGTCACAACTCCCATCAGACGAGAGAAAACGGGGGTGACAGGTCAGAGCACCACACTGTCCTTTCTCCTGTGGCTTTTTTTTAGGGAAGCAAGAAGAAAAAAACAAACCCAAACCCATATTTGACCTACCACTGCTTTTATTAGCCCTCATTCCCACTGATTGAGGGGCAGCTGACTCGTCATAGGTTCAGTACAACTACCCACAAAAATCCCTTCTCTCTGTAGGGTCTGTCCTTCCTGGCCCTTTGTAAAACTGGATGTAGCAGCTTTTCTCTGTCAAGGGCATGTGAGAGAAGCATTCTGATGTCTTAACCATGTTTTTAAAAGTGTTGAATACTCAGCAACGTTTTTTTTTTTGGTTACTTTGGTGAGAATTACAAAAGACCTTAACATGCTGGTTGCTAAGTCATTTAGAAAAGTCTCTTGCTTTTGTTGATGACATGGAAGCAGAGCCTGCTTCAGAGGCTCCCCAGAAATGTTTTGCACATCACCTTTGTTATTTTTCTGTATTATGGCATGTCCTGTGACAGTGGTATGGCCACATCTTGGATCTTACATGGCCCATTTGTGTTCAAGGAAAATCTTACTGTCAACAACACTAATTCAGCCTGCAGAAGGTACTGGTTATGGGCTGCTGGTATTTTCATCTCTATCTGCAGAGCAATACAGACTTAAATTCTTAGGATTTAGTCACTAGTGTCAGAGCAGCTTTGCAGTCTGCCTCTCCCCTTTAAAAGTTGTCTTTTTGATGTATTTTTTTGAGAAAAGGCAATGTTTGGGATTGCATTTTCTGCTTAGACATGAAAAAGCGTATTTTTTTCTCTTAGTAAATGCCACCTGTCCTAAAAGACAATTGGATGACTTCTGTGATAAACCACCTGTGCTGTGTAAGGGCACCATGATTCATCTGCAGGCCTAGCTATTGCAATAATAAAGCTTTTTCTAGTCAGTAGTTAAAATAATTTAATTACTTTATTTGTGCTGGAAGACATAAGCATGTAGAAACTTCCTCTAAGTGACTCACAGGCTGTTTGGAAATTCACCATGACAGCCAGCATTTGCTTTTAAGTTTACTCTCCCCCCTGTTTTATTTGGCTTTAGCAAGAGCTGTTAGGTTGTGTGGGCCCAGGGCAGCCCTTTGCATCTTTCTGGAGTTGGGGATCCAGGAGCGAGGCAAAGCAGGGGGACATTGGGTCCTGTGTCCCAAATCCCAGCCTGCAAATGCGTGATGGGGTGAGAGGAGGAGGAAATCCTGCAGCCCTCTCCTGCTGGTTGCTTCCCTCTGAGCCTTTGGAGCTCTCTCTCTGGAGCAGAGACACGTGAGGAAGAGGAGGCTGATCCTAGAAAAGCTGGGTTCACGCTTCCAGCAGTCACAGAGGTCTGTACACAACACCCCAGCCTTCTGCTGCTGTAGGAACCCTCTGAAATCCTCCTGCATCAAACACAAGGTGGGAAATGATGAAAGACACTGTAAGTGCACAGTGGCTGTGTTTGTGGGCAATGGCCTGAGTCCATGGATGGCTCATGTGTGCTCAGTTGTCTTGGAACAGCAGATTCCCTGTGCTCCTCCTGGGGCTGGACCTGCAGGAGCGGCTGAGCATTTCTGGTGGGCTTTAGCTCAAATCCACACTTCTATGGCACTGCATTTAATTTTATACACTGGAAAGCTCAAGACAAGTGTCGCTTGGCTGGTTGCTCACCTCTGTGCTCCACAAATTTGGAAGTGAAGCATGACTCTTAATGCAACAACAGAAATTAAATAAGACATTTCTCTGTGTCATTAGACCTTGTTATTCCATGTAATTCACAATTCTATGATCCCACTGCCCTGTGTCATCAGACCTTGTTATTCCATGTATTTCATTACCACTTACCTGAAGCAATTTCTGTAGCCAATGAGTTTTCTTCATCTGCTTCCCTCCAGGCTGCTGGCTTGCTTCAGTTATGAATTTTGTGAAAAAAACTCAGCTTTAACCACATGGATCTTGCAATATTCTTGATTCACCCGCAGTCGATAGCAACTTAATCCTTCTCTTTCCAGTGTCTTTGTGGTTCTTGTTCTCCACTTGGAGCCCTCAGAGCCTGCAGGGTTTTGGGATACCTGAACTTATATTTTGTTGTCCTCTAATAATTCCTGGGTTGAGTTTTGTGGTCTTTCATCCATTTTTGCTCAGATTTTATGAAATTAATTTATCAGGTTCAGTTGGGTCCTGGAGACTTTTCCAAGACTTCTGTTAAAATACTATGTTGGTGTGGATTTTCTGAGTCCTGCCCTAAACCCAGCCTGTTTATCTCTAGCTATTTTTTTCACCTACCCCTCGATTCCTCTTCTTTATCTTCATTGTTTATTCTGTTTTTATTTACATTCCTGAGGAATTGGTTTGTGCATTACATTCTTTAGCTGTGGATTCCCTTCCTGCTTGTAGCATGTGTTTCCAATGCCATTTTTAATAGTTTTTTCTCTTTTGAACTTTTTACAAAACCGTGAGACTTTTGACTCCTTAGTCTAAAAAAACCAACCAAACCCCACAACCAATAAGCACAAGAAAGACAACAACAAACCCTGCACCTGCTCTCTTCTGTTTGAACCAGGAAGTTCTTCTAGGGTTCTTTCATCTGCTCTGCTCTGGGTTCTTCAGAACAATCTTTCTATTCTTATTTTTCCTGCTCAACTTGAGCTGGTTTTTGCCACTCTTCACCTCAACCTCCCCACCCTTCTCCTGCTCATGTGCATGAACTGATGTTCATAGGGAGTCCCCTAAATGCTGACACAGTGACTGATCAAAACTCATGTCAGAACAAATAAAAGAGTTGATACAAGTAAGGATTAGCAATGGACACAAAGCAAAGTTTTACTGTGCCCTTTGCTAAGAGTGCCTCTGAAAGCATCCTTAGGAAAATTATTTTTTTTTTCCTTCTGTCCTTTTTATCAGGCCGCCCGGGTTTTGCTGGCTTTGTGCCATCTGACAAGGATGACAGGAAACAATAGGACCTGTGTGTAACAGCCTGTGTTTCTGGTCTAGATTCCTTGCCAAAATAGCTGCACTTAGCACTTGCACAGCTCTTTTCATCTTCAAAGCCTTTCCCAGATCCGATGTAAACAGCCAGAGTTCCACTGATTTTGGTGGCAAAGAGCTTAGTAGCCTTCAGAAAAGGATTATGCATTTGCATGGAAAGTAGGAATATCAGCTGCTGCTCTGCTAGCTCAAATTCCATGAAGGTATCAAGCTTCAAGCTAGAAAATGTTATTAGCTGAATGAGGTTTAGTAACTTTCCTTGTGATCAACATGCATATTCCTGGCTATAGTTTCATTGGATGAATCCAGGATTGATTATTGAATCAATCCTTTAATGTGTTTACAAGAAATGCAATTGCTGACAGCAACAGTATTTTTGAGTGCAATTGATTTTGATGTTTTATCAAGCCATATTATCTGTATATCCTAATGCTTATGCCACACATGTGCAGGTACTGCCTTGGCAGGGTTTTTCAGTGTACTAATATCCTTGAGATTTACTTTGTGATGTTTCAGGGTATTTAACAAATAAGACATTTTAATTCACTAGTGCATCCTATGCTATAGATAGCTAATCCTAAGTATATCCTAAATAGATATTTATATACATAATTATATAAAATATGTTAAATAGAAAACATAAAAATTATAAATGTTAATGTAAGACTTAATAAAATTAATAAAAATAACATTTGATATTTTATATCTATAATTATATAAAATATATCTTAAATATGTTGCTATATTTAACTTGGGGTGCATTTAAGAGGTCAAGCCCTGCTTCATCCCCGTGATCCTTTGCAGAACCAGGTCTATCTAGCCTGGAATCACATTTATCTGGTCTTTTTGTCACTTATGTTCTGCTTTTGCCTGTTTAGAGTCTGATACCCAGTTTGCCTTATAGTCACATGACTCTGCTTCTATAGTGAAAATTAAACCAATTGTTTCCAACTTTCCCTGTAATTTGTGTTTGTCTGTACTTCTTATGGTTCTTGCTGATCTTCTCTGAACCTAAATTTTCTACATTTTTCTTGGTGAGATGCTCAAATCCAGCTGCAATATTCCAGCAGAGATCTCTCAGCTGTGTGTAGGGCAGAATGTCCATCTCCCCTGTCTTGCACAAGACACATCTGCCAGTGCCTCCCAGAGCAGGACCATCCTTGTGTGCAGGGTGATGGTGGTCTGTAAAAAACTCAATTTCTGCAGTGATTTTGCTGAACCTCTGACCCCTGAGTCATGTTTTTGTGTTTGATTTCTATTTGTGTCTTTACTGAATTTTATTGTGTTGATGTCAGACCATCACTTATGAACTGGTGACCATTTGTAATATGAATTTATAAGCAGCAGGAACAAACTCTTCCTGATGTGGAAATAAGAGTTTCATCTCAAAACCTGTTTGGGAAGGGATGGATGAGGTGGGGTGAAGCTGTTTCAATGGTTGGAATTGCTTTTCCATCTGCCCTGCTGGAGCTGCTCTTCCAAATTTGTCAGGTACTACAAAAGCAAAAGCTTGGGCAGAAAGGTTTTTATGGCATGGAAATATTGAGAGGAAAAATATTAGCACTGACTCTGAAAAGAGGGCTATTGCTACATCTGTCCTTTACTGGGCATTCTGTCAACCTGGACATCAGATTCTTGAAGCCAACCCTCCTGTGGATGCTGAGCCCTGGCTGGTAAATGTAGATGTGTGTTTTATTTTTGCATGTGGGAAAAGAAGCATGGCTTAAGCTGAATTATGTTCTCTGCTCTGGGAGCACCGTGCAGCAAAGCCAGGATTTTAAACCACTCTTTCAAAGTTATGAGCTGGTACTTCAGCACATCCCAAAGAGAAATTACCTCTATAAGCTCTGGAATATGAAAGATGGTGAATTGAATTAAACACTCATCTTTCCCAGTGACTCATCTGCTTTTTAGTGTCAGTGGATGGACAGTGTTGTCCTTTCTCTTTGAAGCAGTTGAGAGTAATTCCCTTTTAATTTGTCACCAGTGAATTCTGCAGGTCTCCAACCAAAGTCTTCTTCAGAGGCAAATTCAGCAAACCTGACCTGGCTCTGGTGTCCCCAGAGCAAGCCCTGCTCCTGGGGGAGCACTGTCACTGCTACTGCTGTACTTCATCTGCAGCAGACCAGGAGAAAGAGCAGCTAAAATGTCTTTAGCTGTCTGCATAGGCATCATTCCTGCTGCTGGGAGGAGGAGGTAACAAGCCTGCATCAAAGGGAGATGTCCTGAAAAACATCACTGTAAGCATAAGCCTGTTAGTGCCTTTTTTGTGAACATTGTTTGCAGGCAAGTATTTCACTGCTGCCTTAAAAATGCAGAGTGCAGAAGGATTCAGAATTCATCCCATCCTCTCCTCTGCAATGAATTTTCCCCTGTTTTCAGCTGTGCATTCCCTTCTGAAGTAATATCTGAGGACTTTATTCCTTTTGCATCCATCAGGATTCTTCTTCAGACTGTCATTCTCTGCTTTCTTAAATATCTGACACTGATTTTCTGCTGGCTGGTTCTTGTACCCCTCATAAAATCCTTCATAAAATCAGACTGCTATCTCCCAATCCTTTTTGATTATTTCCTGCTGCCTGTCCAGTGCTTTCTCTTCTCATAATTTCTTTACTGTTTTCAGCTATCCATTCTCCACACAGGCCACTAGGATTTACCTGAATCCTTGGGTAGCTTTGAATATTACTTTTCCTCCCTTTCATTTTCATTTAAATGTGTTGTATTCCCAAAAAGCCCCAAACTGCCACAACAATTATTTCCTAGTGAGACTGAAGGAGATATTTGCAAATACTCTCAAACTGCTGCTGCATTCCTCATTCCCAGCATCCCTCCTTTCTGATTATTGTGGGCAGCCAGCAAGACAAACATGGGATGTGAACAACCTTCCCTTCTGCCCTGGACACCTCTCTGGAGTAAAACCCTCTATCTCCACTCACATTTATATTCCATTTGCTGCTACACTTCCCTCCAGGATGCTGCCAAAGGAAGTCCTAACTCTGTTTTAGGAAGCTGTTGTGATGGGTGTGTGGTGTTGTGAGGTCCCCAGGACGAGGTGAGAGATGAGAATTTGACTCCATGTTCTCAGAAGGCTGATTTATTGTATTATGATATTATATTAAAAGAAAATTATGTACTAAAACTATACTAAACTATAGAGAAAGGATACAAACAGAAGTCTAGAAAAGAATGAATAATAAAAACCCATGACTGACCAGACTGACCAATTAATTATATTTATATTATATTAAAAATATTTACGATTTGTTATAAATATATGATGTATTATTTATTATATTTTATATAATAGATATTCTATATATTATAATAGATATAATATTATATATTATGTTGTTAAATTATACATAATATATAATATACATGTATCTATTATATTAATGTAATAATTATATGTAAATATAATATAATTAATATAATAATATAACAACAAATGTAATGATTAAACCTGTAGTATTTCCTGCTAAAACAGTCCAGCTTTGCTGGTTCTGCAAAGCTCTGCTTTTGTATGATGGGGGGCCATTGGTGTGGGCCAATGCTGTAACCTGCACTTAATGCTTCTCTGGAAAATACAAACCTGATAAAAACAGCAGCCCTTCAGACTCTGCTGGATGCATAAAGAAATGCACTGTGGTGTATTTGGGGTGAAATCCTTTAATTGCAGTAATTCTTCCATTGCAGCACAAAGCATTTTACTTTATATTGGAATATGTCCAGAAAGACTGTTTAGTGGAATAGATTAACAACTTGAATAGTACTTTAAATATTTAGATTTTCATCCAGTATCCCAGATCCAGGTTCATAAGGGAACAAAGAACCTCTTTCCAGATCCAGAGCACTAGGATATTGATTGCAGGGCTCCAGCTGCATGGAAATAATGCAATATACCACAAATATATCAGATGTTGTATCAGCTGGGTAATTTTTTATTGCTTTTGTGAAAATGCATCTGTTTTGATGCAGATGTTGCTGTCCAATGCAAGACCAAAGTGAGTAATATTTTTGTGCCTCCTGGTAGTAATATCTGAATACTGTAGATTAATTTTTTTTCCTCCTTTCAGCCTATTATCTTTCATTCTGTCTGGAGCAGTATTATTTTGTGCATCTGTCACTGGTAGTGATGTGCTGGGAGGAAGGGTGAGCGTAATCATTTAGTTATGAGACACTGAATAAAACAAATGATCTTTTAGCAGGTTCATATTATTTAAGTCTGGAAGGGATTGTTGCATTTAGCCTGACCTTCTCTACGTCACATCTTTATAAAGCCAGAGCTGTCTTATAATTTTTGAGGCCCATGTTGCATACAATTATCAGTCTCCTGGATAAATACCAGCTGTTGGGATCCTTCCAGCTATGCCTTTTCCTGAAAAGCCTTCTGTATAATAAGAGGGGACTGATGATGCTCTTTTTGAAAGAAAATTGTGCTACAGGGAGCCAGAAATGTAAGGAAGAGCTTCAAGTCCAGGAGGAATGAGGGTTTCTGGCACAACTGAGAGGAGTAAGGATGGGTGTTGGAATGAATGGATTCCCCAGTGTAGCAGCCAACTTCCTCCATTTCAGAGTGGGAGAACCATGGGAAGATCAGACAGCAGTGCCCCAGAATAGGAGACTTTTCCCTCAGTTTGCAACATCGAGAGTGTCCAAGAGGAATGTCACAGACATCTTTTATGAAAAATCCTTTCCTTAGGAATTTTCCTCCTGAGAAGCTGAGAGGGCTCAGGAACAAAATGTAAACAATGATTATCTGCTGCTGTGGAATGCAACAGGTGGATCTTTGATTGGTCTCATGTGGTTGTTTCTAATTAATGGCCAATCACAGCCCACCTGGCTCGGACTCTGTCCAAGACATAAGCCTTTGTTATCATTCTTTCTTTTTCTATTCTTAGCTAGCCTTCTGATGAGATCCTTTCTTCTATTCTTGTAGTATAGTTTTAATGTAATACATATTATAAAATAATAAATCAAGCCTTCTGAAACATGGAGTCAGATCCTCGTCTCTTCCCTCATCCAAGAGCCCCTGTGAACATGGTCACACAGGAAGGATGCTGTTGTTGGGGTCTCTCGCTGCTCAGAGTGACCCCAAGAAAAGTTGGAAATTCTCTTTTCCCAGCCCGGCGCTTGAAGAAGAAGTCAGAGCTCTTCAGTTCTCGGTCTCAAGGTTGTTTATTGTTCCTTATGTATAAAATTCTTTCTCCTGTCCAGCCAAGGTCCATTCAGCAGGACAGACAGAGGAGCTCTCTCCCTACCCCCAGGGTGGTGTTATGTCTTTATACTAAAAGTTACATATACAATGTTTACAATTACTTTCCAATACCTATCACCTATGTTAGACAGCAAGCTTCTACTCTAAACCAATCTAAAAGTGCCAACATCACAGCAGAAGATGGAGGCCAAGAAGGAGAAAGGCTGGACATGCCCAGATCCCTCTATCTTGCCCCCCTGAATCCCCATTCTAAAAACCCCAAAATCTACTTTTTCACCTTGTGATAAATTCACTAGCATTCTACTTAATTTGTCATGGCTTCCAGATCTTCATCTAAGATTGGTAACTTGCTCCACGGGTCATAATCAAAGGCACAGGCATCTTGGGCTCTGTGCCAGGGTCTCTGAGACCCCTGGCAGGGGTCTTGGCTGCTCAGGACTGCCAGAGGGATGTCCTGGGTCCTGACACTGTGTGTCAAGGAGCAGGAACTTTTGTCTCTGTGACAGCAAAAGGGACTTACTTTTTTTCTTTTTGTTTTTTTTTATTCTTGTGCGTGTTGTTTCAATGCTGAGCAGCTTGCCCTCAACCACAGCAATCAGATCGGCCATGTGATGGGCTCCTCATGGGTTTTCTAATCACCAAGGGCAATAAATGTCCTGCAGTGAGACTGGGTTTGTAAGGTTTCTACCTGCTTGTGCCGGTGATGGTTACTCCTGTCAGTGACATGCTGCAGGGGCTGCAGTGAGGAGCTGTATTTTAGTTGTGCTGTGTTTTACTCAGCGCCTTGTGAGCTCCACAGACACTGGAGCTCATGCCAGTGCTTTCCTGACACCTGCCTGTGCACATACAATTACAGCAGCACAGCCCTGTCAGGCCATTAGACACTCCAATCAATGCTGGTTATGGCTGCAGTTCCAAAATTGGGATGGCAACAGGATGCCTGCAAAATGAACTTCCCTTTTCACTCTGTGCAGGGCATGAACTGTGCCAGCAACTACACTGTGGCATCTCTCATGTCTGAGTGCTGTTTCCCTAGCAAAATGAGCAGAAAGTAACCTTTATCCTGTGGTTTTTGTGTGCAAGGCTGTAACAAGCTTCTTGAGAAGACTGCCTCTCTCCCTTTCTTTTGTGGGTGACTCAACACATCCAGATGGGACCTCAGGTGTGGAGCCTGAGTGTGGCTGCCCAGCCTTCTGTAATTGAAAGTTCTGATGGTTTCTCTCCTTTCAGTCTGTTTTTAACATTTTCTCTTTTTTCTCTCTTTTTTTCTCTCTTTTTTTCTCTCTTTTTTTCTCTCTTTTTTCCTCTCTTTTTTCCTCTCTTTTTTCCTCTCTTTTTTTCTCTCTTTCTCTCTTTTCCTCTCCCTTTTCCTCTCCCTTTTTCCTCTCCCTTTTCCTCTCCCTTTTCCTCTCCCTTTTCCTCTCCCTTTTCCTCTCCCTTTTCCTCTCCCTTTTCCTCTCCCTTTTCCTCTCCCTTTTCCTCTCCCTTTTCCTCTCCCTTTTCCTCTCCCTTTTCCTCTCCCTTTTCCTCTCCCTTTTCCTCTCCCTTTTCCTCTCCCTTTTCCTCTCCCTTTTCCTCTCCCTTTTCCTCTCCTTTTCCCCTCTCCTTTTTCATCTCCTTTTCCCCTCTCCTTTTTTTTTTTTCTCTCTTTTCCCCTCTCCTTTTCCCCTCTCCTTTTCCCCTTATTTGGTTTGGGTTCTTGTCACTTCTGAGTGAAATGCTTTCAACCTGATCTTGAATCTCTCTCTGGGAAAAAGGTACTCAGGAGAAAAATAACTTCCTTCTCATTTTGACACAGCCTTCTATACAGCCTGCATATCAGGAAAGCCATTTATAGAGCATGTACAGTAATTGCATGCTTAATATTTCATCAGCTGTGTTAAGAGTAATGTCACTAAAACGAGGTATAGATTTAAAAGGATCTCTTTTGATTAAAAATGACTTTAGAGCTTCTTGTGTATAATAATAGCAGCAGGATGTATTATCATAGATGTTGCTATGGGGTTCTGAATTTAATAATTCAACACACATAGACACACACAGAGATTTGCATTGAGATTTTTGGACAAAGCGTATGCTCCTGTTTGGCAGTGATCCCCTAATTACACCAAGATTAGGCTGGTGGGAAGCAGATTGCTGCAGCTTGAGCCTCACTCCTCCTTCACAGCCAAGAGATTGCAACATTTTTGGGCGGTGCAAACCCCATGGTTTCATTGCCATGCTCCAGTTGACAGCTGTAGGAAACAAAGATGAGAATCCAAAGTGGTTTTCTACCACTTCTCCTTTAGCCTCTCATGAAATGTTTGGACTTGAGGCAGAAATGTTTCCTCTGAAACAGTGCTTCAATTCACTTGAGTTCTACTGCACCCTCTCAGCTACTGAGAACAAAGATCTGCTGCCTGCTGCCAATGGGGCAGAAACCCTTCAAACATGGAAAATAAAAGAAGGAATTTATTGGATGTGTCTTAACAGTAAATCTCTTGAACTTCACTCTGGTCTTAGAAATGAGAAAGAATCTTTTCAAGAAGGTCTTGTGTTAAATGGCAAAGAAGAATTCAAGTGCAAGTGTCAGTGGTCTTCTTCAGAGACACCCTTACTATTTGTAATTTCTTTGTATTATTAAGCTAATAATTTTGCTAAATATTAGTAATGGATCTACTGGGTCTTTTGGCCAATGATGAGGAAAAATATTTTTTTAAATGCCTGTGTTTCACTGATGATAAATTTCACTCTTTTTTGAAGTTATCATCAGAGCAGGTTTCACAGGTGTCCTTTTCCAGCCTGACCATGTGTGCACTTTGAGTTGTGCAGCCTGAATTTCCACCAGCAACCAGAACTCATTTCTGTAGGCACAATCTGGAGCAGACCAAAATGCTGAAATTTACATATTCCAGGGACTGCTGTACTAGAAGGCAAAGACATCTTAAGAAATCTGGGAGGTGTTACCAAACTGTGATGAACACCTGTCAGAGGAGCACTTTATTTTGCACTGTAGGAACTTAGGTCAATCAGTGCCTTAAATTAAATATATATATGTATATATACAGACAGATATACATATATATACAAAAAATATATGGTTCTTTCAAGGTTAGGAATGAAGAAATTATTGCATGGAGAATATCCTGCCTTCAAAATGTGCAAACCAAGCGTGGCAAACCATCACTCATTTTCTATCTGCATCAACCACATGGAATGGTGATGTCAGGCATGCACAGCCACTGTACATCTGCTCCAGCTTTTATAGGTGAGGAAGATTTATGCACCTGACTAAAATGAAACTCAGCTTTAGTGTTTACTTATGATTTGAACTGTAATTAGCTGATTTATAAATGCCATCCTCCACGTAGATGTAGTGGGTGAGAAATACATCACTCTGATACTTCTGGCCCTACTAATTCTGTTGGGGTGAGAGCAAATACATTGCAGATTCCTTTGAAACTTGTGGTTTTCCTCCACCCTGCTTATGGGCAGTGATTTCATGGGCAGCACTCACACAGGAAAGGCAGAGGGGTAGGGCAGAAGTGAATTCCCAGGTGCCAGAGGGTGGCAGGTGTATTTCTGGGTGTAGAATTAACTTAAACCAGCCTTGTGCTTTCCTACAGGAATAAACCCTCCTGCCTTCCCCCTACATGTGTCAGTTATCTGCTCCTTTTCAGCTGGCTGGAGCTGCCCTTTTCCTGGTTTTCATTTGTACTGGGCTAAACATCTTCAGTTGGCTGTGGCAGCTCTTTCTTCTGGGCATTGCACACAAACAATTGGAGATTTGGGGGGTTTGTGTCAGGTAATCCATAACTCCAGATGTCTTTTAAAAATTAATACCTGCTTTCATAACATTTCAATATATTGGATATAAACAGAGATACACCCTATGCAATGAATAGGGTTGGAGTGAGTAGGATGAGTAGAGTTGGGTTTGAAGTGTTTTCATTCTCATTTGAAGTTGGCAGAAAACTTTCATTGAAAGACCAATTAAAAAGAGACAAACAGTCATGGCTAGTTCCATCCTTGGAGGATATTTATTTAATGAAGCTCTTATAGGAATTCCAGTTTTTGGTTCAATACAAGGCATACTTACATGGAAGTGAAATCATCATAATGATATTAACTGATGTAATTACTTAACTCAGCCTAATGCTATCTTTACATTGCAAAGCATCAGTGTTATTTCTTGGTTCTACACAAATCAATTGCTGTTATTGCTGATCTGGAGATTGCTTTCTCCAAGAGCAAGAATTTCTGCTCTTTTAGTGACCAGTTGTTTAATTGCAATCTCTATCTTGTCATCTGCCTTGTAGCACTGGTTTTAGTACCTGTGTTTAAAAGAGAAATAAATAAATCATCAGAACCCTCAATAATAAATGGCATTGCCTTTTTTTCTGTGCAGCATCAGTATGGTGGCTTCATCCTAGGCTTTCCTGGAATTTCAGCAAATGCTCTATTTAATGAGGGGATGAATTTCTGTATAAATGCTCCAAAGGATTTGGCTTCCAGCTCTGGGGGTTTTCCAAGCTGTAAACTGTTGATCACTCTTTCAGGCTCTGCTTGAGGTATTGGCTCCTCAAATCTAATTATATCTCTTTGTGGTAGAACTGCCTGATGTGCTAATTTAAATGCTTTGCATCTGCTCTGTGGGACTAATGTATCTCTTTATGGCTAATTTGGTCAAGAAATCCTGAAAAGTGGATTTAGTGGATCTAGGATCACTATAGAGTCTTCTTTCCTTTGAATAAACCACTTTCGAGTAATCTTTGTGAACAGTGTGTTCCTGTTTCAACTCATTTTCTTGGTACTGCCGTTTCTCCTTCAGTAGTATATTCATTTCTCGTCCAATATTTTCTAAATTCTCCCTACTTGAATCCATGTGAGGATCCCATCTTGGTAATATAGAACAGAGATCTGGGGTTTTTTCCCTTTTTTTCCTCTTTTACTCTCTAGCCCCACCAAGCAGCTTTGCAACTTTCCTTACCAGCTACATCTGCCACCCCCTGTGGTTGACTTGCACCTTCTGCCTTGTTTTGCTTCTACCTTCAAACACCCCTTTGAGTTTTATTTTTTCCCTGAGAGTATCCAGAAGCCCTGTAAAGTGGCTCAGTAAAACTTAGCAAAACTGACTTTGGATACTGTCTAGATGTGTGGAATTCTGTGTGCTCTGCCAGGCAGGATTGGGCTCCTTTACATCTGCAGCGTTTATGTGAATGTGGCAAAAGGGATTTTTTGGGGATTCTCATGAGAGTACTCAAGGCATAGGGGAAAAATATGGTTTAAAACCTGCCCACACAATTCTCAGAACTGGCACTGAGCAGTTAGGAGAGAGATATTGCTGAAGGTTCTTAGAAAACATGAGATCCATGTGCAGTGGCAGCCACAGGATCCAGGATGTCCTTGCTGAGAGCAGAGCTTTGGGACTTGTTTTACTGCTGAGAAAGATATAATCAAAGTTATTAAAGTCATGAATTAGGTGGACTTGGAAGTGTTTCTCACTAAATTCTGCACTGCTTCTGGGTGGAGGAGCTTTTTGAAACTGGTAGGAAATAAGCGTCAGACAGGTGAAAGAAATTGCTGTTCCTCATAACAGGCAGTGAACCGGTGGGTGTGTTGTCCCAGGAAATTCAAAATTGGACTAGACATATTTAATTTCATCCAGCAGGTCTGAGGTGGATCTAGATAGTGCAGGCAGAGCAGAGATTTCTGTGTCCCTATTGCAGTTGTTACAGATGCTGGAGGAGCAGGGGACAGCAGGCTGCAGAGAGTGGCCAGGCTCAGATGTTGTCCCTAAACAAAGAGCCTTGGTCCAGGGCAGTGGGATTTCTGGGCTGGACAGAGCAGAGCTGCAGTCTCTGGGGTATTTCTTGCACATCCAAGCCCTAGCCTGGCCTGTTGTGCCACAAAATCTTACATCACTCAACTGCTGCTTGCTTGTTGAAATTAAACCTCTGAGAAGCAGAGATCTCTCCTTTCCCCTGGCATATTTTCTCCCATGCCTTGTAGAATACAGCCCATATTTTGGCCTTAGGTACCACTGTGATTTATACTGCTGAACAGGTTTATGTGCCATAAAAATAAATTTTTTGTGCATAATGCACATTAGTTCATTGCTGTCATTGAAATATCTGGACACAGGTGATTAATTTGAGGCAAGAATGAAATTTGTGTGATTCAATCATTACAAGGAGAAAAAAGAACCAAGCCTGCCTGTGCTGTGTCTTTTTGCTTACTTATGTCAGCTCACTTCCCTTTTGGCATTTCCCTGTCATGGTGTCATTAATATTTCCATCTCCCCTGCATCCTTAATGATTTACTGGGTTGACCTGCATCATTTAAAATATTTTTTCATTATAGTGATTTTCTCATTTAGGTCCCTGGGAGATCTCGATATGTAATCAGTTTTCTCTAACAAATGACCTCCTTTAACTTCATTAGTTCAGAATTAATTTACTAGCATCCAAGATATTGAATGACTCTGATTAGTAAAATACAGCAAAAAAAATTAAAGTTCTCTTTCATTTACGGTGAAGGCAAACATTAATTAAACTCTATATTTCTTTGCTGATTTTGTTCACACTTGAGTTTAATAAAGAGGGGATGTTTGATGGGCTGTCAGTGGATATCAGATGAGGGTGGGGGTGGGATTACAGGATTTCTGTGTGTGTAACACTTGGGGAGGGCTGGGGAGGATGTGCCTTTGCCTGGGCACCCCCTGGCTTATCTCAGACTTATCTCAGCATCTCTCCTTCCCAGGCAGTGAGTTATTTACAGGATCAGCCCTGTTCACACTTCAAGGCTTTGCAGGTTTCCAGTTTGCAAATCTGCAGCAGAGGCATCTCTGTCACGAATGGCAGCAAGACTTTGCTCAGGGAATGATCCTTACTCCTGGAAAAATCCAATTATTTGGGGAGGGCAGCACCATGGGGGGTTTGCCCCTCTCCCCATCCTGCTGGTGCACTGGAGCTAAAGGCAGGTTGGATGGGGCCAATGGCCTTGTGAACGATTCTCCCCTATTCATAAGCAGAGAGTTTGTGGAGGGACTCAGGCAATCAATTTGCATCTCCTGAAGGGAAAGAAATTGAAAACACTAAAGCAATTTATTGCCTTTTAAATTTGGGGATGAGGGGGAATGTAAGTAGCCCTAAAATTTAACTATCTGCAAAAGCAAATAAAAAATCCCTGCAATATTTCACCAAGTCATAATCCACTATACTTTATATATAAGCGCATTTTCAATTTCATTGTGGAAAATGGAGGTTGCAGCTGCTTTCTGCTGAAGAACTTGCCCATAAAACAACATGTAATTGGTGGATTGTGTAGTGTTTCTGGTATTGTGGGTTTTTTTCCTTGCATTCTTACAATTTGCATAAAATATTTAGACAGGATTTTTTCCCCAGACCTCATATTGCAGTATTCCAAATTTTCAACACAATAAGTGTTTTGCCTGCAAGGCCTATACCTAATATTGGCTCATTTTGAATGTCTTTTTCCATTTAAATATTAGTCCAGGAAACCACAGTAATTGTAATCAAATGAGTATGCTCAATATACTGTAGCTTATATGACTACAGGGTGGCTTTCTTGGCCTGATTCAAATGATCCCAGAAATCAGGAGAGATGATTCAGGAGCTCTTCTAAGAAGGGTCTTGCTCCTGGCAATATTTACTCCTAGGTAGATCAGAAAAATAAGAGGTGGCATCAGAGAAAACAACAAAACCCCAAATGGGTTAATATCTGCTGATTACATGAGGGCAAAGCCACTGCCAGCAGTGCAGCAAAAAGCTGAATTTGCCCCCTCTGGGTGGCACAGCATTGCAGAAGGTTCCTGGAGAAGTTTATTGGATGAAGAGAGTATAGGAAATACAGCTTGAGCTTCATCCAGGCTACAAATCCTCCCTGTTCATTTTTCCCATCCAGGAAAAGTCACTCTCAGCCCAAAGCTTGCAGTGCCAAGCGCTGGAACAGGCTGCCCAGGGAAGGGTGGAATAACCATCCCTGGAGGCATTTCAAAGATGTGCAGATGTGGCACCTGGGGACATGGTTTAGTGGTGGGCTCTACAATCTTGGGAGTCTTTATCAGCCTCATCAGCTCTTCAGGATGGTTCAGGATGAGCTGATGGCTTGTTTGTGACTGATTGCCTGGGCTGTTCTGGGACAGCTCTACAGGTATTCTGCAGTGGGTTTTGTGCCCAGATAAATCCAACTTCTGAGGTAAAGGGAACTTCTTCCTGGCATCATTACTTAGAGAATGGCTTTTTTTCTGTGTTAGAGCAGGTTCCCTGAAGCAGCTCTTGGGGAGGGAAACCTCCTTGCCTGGAGAGCTGAGAGCTTGTCCATGTGAAAAATCACTTCCAGCTACATCTAGGCCAGACAACAATACCCATGTGGCTCTGTGAGCCGCAGCATTCCCAAACCAACAGCAAAATATTTGTTTTCCCAAGAATACATTGGCTTTTCACCCTTCCAGGCTGCCCTAGATGGGATCCCAATGCCTCTGCTTATCCTCACCCTCATGGGGGGACAGAAGGGAATGAACCTGGACATGCCTTAATCACAGGTAAGTGAGAAAACTTTGTAACAGCTCATGTTTGCTTAACCATAATCACATCTTTTTGTTCCTGCTTCACACACAAATTTCTCCATTTTATTAACTATTTATAAATACCTGATTAATTTATGCAGATGAGGTTGGTTATTATGGCTCTTGAGGCACTGCTGGTGCTGTAGATGCTTTTGCTGGGCCTATTGAGTCTTAGCAGAGAGGGGAATCAGATGTATTTCTCCTTTTAGGGATGCTCCAGCTGCTCTCTGTAGCTGTCAATCCCCATTTGAGCAGAGGTATTGCACTGACCCAATCCCATCTGCAGAGATCTTGGATGCAGTTCTGTGCATCTGGGGGGGTTTAGCTCCAGGGCTGGATAATTTAGAGAGGATGGAGTCTTCCCCTTGTATAAATCCATTTGCATTCACTTCAGAGGCTGGAGGAGCTTCCAGCCCAGGTGTGCTCCAGCAGGGTGTGCTCACAGGGGTGATTTTACCCACCCTGACAGTGCCTAAGAGCCCTGCTCAGATGGTAACAGAAAATGACTGTGCAGAGCTCTGCCTTGCCCCAGAGATGTACTGACTGCCTGCTGCTCCAAGGACATGGGAATCCTTTTAGCCCACTGCAAGATAAAACCTGCAATATTTAAGACCCACTCTGGTGCTGCAGACTCTGAACTGTAGCGGGCTGTGCTGCTGTGGAATGATGCAGCTCCACTGCCACCAGCCCTTCCCTGGGGCTGGAGCCCAGGGCTCCAGGGGATGGGAACAGGGCTCTGCTGATTTACAGAGGAATCTGGCTGTGGAAGCTCACAAACCAAACCTCTGTGATCTCTTATAAACATGCCTGGTTGGGGCACAGCTCAACCTGAAATCAAATTGTGGTGGTGTTCACAGGGGTCTGAGGATGAGGGAAGAGATGAGAATGTTGACTCCATGTTTCAGAAGGCTGATTTATTATTTTATGATATATATTATAGTAAAACTATAATAAAGAATAAAAGAAAGGATTTCATCAGAAGGCTAGCTAAGAATAGAAAAGTAATGATAATAAAATCTTGTGACTGACTGAGACAGTCTGGACAGCTGGACTGTGATTGGCCATTAATTAGAAACAACCACATGAGACCAATCACAGATGCACCTGTTGCATTCCACAGCAGCAGATAACCATTGATTACATTTTGTTCCTGAGGCCTCTCATCGGGAGAAAAAATCCTAAGGAAAGGATTTTTCAGAAAATGTCACGGCTACATTAAACCATTGAGAAATACTGAGACCACAGCTCTTGCTCATCATCACTGTAATTAGGATTTCTGCTGCTTTGCTTTGCTTTGCTGCAAGGCCCTTGGAGCATTATGGTAACTTATGGTGACATAATCCCCAGATTTACTGTTATTTGCTGTAAACATTGGAGCACAGCAGAAAAGAACCTCAAAATATTAATCTGTGCTGTAGCATAAAACATACGTGCAAGTCACAACAATTAGCAATAATTTTTCACTCTGTGCTATATTTAATTTTAAACTTTTTAATTTTATTTTGGCCAAACTATTGGACAAAATACTACCAGAGCACGTACTGTGGATTTTTGCTGCAATAGCTGCCTTCTGCTCCAAGGAGCAGCAGCTCCTCCTCTCTCAAACCAGCATGGGCAGACCTCATGTCTGTACATGAATTTGGGGAAGGAGAGGTCTGCCTGAAATAAAATCTTGTCTTGGTGGAAAGTTCTTGCTGTAGATCTGGCCCAGTGATTTAGCCAGCTCCCTCCCACCCACAGGGGCTCTTCTGAAGATCTCAGCAGCATCTTGCTTGCCTACAGGATCAGCTCCTGGAACTGAAGTGAGCATTGTTCTCTTTCTGGGCTGGCAGTTTCTCCCTAGAACTGAGGTGGAAGGAATCAGGTCTTGAGATAACATCGCTTGAGCTGAACCTTGCTGCCTTCAGACCACGAGATTCTCTTGAGATAAACCACTTTAAGCAATACTGGTTTGCAAATTTTGTCTTTTCAGTCATAAAATATCTTTTTTTTTAGTACTACATCATGATCTTATTGAAACGTTTTCTATTTTCAAAAACCTACCCTACCCACTCCTTTTTCTTTCCTAACGTGAAATATCAGTGCTTTGTAAAATATTATATAAAAACACGAATATTTGGAAAATAACCCTTTTTAAGCCTGTTTATGCATTGCAAATTTACTTAGAATGAACTTAAATTGTTTCCTAGCTCTGATGACTGGAGCAGTGTAGTGATACATCATGTGCTGTGGTTATGCACTGTCTGGGGCTTGATTGAAAATGTGATTCCTGGATTACAGATCTTGTTGCAGCTTTGAAAGAGGGTCCAGCCTGAGCAGTGGTTTCCTCTGGCTTTTGAGAACAGCATTAGCTGGGGTTGGAGTCACTGTGGATTTCTGGCACTGATGAAGGGCTCTACAGTTTGAAAGGTTTCCTGTAAACTAGGAGACTGTCTAGCCTGTGGGCTTGGCTTGGGTGCAGCTTACCCCAATAACTATTTATTGGATATAATATTTAGATCAACTGAGGAAGGTCTGCTGCAATTCAGAAATATAGAATAATTCAGGAGTGAAAGAGGAAATATTCTTTTTTTTTTCTTTTCCTTTTCTAGATGAGAATTGTATAAACATGAAATTATCTAGGAATTTTTATTAGATTAGTCTGATTTCTATGGGTCTGAGAATCCCATCAAGCTTATTTTCCCTGTGTTTTTTCCATGCCCAAAGTGTCTTCTCCCTCTACCCAACATTATTTTTGTCTGCAGCAGTGCTTTTGTTCCATGCTCTCACACAAGGAATGAAGCAGGGTCTGATGTCCAGCCAGCTGCCTTCCCTCAAAACATGGGTCTGGCACTTGGGAACTCACAGTCCCAATCTCCTGAGCCTGGCCTAAAACCCCAAAATGTGAGAATACTGCCAGAGACTTTAAACACACAGGGGCCCCTCTCTTGGCAAGGTGACTGGCACAGGGACAAACCAGGACCTGTGGGGAGATCAGATGAGGACAGACAGCATCCTCTGCGCTCCAAGGGTTAACAGGAGATTGCTGCTTCTCTTCCTTTGCCTGTACTGGGATCGTGATTTATATATTTGAGAGTCGGGGCGATTAATAATCCACAACCCCTCAGCCTGCCAGGAGAGCTCAGGCACTTAGCACAGCACAGCGAGCCAGGGCGCAAACAGTGAGGGATGATTAACACACTAACATTCCCCCTCCTCCCCAAAGAACCCAAGAGCAGCATCAATGGTCCCTTGCACTCCCTGGCTCCCTTTTGGCTCCCACCAAAAGCCTCCTGAAGCAAAAGGTTGTGGCTAAAAGCCAGTGCAGTGCAGGTACCATGGTGATGAGTCTGGCACAGTCACCTGGAAAGATAAATGCAGTTATCATGCCATTCCTGGAGCTGGATATAAATGTCTCCATTCCATATGCACTGTTACTCTGGAGATAAGGAAAAGCTGGCCCATGGAGTCCTCACTGACCTCAGAAGTCAATTAAAGCACAGAAGGAATTCATTTTCTGTTTATCAGCTTGGACCTCAATGCTGTCCCTCCTCAGCACTGGGATAAGAGCAGAGGAGAGACAATGTGGCCAAAGAAGAGAGGAGCAGATCCAGGAAGGTGAATTGGAGGGAATTTGTCTCTGGGGAAATGGCACATTGAATACTGAGTTGCATCAGTTCCTGATATCTTTGACTTCATACAGACCAATCACTACCAGCTTTGTTCTGTGGTTCCTGGTGAAAAAGAAAGGATCTACTTAATTCATAAAATCCTTTGGAGGTCAGAAAGTGTTTTTCTTTCCTCTGTGTTTTTCAATGCTGGCAGGGGGGCAGATTAGGTTTCTTAAATACAAAGAGGCAACCTAACAAGGTCCTGTCTCTGTGCTGATACAAAAGGGAGGATGGGAAGTCCTGGTAAGCAAGCAAAACATATACAGAAGAAAACCCAAATGGAGATGTGGGCAGCTCAGCTGTCCTTTCTTCCTGTGATAGAATTGAACATGAGAAGGTAATTTGCAGGCTCACATAGAAAAGAGTAATGTTACTTTTTTAGTGCTAATCCACATCAGCAGCAAAATGAGTAGACTGGAACACTGGTAAGGGTTGTCTGACCTACTTATTTCAAAATGGTACAAACAACCCTTTTTAATGAGATAGAATGGCAAAGCAGGACCTCAGAGGGGATTCTGAATCCCTTCCCTTCCCACTGGGGTCAGCAGGACCTGCAAGCCTTCAGTCTCCTGCCAGCTCTCACTGCAGCATCCATGGAGACAGAGTGTCCCACCATGTGTGTGCTGCTTGCATGGAGGGCAGGGGACAGCAGAGGTGCAGCTCCTGCAGCAGCACCCATGTGCAGTGAGGAGTTTTCTGCACTGAAAGCGTGAGCAGGGCCCCAAGCAATACCCTCTCTTGTTTTAATCAAGTGTGCCCCATCCCCAGGCACAGGCAGGTTTTGTCCAGGCATATTCTTTCATGATTCTTAAGTGGGAGTGTTTTAAGGTAAGATTTTCTTAGCAAAAAAAAAAAAAAAGGAAAATTTTCTGTTTGTGTTATTTCAGTGTAGAGCTGCTTCACTTTCTCGGCAGCAGCTCCTCCCCAGACCCTGCCCTTGCTGCACTCCCCCAAAATGCTCACACTCTGCTCTGCTGCTAGCCTTAAGAAACTGGTTAGATTTGCCTGAAAACCTCCTCTGACACTGCTTTTAGCAACAAACTGGACTTCCTGTCAAGCTAAACTTTTCTCCAAAAGTCCCTACTTTGTCCTTTACTCACCTCTTTTAAATCAGATAAATGGAAATAACATTTTTAGAAATATTGAAAGGCTGTCATGGGATTTTTATTTCCCAGATGGACTGGCTGTTCCCTCCTGCACCACAAACAGCTGTCTCCTCACCCTGAAGAATATTTTGCAGTGTGTGATGGGGATGGAAGATGACAGGGTACATGGCTTCTGGAGAAACCTGGAGCACAGGAACTTTACTCAAAGGGGGTTCTGGGGTACTACTTCAGTAGCAATATTGAACTTTTTACTTTTTATTTTCCATAATAAGCTTCAAGTTTGGGGGTTTTTTTCACTGTAAAGCAGCTTAGGTCTGATGTCAAACAGGCTGCACACATATTTGTTCTGGCATGCCAGCCAAGCTGAGCAGTGAAGTTGATTTTCTGCTGTACAGCCATTGAGCTGCACAGTTCAGGGAGAAGGAGCTGCAGGGTAGGTGGAGCCAGATGGGTCATAAACAAGGGAGGTGTGCATCACTCCAATTTTTGTTCCTGAGGATGGCTTCACTGAGTGCCTGCCTCTGAACAAGTCCTTCCTTTTTTTTTTGGAACACCAGAGAAACATCCTTTCTGTGAGGTTATGTGGGTTGTACTACAGACACTGTTACTGAGACTAATCCTGGAGGCCATCAGGATGGTTTCTTTGGCTGCACAATTACATTTCACCAAGTACCATATGGTGGTCTAGTCCTCCCACCAAGCTGTTAATGAAAAGGCTGAATTGAGCCACGGCCAACACTGGCATAAATGTCCCTTAGGATGATGACTGGCAGAGGACAGAATGATCTGCTATCTCTCAATACCCTCCTCCTCCTCCTAGAGATCACTTGAAAGTCTTGTTGAGATAATCAGCACAATGCAAAAAGCTGAAAATGTTCTGCTAGAGAGCCACAGTGTTTAAAGGCAGAGCCAGGTCCTCCAAAGAGTGGCTGGAGGATTGCAGGACATGGGTCTGTGTTTCCTGCAAAAGGAAGGACAAGGTGGCACTGCTGACCCTCTGCAGGACAGAGGGAACAGCACAAACCAAAAGTAGCAGCATGTCAGGATGCTGGACAGCTTCGTCTTCCAAGAGATTTCATGGACATGCAGCCCCTGCCTGGAAAACTGCATCCAACTCTGATGCACAACAGAGAACAGCACAGGTCTGGGGTGGCTCAGGTCGCTGGGGTAAATCTCATTTAACTGCAGAGTTTGTGGTGAAAATGAGACCAGCATGTGGCCAGCAATTCCATAGCAAGGAAATATTTCAAGCAATCAGTTCTGTTTGCTTATCCCTCTGCCCTGTTTCACTTCCACTTTTCCTGTCCCCCTTTATTCTCTGCCACCTCCTTGCAGACCTGACTGCTTTCATTACAAGGTTGAAGGGCAGTGCCAAGCGAGCACATTAATCTCACACATTTTCATGAATATCAATTACAAGCTGGATGCCAGAAGATTTTTCTTATTTTCATCAGAGTCGAGACCCAATTCTATGTACAAACTTTGTCTCAGGCAAAATCTGGGGGTGTTTCTTCCAAAGTCAAGCCTGCAATTTCTTTTCCCCATTCCCTCCCACCATGCTGATAGCCCTTTGCTTTTTTCCTGTAGCATCTATATACACAATGGTTATCAGGGAAAGCCATTCCCCTTTCTGCCCTTGAAAGGCAATATCCACACAGGCTCTCAGGCAGAATTTGGAGTGCAGAATTTCTGCCATTCAATTACCATGGAGCTTATCTCTTTCATGTGTGACTAGATACTGTATTTTTTTTTTATCCAGCAAGAATGAAATTTAAAAGGACAGAAGAATTTCTAGTGCTTGAGATGGAGGAATATGTTGAAATGAATGGAGTTTATGGGCTACTTGGAAATAGGACTGTTTCTGAGGGAATAATTGTGTCTCTTAGTTTTGCACTTGCACATGACAACAGCAGGTCAAAATCATATAGCAAACTTTAGAGCTATTCTTTTCTACACATGAAACCACCTTTTTCTTTCACAGGGTCCATTTTACCCATGGTACAGTAAGCTCTGGCTGCATGGCAGTAAAGTCAGGCCAGACAGAGCTGCCTGCAAGTCAGCAATGTACTCTTTATTTGAATTACAGAAATGCCAGTGAACTTTACTTATGGGTTAGCATTCCACCTTGCTGGCTGCTCTGCAGAAATCCAGCAAGAAAGCAAATCCACCCCAAAGGGGTTTTGGTTGAAGGCAGAGGTTTGTCAGGTGCCACAGCTGGAGCAGGACCCTGATCACAAAGGAGCAGCTCTCCCTGGCACCCCCAGCCCTGAAACTGCTCCCTGGGGAGGGGAACAAGGGCTCACCAAGAGTGAGCAAACCAGCAGGCTGGCACATTCCCTGCTGTGGCAGCTCTGCCTGCTGAGCCCTGCTGATCCCGCTGATGGTGAGAGCAGTGTCCCCAGAGACTGTGATCTCACCCGGCCACAGCATCATCCAGATAGCTCCTAAAATGGCTGGGAGTGTCTGTGACACGCACACAGCTGGAGAAAGGGGGAAATGCACCATATAAAATACATCTATTAATTTTGGGTCAAGATATGGCAGCCTACCACGAAGTTTTATAGCTATAGATAGTAACAGGAGCAGTGACCTTTAATTAGAGTGAGATAATGGGCACTGCTGTAACACAGAAACAGCTAAAAATAAAAGCCAGTGTAAAAATATAAAGTATCTCAGAATGTGATCACATTTTCCACTAATGGAAAACATAGCTCAGCTCGCTGTATCACTGAAAAATGTTTTCTTTTACAGACACTAAGGTTACATTTAGATTCTGAGTTGGTGTGGTTTAATTCAAAGTACCATATTAGACTGGTAAATTTAGTGTAACCAGAAAACGGAGTGGATATTCCCACTTTGGTTTAAGCTGGAGTTATTAAATTTTGGTTGAGTTTAATTTGATTTAGTTTGAGTTTAGAGTAAATGAAAACCCCCAATGTAAAATTAAATTCACCACCTGTAAATTAAAACAAGAGATATTTTTCAATGCTTTTGCTTTAGCAAGCTATCCAGTGCTGGAGATGTGTAGGGAGAAATGGTGCTGAGCCCTGATATCCAAGCTGTGTGTGTTTCTGGGGGATATTTCAGATTAATTTGGTCCTGAGAGCTCAGAGCCTCTAAGGGCTGGGGCATTGCTGCAGATGGTTTAGCTCCATCTGAGAGGAACCCAGAGCAGGTGCTGCCAGAAACCTTTCTGGACACCAAACAATGGAATGGTCAGGATGGCTGGCTTGAAAGCGCATTTCTGACCTGGACTGAGATGTAGGTGTGGTTGTCCCCTGGCTCTCTGAATGGCTTTGGATGACTTGGTGCATTTTTGTGTGGCAGGAGAGAGCTCCTAAAGCCTCAGTGGGACCCAGTCTGTGAAATGGCTGCTGCTGGGACTCCACGTGAGCAGCTGCTGAAATACCTGTGAGCCCACCAGGCAGCCCATTCAACTTCCTTCCTCAAGGAGGAACTTTTCTAGTATTCTACTTCTAGTATTTTCTAGTATTTCTTCTGGGAATTGAAAATAATTTGATTTGCCCTTCACATATGCCAATCTGCAGTTGGATCTGCTACTAGCACACAGAATGTGGCTTCATTTTTCTCTGAGTTAAACTGGCCCATTGGAATTAAACCTATCTTTCCTCGAGATAGGAAAGAACTGTTTACAACCCAAACTGCCTCAAAATAATACAGCCTGTGGCTCTCAGCTTAGAAATGAACTATTCACTATTATAAGAATTTGGGCATCTAGCTTCTTGTGTGAATTTGGGCATTTATCTTCCTTTATTAAGGAAAATTTTCCACTTCCCAGGTTTTCCTGACAAACTTCCTGCACCCATTCAGATAATGTGATTTGTGAACTGTCTTGAAGTGCCCCAACAATTACAAGCTGTGAATAGCAGCTCTATTAATATGCAAGTCAGAGCTGCCATTATGGCACAAATTATAGAGAGAGCTGAAAAAACATTTCAAGAGTTGACTTGTGAGCATTGAAAAGCAATCACAGCCCACCCCTGCCCCAGCACACATCCTTCCACAATAGGATCTTCCCTATATCTGTTGACAAACTTTGGCTAATGTTTCTGCTCTCTGAAAGGTTTTCTGCCAATACAGCAACATATTGCAGATAAAACCTAATGAGCTGAGTTTAACAAAAAAATGCCATGTGGCTTCCTTACAGTGATGCCCATCTGTCGGCTCAGTGAAGCAGCAGCGTGCTGCAGCTGTACTCCTTTGCTTTTTATCAAATCAAAATAAAGCTGTGCACCCCAGAGTCAGGTATGATAAACAGGCCAGCAAATTGCCTTACATGGGGATCACACAGCTCCTTATCTGCCTCACTTTTCAGAGCAGCAGAAGCAGATGGCTCCTAACGGTGGGTGAAATTTTCTCCGTTATGTTTCTGGCATTGAGCTGGAGGGATGTGGTCCAGAAGTCCACCACCAAAACAACAGATATTTAAATTGGACTGGGACTGAGATTACAGCCTGCAAACAGAACTTTTGAAATTGAAGCAGATTTCATTAATGGCAAACAAAATGCCTATTTAGAGTGGGTCTGGTGGAACAAAACGGACACAAAACAATTAAAAAAAAAAAAAGAGTCTTTGTGAGCAGCCTCACAGAACAATGAGGGGGTTGGCCTTCCTCCAACCTCCCTCCTGGCTGGTGCAAGAGATCTGCCCTTTCCACACCCACTTATCTGCCACAGGGGCAATGGGAATAGGGAAGAGATCCCTGGCTGGTGGCTGGAGGCATTGTCACCCACCAGTCCTCTCTGCGGCCAAGGGTGCAGGGAAATAATTTCTGCTGTGGTTGGAACTTGGGTCATTAAGAGGGCTTGGGGGATATGGTGCATCTGTCTGTGACAGAAATCCCTGCTGAGAGCAGGATGTCACAGGCTAAAGGCTTCAGTTTCTCCTGTCTCATCTTTTCCCTTTTTCCTGACATTTTTCAGACCAATCTAAGTTTGAAAGGAGTTTGCTCTTCCTTTAACTGGCTGCTAAACAAATATTGGTGTTTTGTCTCATCTGTGGTTTTGGCATCAGTTCCAGGTTTGGGGGACAGTCAAAAAGGGTCTAGATTCAGTGTAGAGGCAGTTCTTGCTTGGCAAATTTGGAATGGAGAGTCTTTCTTTTTTGTAGGTAAGTTTTGAGTCCAGCTGGTTTCAAATCTCAAAGCTGAATGTGAAATGCATTTTTTGCTGCCAAGGTGTATGTGAGTCCCTTCTATTGCTGGGAACATGCAGCAGATTTGCATGAGGTTTTGCTGTGACTAAGAGAAACACATGAAATAGAGCAGATTGAAATAGTTTAAAAATGTGACTGCTGATGAACTCCTCCAGCACATTAGGTAGTGAATTTAGACTTCCCTGAACATTTGTGCTGTGTGTATGTGCTGGTGTCTCCATGAGCTGTCACCCTGCAGCTGTACCAACATTTCAAAGGCTAAACCTGGGGCTGCTCAGTTGTCTGCACTCCAGTGAGACAGAAAATAAAAATGTCATATGTAGAAAACCAACAGAACAGAAACAGAACTGGCACCTTTTCCCCCTGGGCCATTAAAAATTATCTGAATCTACCATACTTCTGAAGAGCAGATTGTTTGTATTCATGGGCATTTGCATGTAGGTAGATGGTTCATTTTAGGCAGAGATATCTGGAAAATCTGTCCTCTTTTTCCCCAATGCACTCTCTATGTGCCTCAGGAAAAGATGCTTCTGCTGAACATGAATGAAGCAGTATTAAATAAACTGCAGAGATGTTGAAGATTGGTACTGAGACAAAACCCAAAAATGTTTAATTTTTGTGCATAAGACATTGCAGGGTTGTGACTGCTGTGAATTGTGGTAATTTCTTTTTGTGTGCATGAGATGGTGAAGGGTGTATCCACCTCAAACAGCTGAGGCAGGATGAGCATATGATCAGTGCCAGAGCCAGGCAGCTCTAATTCACATTCTTCCTCTTCATTGTGCCATGTCTGCATCCTGCAGATATAACAAAATGAGAGGTGCTTGTCCTGGAAAGGGTGTCAGGACTAGCATGGCAAAGGATGAGTTATGTACAGTGCTGTGGCATCTAAATGGGGACAAATGGAATTTTCTTGCTTGGGAAGTGGTGGCAAATGCCATGTTGAACTAGTTTTGCTTGGGCAGGGCGGTACAGTGGTAGGCAAAGTTTGTTGGGAAGTATTCTGGGAAATCTATACTTTGGAATTAAAATCTATATGTGGGCCATTGCATCTGCTGTCCCCTGATTTGCAGAAGCAAACCCTCAGCTTAGGGCCAGAGTAATTTTACTGCTCTCTCACCACTGTTTCAAATTCTGCCCCATTTCTTAAGTTCCTAGCTCTCCCACTCCACCTGCAAGCATTAAGCTGGATACAAATCCCTCCTCAACAGAATGGGCAATGTTGCAAGTGCTGGAATTTGCTTGAAAGTGTGTTGTATAATTTGACTTTCTTCCTGGTATTTTATTCATGGCTGCATTTCTTCCTTTTAGCCAAGCTGCAGATGAGAGGAGGAATGAACAAGATGGTTGAGTTAAATATAGCACTGAGGCTGGAGCATAACAGACTGTCCAGGGCTCCAGTCATAAAAGAAGAAAGAAATTACTTCAGAGAGCATTAAGCACTCTCTTGCTATAGAAGTTGTACATGATGTCAAAGAGTGGAGAGCACTGAACAGCATGCTAGGGAAAGGAAAATCCTGGGATGCTGACCCAGAACATTAACACGCTGCTCAGTGGTTAGCTCAAAATGGAAGAGGAGTTTCACTGCTCTTTTCCATGAACTGGTGACAGCTGTGACAAAGCCATGCCATGGAGTTACAGCTCCTGCCTCACCCTCAGTGTGTATGTGTGTGCCTGTGGGTAAGGAAAACTCATGGTTTTGTACAGCTCCAGTGGTGCCCTGGAGTGAGTGAGCTGTAGGCTGGACACGCTGTGCACTGCACTAGAGCGAGAAACTTGGCCAGGTCCCCTCCCATCTCCGCTCACACTTCCAGGATTAACCCTCTCACGCCAGCTCTGTACCTCCTAATGTTATGAGGCATGAGAAAATGATTGCTGGAAGTATAGGATTCAACGTAACCCCCGTGGCAGGGAAAAATGACAAGGAGGACTCCATTGATATCAGAATTAATTACTTTATTATACTGTATTATTCTATACTATATTACACTACATCTAAACTGAAGCTGCACAAGCACCCAACTCAACTCAGTGCCCAGAATCTCGTGGCTGTCAGCCAACAGTCCCAACACACACCTGGGTTCAACTGGTCCGTGAATCAAAACACTCACACCAGAATCCAATCACCAATTCCCTTCAGGTGAACAATCTTCCACAATGCATTCCACTTGTGAACAACACAGGAGCAGTAAATGAGATAAGAACTGGTTTTTCTTTCTCTGAGGTTCAGAGAATGTGAATCCCAGAAGTATTCTTGGGAAGTTGTGCCTTGTTTTTCTCTGTGAAGAGAAACAGAATACTTCCAGGGCTACACTGGAAGTACAAATGTAGCCCTGAACTGGAGGGAATGTGTCTGGATGCTGTCCCTGAGCCTCTCTGGAGGCAGAGGTCTGCAGACAGCCTGGACACAGACTGTCCATTGGCTATGGCCAATCTGTGTGGCCACCTCAGCTTGTGCTGCTCAAAGAGCTGGCTCACCACTCCCTAGCCCTGCTGGCAATATTCAACCTCCCAACACAAAAAATAACGGCTGGACTGCCCCAGAGCTTCTTCCAGGGCAAAGGAGGCAGAGCTGGGTTTGGAGCTGGCACTGGGAGGTGCAGTGGCTGTGTCTGGTGGGTGCCACATCTCTGTCCCCTGAGCATCCCCTCCCTGGCCACAGCAGCACTGAGGCTGCCTGCAGGACCCTGGCACAGGATGTGGGACCCTGCAGCTCTGCAAAAACCTGTTGTTGTGCAGGTGCTTTGTCTCCTGAAACTGTGGGTAGAAAAAGACACAAACCAGGGGTGTCATTGCTTCTGCTGGGAGCTGTGCAGCTGTGAGGGATGTGATGTGATGTGATGGGGGCAGGAGGTGCTCAGGATTTCTGGGTTAGTGCTGGAGATCTTCCTCAGTGGCCAGCTGTGAGAAAACAGTGGAAATAGTTTCCAAACCCTTGCAAATGAAACAACCCTGGGTTTTGGAGAGGTGACAGGAACTCAGTCACCTTTTTTGGTTGAACGAAGGGTGTGGGCTGAAGCAGGAGAGGAGTGAGCTCTCTTTTCCAACGTGGTGGGAGGCTTTGCTTTGTTTTTAGTATCACAGTTAAATGGTGCTCTGATGAATGCAAGAGGGCCCCTGTGGTGAAAATCAAACTGTCCCCTCCCCACCATGCTGACAGGTGCTGTGTAAAGGCTTAGAATTTTATATTGCAGAGACATTCTGGGGATTGGGTAGCTGCAGAGAAGAAAATGTTAGATCAGCAAGGAATCTGCTCACTCTGCTGCCTCCCCCTCTCTCTACATGAATACAAGAGCCCCTTCTGTGAAGAGAGGATTTAAAGAAAATTGGACATCCAAAGCAGAACCATTCACCTGCTATCATTTGTTTAATAAACAACCTCATAATAGCGCTGATTAGGAAAATATTTCATTGAAATTCATCCAATACCTTTCTCTGTAAAGAAATTGCTATAGTAAAATGCTACTTATGCTGAACAAATAACAAAATCATCACAGGACCTATTGAACAATTTACCCCACACATCCACAAACTCCTAGAAAACAATTCCCCTTCAACATCTCCCTTTTATAGGGAGAAAGAAATGCTGGACACTGGTTTAATTTCAGTTTGTATATCTCCAGATCTACACGAAAGGCATTTGCCCACTGAGTTTTATGCCTTTTATTAGGAATGACTTACTGAAAAAGAATGTGTTTCACTTTTAGTCACCCTGAGCACTAGGAATGGATGAAGAATTGATTTTTTGGTTTTCTGAGTGAACTAGGAATTTGTGAGGAAAATGGTTGTGGGTTGATCCCCCCCCCAACTTTTTTCATCTTCCCACAGCAGTGTAAAATAAAAAAGCTAAAGAGGATTGCGTTGGCCCAAGCATTTCTTTGACACAGAACACAATATGTTGTTCAGAAAATGTGAAAGTGAAAGGCCTGGAATGCTTTTAGCAGGAAAAAAACCTCAAACATGTCAGCTTCTGCTGTTGGGAATGAGTAAGGTCAGATCCCCTGCTCACTTCATCCTGAACCTTGTGTTGGAGCAAACCAGCAGTACCTTCAAACAAAACAAGAAACTACTTTATAGTGCAATAAAGAGAGTTTCTTGTGCTTGACTGTAGTGATCCACCTGAATTTTACAAAGGAGCAGAAGTGTCAGCAACAACAAAACCCCTTTGCCAGAATTTCCAGTGGCAAAAGATTTGACAAAAATGGAAATTGCACCAATAATATCTTTTTATTTTTCAGATTGCGTCAGTTTTTATTTGAGAAAAAATATGGAAAAAGTGTTTTGCAGCTACTAAACCCTAGGCTTTTGTGTTTTAAATTAAGGAAAAAAAGAGCAATCTTTGAGTTTTTTAGCGCAACTTCAAAAATGCTCAAACATTTTTAAACAGAAAAGTGAAAAAGTTTGACTTGTTCTCAAGATCTTCTCTAAACCAAGTCACATCTCTGCAGCTTCTTAAATGCACTCTGGTCACAGACCCCAGCTTCTTGTGGTTTTGTAGTTACAGAATTAATCACACGGCTTTTATTTGCTTTCAGCTTAGAAAGGGTGATATAACTTCACATGAAGCTTTTGTACCCACTCTCAGACGAGCTGGAACATTTTACAACACTTTCTGGTCTATTTTCCAGCCCTGTAACAAATAAATAAACTCTTTGATGTTACCAGCTGAAAGCCTAATTGTTCCTATAATGATTCTTTGTTAAGTTACCTCTTTGCTCCTTGCCTGTGAAGATGTTTTCCACTGCCTGGGTTCAAGATGTTCTCTGAAAGGCCATTACTTGATCCAATTATGCGGCACATTACAGGAGATTTTTCACAAAAGACTTTGGAAACTTTGAATCTTGGTTATTAAGAGATGAGGTGTTGCAAAGGAATATCTTGAAAGCCAAGCAAGATAGATTTGGGAGGTTCACTGGAATGAAGCTGCTCTATTTTAAGAGCTGTCCATTCTGTTAATTTTGGGGAGGGGGATGCTGTTAACTGAAGAGGCATGAGTAGAGAATGGCTTTCTTTAAAGAGCAAGCCATCCAAAAGGGGAAGCCTTGTTTGCTGCAGGGAAATGATTTCTTACATAGTCCAGGATGTTTCTGGATGGGTCCCACCTGGACCCCACCCAGCTCCTGAACCTTGGTCCTTCTCCCACAGAATCAGACAGCCCTAAAAGCTCTGGCTTGCTTAGAGGCAAGACATGACCTCCCCGTGTTCATTTTCTCTCTGCAGAACACAGGAGGTGTAACTTCCCCCCTGTCATTCACAGGGATTGCTCACTGAGTTCTGCCATGTTATTCCAACAACAGCAAATTTGCCACCTTGGCTCTTTCCAACAATTTAATTTCTTTTTCTCAAGTCTTCCTTCTTCTCTAAAGCTCATTCTCCAGCTGTTTGTTTAGCCCAATTAATACACCTCTGACACAGAAGTGGCCATTGTATGATATTATTAATGCTGTTCCATTTGCAGGGAGAATCTTGTTTCATTTCGAACTCAGGCCAAATTTTCTAGTTTTCTTTATTTATTTATTATGTGGAAAACTGCAATATTCAGCTCTAGCCTATTCTCTACCCTTTCATAATTGATTAAAGCTATATGATTCTTCCTATTGCTCCTTGATGTGTTCTCCTGTGTTTGCACTTCCTTTGTTAGTGTTGGAGCACGAAGGAACACACTGAAACACTAAATAATATGAGGTCAATGGAATTGTTAGATGTTAAGTGGAGAAAATGAGTAGAAAGGACCAGAGCCTGGGAACTGACAGAGCTTTTAGGCATTGGGGGAGTGTGGCCTTGCAACAGGCTTAGTTTAAGGAGAGAGTTTGATCAACTGATGTGCCATTTTTCACAGGAGAGCTGTATGTGATGGCAGGAGTGAGTCTTAGCAAGCTGGAAGGTCTCTTCCAGCCCTAACAGTTTTTTCCAGTTCCCTGTCTGACCCACTCCTGCTTGCTTTCCTTGCCTCAGTGGATTAGAAAATTCTATCTCCCTGCTGGAGGGGCAGGGTGTCAGCAGCATAGGTGGACATGTCCCTCTTTGAGGAGGCATTTTTGGGCCAGAGAGAGGTGACAGCTTGGCAGGATGGTCTGTGGAGCTGCTTGAAGTACCCAGAGGTTCCTGTTCTGGGGAAAACTTCCAGAAAATGCTGGCTGTTCTGGAGAAAAGTCTCTCAAATAGGAATCAGAATGGGCAGGTTGAGTTACAACCTTTTCGGGTTTGGGATCTGTGCTGAACAATAGACCAGGCTGCTAATGAAAATAAGCCATTCCCTCCAGGTTAGGCTATGCAAGCAAACCTTCAGCTTGATTTGTTAACAGCTCATAGTGCCTAAGGGAGTGCAGAGCAGCTCAGTTCTCTGAAGGCAAGGAAGAGCAGGATGGAGTACAGGGCATTTATCATCCAGCTTAGATGTAGAGCATCATGAGTGAGAAGGGAATAAATGCCAAGGGGTTAGTAAATTCTGAGGAGGCAGTCTCCAGGCTGTTCAGCTGCCTGAGATGCATCAAATAAAGGTCTGATAGCACTTGCTCCTCCTGAATACAACAGCTCCTCTGGCTGTTGGGAGAGCTGAGCCAATTCCAGACTGTCACCAGAGGAGCTGTGCCTCTTGCCCCCTTCTGGCATCCCCACTCACGTTCTTGTCCCTTGGCTTTGTGCTGGCTGTGCCATTGGAAGCTTCTCTTGGTTTTGCCCCCCAGATTTGATATCTGCCTGCTTGGAGCATGGAATCAGCTGGAGGGAGGTTGGGGGTTAATCTAAGGGCCAGCCCCAAGAAAAAGGGGCAGGAATGTACAGATCTAAACTGGGGAGGAGAGGTGGAAGGAGGAGCAGGGCAGCCTGGATTTGCAGGCAGCCAATTGCTGGATCAGCTCAGCTGGCTGTGCCCTCAGCCCATGTGCAGCAACTGCACCTCAGGTTCGTGGGGGTCATGCTGGGGAGGGAGCTGAGCTGGCACAGGGTGCCAGATACCCCTGGCACTGCCCAGCTGTGCCTGTTTTTAGGAGGTTAAAAGCATTTCAGCTGAAGAAGAAAGTGGTGAGGCAAGACAAAGATGTAATCCATCGTGAAGGAGAGACCCTGCCATCTCATAGAGCACCCGTGGTATCACATGCTCTAGCAGAGACTTCAGGCTGGCCTAATTTAATCAAATATTCATGTTGTGGTTCTCCCAGCTCCGACTGTGAGAGCAGCTGACATCGATCACCAAAAGCCTTTGACAGACATAATTGCCCTTGTTGAGCTTTGCTTCTATTTCAACATCCCCTTGGCAGCATCTTTTCACACCTTCATGGACGTGCACATTTACTGCCATTATTTGGTTCCAGGAGCTGCTGAATTCAGGTGTCTCTCAAGAAGCCTGTGCAGGCACATGTGGATCTGGAAACAGAGCACATCCCCACAGAGCCAGTGTGCAGCATCCTTTGACAATGTGGATAAGACATGCATTAACATGTCATGGCATCTTTTGCACAGCTGACAAGTGTGTGGCACTTTTTAAGAGCTAAAAAAGGCATTCATGAAATCCTGCATCATATTGCTGGCTCTCTGCTATCTTGTCAGTATTGTCCTCCCTTGTTATGCAGAATCAAACTGTGTGCCTGCAGAATTTGGTAAACTCTAGCACTTCACACATCTGCAACAGGCTAACTTGATTACAATAGTTTAATTCTTCTTGATATCAATGAACTCCATACAGAGTAAGATTAATTATTGCTGTCACTTTGTCAGCTCTGTAATAAGAAAACACAGATTCTGAATGACAGATGCAAATCTGTTGGGAAGAGTCAGTTTGCCTCACCTGTTCCCCAGGGAGGGAAAAATCTGCAAAAGGTGAGCTGACCTGGCAAAGGATGTGCAGGCTGGAGCTGGGATTATCACCTGCTCTTAGATGTGCCATGGACGTGCTTGTTAGCATCTAAAGCATCCCCTGTCACCCCACCAGAGCATCTCACAATTACATTTGCCCAGACAGCCTAATTTTATTCTCAAGTGTGTGATGGTGAGGATGGAAACTAGGCGCTGTCAAATGTTTGTCTTCAGGAGATTGTGCTATGCGTTTGCCTCTCCTTATAGTGATCTTGTCTGGTCAGTGTGGGTGTAAAATGCCACCAGATAGAGCAGCAGTGATTCCTACCTGCTTTGTGCTGCTATAAATGAGTACCCAGGAAAGCTGGACTGAAAAGCTGCCTGCTGCTGCAGAGGTGACAGACATAGCTGTTATTTTTGCTTTGTTATTGTACACTGGCAGTCTCCTGCAGAAGCTATGTTGAGTTAGAGTTTGGTATTTGATACTCCACACTCACACTGCTATGAGGGACTCAGCTCTCTTACTGGAAGGGTAATGCTGGATGTTGGAGCATCCAAAAGCTGCTCCAACCACTCCAGGGTGTGGAAGGCTCTGAATCAGGGAGCAGTGGCCACCTCTTTACTCTCCCAGCTTCATCCTTGGAATAGGGAATGGAGCAGAGCTTGGAGCAGGGAGCAAATGTGCTTGTTTTAGGGGGTGAGTTTGGTAAAGTGAATCTTCTGGGAGCACAGCTGGGAAAGGCACAGGCTGGTATTTCACAATATGAAGTGTGGCTTTCTGAATGGATCTGGTCTCTAGGTTAATGTCTCCTAATTTTCTGGGTCTGCTGCACCTGCACAGATTTGGACCAGATGATCATTGCAGGTCCCTTCCAACTGAAATGTTCTATTCCATATCAATGAGCACTAAGGATCCTTTTTTATCTTGAAGCAACAGTGCTTCAGTCCTCCTGCCCAATGACAGCAGCAGGAGAAATGATGCATTGTGCATAATTCCTGTTTCATTTCCTCAATACACAGTGCATACATCACTGTGGTGGCAGCTGGGCCATTAAGAACTACCCAAGAGCTGCCTCCAATATATCACGTACATGAAAGGATGATATTATGAGGACTTTAATGTCATATGATGATCCCCTGGAATTGTTTGTCAGACTCCTGTTTTGGATTGGTCTGAGGTTAAAGGCTGGCTGCCACACAATGTAATTCACACTGTCTTTCTCTTCAGAGTTTACTACCTGAAGTCATGCATTTAGGGAAAGTGAATGATGATAAAGTAGAGGAATATATTTAACCTTAACTGTTATTAAATGATAGCTCTTCTCACTGCTTCAGCTGTCAGTGATCAAATAGATACTTGCTAATGACTTCTGCTTTTAAATTATGTGTTGAAACTTCTGAAATTCATCAGAGGCAGTCATGCTAACATTTTTATAGCACTAAAAAAAGGACAGCTAGGGTTGGAGGAGGGGAACAGGCACTTGCAAATCATTTAGCAGAACAAGTCACTCAAAACCCCACATTCCTGCCCAAGGCCTGTGCTTTGGGCCATGGACCCCAGGGCTCAAGGGGTGGGTTTTAGAGAGTTGTGCCATTAGAACAAGGACTGTCCTGTCACAAGATCAGCGCCAGCCAGGGTAACCTGAGCTCAGCACAAGCAGTTCTTTAGGTTTACAAGGGTTTTTCCCTCCTCCTGTACCTATGCAGCCTTTGAGCAGTGCACTCAGGGCACGGGGATTGGGTCAGCAATGTCTCTCTGCTGCCTCCACTTCAAAGAAAAATTATCTTGTGGGACAGGCAAGACTTGAACTGGCAGCATTGCTCTGCTCAAGACATCAGGGCATTAGATATGCTGAAGGACAGGGGTTAAACTTTCTTGGTATTCCTCAATTGTTTCATTTTATTTTGGCATTGATGACTCTCCTATAATCTTGTTTGTCTGCAAGCCCCAAAGCAGGTTGTCCTTCCCTGGATCTGGCACAGGAGAGCAGGAGATGGGAATTCTGCTGGTGGCTGACAATCCTGTGCAGCTGAGACCCTCACCATGGGGTTTTTTGAAAGTTCACAGCCCTCAGACATTGCCTGAGCTTTGGCCTCATTCATTCATAAACCAGGAGCTAACAAACACCATTTGCACTTTTTTTTCCCTGTGCTTTTATGGTTAGGTGGAAAAAATGTTCCTTTGGTGGTGGTGTTTATTCAAAAAATAGCATAATATTTTTCTTTCAAATAATTTGAATTACCCAAACCTACCAGCTTGCCCTGTCCTTTGCTAAAACTGACAGCAGCTGATTTTGCAATGGGGCTGTCTTTCAAATGTAAACCCAGAAGAGAGACCCCTCATCTCATTTCTCCAAAGCTACAGAAGACTCATTTTCACTTTTGATTCAGGCTGGACTTGAATAGGTGACCTGTCTGAATGGGAAGGACTTTTCCAGTTGCTTCAATTGCTCACTTTACAGTAATTTTGATCTTGCTTCCTTTGATGTATTTCTACTGCTAACCTTTTTTTTTAATGACACACAATTCAGTGTTTTTCTCAAATGCTTTGCCTTTACTGAGGAGCTCCTTGATACAAATCAGCCATTGTTGTATTAGGGAGAGGTTCAAAGCTATGCTTGATACTGCAGGGCAAGCTAATGGCTCAAAACCAGAATCACTACAAAGTGTAGGTGTCTTTTTCTTTTTTCATCCTTTTATTTTTTTCCTCTCTGCTCAAAAAAAAAGGCACAAAATATATTCTCAGTAGTCGAGCATGCAGGGGGGGAGGAGGTATTTATCACAGCAGCCTGAGTGCTGGAAAGGGACCATTTCAAAAGGACAGAGGATAAAAAGCCATGAATCAATATTGCTGTGTGCCTTCTGCTGCTGTTTATTTGAATCCATTTGTTTTGCTGACATATTTCCCATGTGGCTGGCAATGCTATTTCCTTTGATAGCATCAGCAATTGATGTGTTGCGTTTGCTGTACAGCGAGGTGCATCACAGGCAAAGGGATGTCACTCTGCCTCTGCTCTCAGCAAAAAGGGCATGTTTCACCTTTATCTCCCAGCCCAGCATGGTGGGCACTGGGTCCTTGCAGGGACTGAGCTGACAGAGAACAAATTGCTGCTGACCAAGGGCACACTGTTATTTTTGTTACATGAGAGCGCTGGGATTCCCTGTGATACAAGTTCTCCTGGGATGAACCCACTGAGGTCTGGCAGGTCTGCTGGTGAAACTGGGCACCAGGCAGTGGTGGGGAGATGATCCCTGGAGAGATCTTCTCTGAGGTTTTAAAAGCTGGGAAGGACAACTGCATGAGAAGCCAGGCTGCTTCACTGGGAGGTGATGCTCCCTTCACTGGCCACATCTCCTGGTTACCTCCTTTCCTATTGAAACACATCCCTTAAACCTAACACAGCTTTCCATTTGCTGATGGAAGTGCAGTAACAAATGGTGTATGTTTATTCAAAAGTTGTCTAAACCCAGAAACTTAGAATGCAAAGTGTCACAGACATATTTTATGAAAAATCCTTTTGCTAGGATTTTTTCTCCTGAGAAGCTGAGAAGCCTCAGACGAAAAAGAAAACAATAATTATCTGCTGCTGTGGAATGCAACAGGTGCATCTTTGATTGGTCTCATGTGGTTGTTTCTAATTAATGGCCAATCACAGTCAGCTGTCTCAGACTTTCTGAGAGTCACGAGCTTTTGTTATCATTCCATTCCATTCCTTTCCTTTCAAGCCTTCTGATGAAATCCTTTCTTCTATTCTTTTAGTATAGTTTTAATATAATATATATCATAAAATAATAAATCAACCTTCTGAAACATGGAGTCAAGATTCTCATCTCTTCTCTTGTCCTGGGACCCCTGTGAATTCCACCACAGCAAAGAACTATAAAAGATGAAAATTTCACTGGGAACAGATTTGGTCACACTTTGAATAACAGAGAATTAATTTTTTAACATCAGCTTTGCTTTGGGGCGGTGTTTTAACAAACCCACAGCTCCTATGAGAACTTGCAGACAGGTTTTGTTAAGCTGCAAACTAGGTTGATGTGTTGTGCAAAAGTAAGAAGATAAAACTTCTATTTGTCTGATTTCCTTTCAATGCATGTTCTGAGAAGATGACACTTCTGCTGAAAACTTCCCACTCAGGCATTAGTAATTTTAATGAATGACATATCATTTTGTGTCAAAAAGGCATCTTGGTCCCTGTCATCATTACTAGTGTATGGAAAAAGCAATTATAGTTTCTTTCAAATTCAGCAAGGGAAGAACAGCTTTGCAATGAATCACAGAACTATTTATGTTTGTGGGGAGCACAGGGGAGAGTGGAGTGGCAATAGAAAACACTTTCTGTATTTTGCCTGCTTTCAGTGACCTAGAAAAATGTTGGGTTTTTTTTTTGACTCTCCATAGTTACCAGAATATCCATTTTTCTTTTTTTGTTTTGTTTTGTTCTCAAAGCCTGGCACCTGCAGGAGGTGTTTTCTGAGCTCTTTGAGCATTGGATCAGTAAATGGGGAAGAGCACATCCTCTCTTTGTAAAAACGTGCAGGCTCCTATAGTTTTTCCTATTCAGGAGCTGCTCAAAAGGACATACCTTTCAAACATAATTCTTGCTATTCAGGAGGTGGTGCTGAACAAAGCTGAGGTTGGATGCTGACCTCTTAAAGGGAATTCTTCCCTTTTCAACACAAAGCTGGTTGCATTCCAGCTCAGAATGGCTGCTGCTTCTGCTTTTTGAAAGATGAAGAAGCAGATACCAACATAGAGGGACTTGAACTGCCACATGCTATTTGACATTTACTTGAGTCTTGCTGTGCACACTCATACAGGAATTGTGAATCTGTTTTCAGAGCAGTGAGGGTGTGGAAACACATAAATAATCTGGCATGGTGAGGTTCAGCTTCAGGAGACTTCTGTTGTCTCTCTTCTGTTCTGTTCTATTCTGCCCAACATCTGCTCAGTAAATTGTGCAGAGCAGAGATTTGTGCAGAGCAGAGCTGCCAGATTGCTCTCCTCTCTGGTGCTTGGTACAGCAGAGCCCTGGGACTGGGCATGTGTTTCCAATAGACTCCTGCAGCAGATGATAAATGGCCTGAGTGTTGTGGTCCCTTCTACCAGCGTTGTTCCTACTGGATCAGGCTAAATTCCATCAGGGCGATGTGGAAAGCCAGAGAGACTTTCTGGCAAGTTGCAGAGAAGGAAGAGCTTGTGCACAGCAGCCTGGGCACACTGGGGTCTTGTAATCAGCTTTCCTGAAAGGAAGGATGTGCTGAATGGCAAACACAAGCTGTGGCACATCCCTCTCCTGACTGCCCAGAACTGCCCAAAGTGCCTTTGCTTTTATCTGTGCAGCCAAGTTTTACTTCTGGTAAAAGCAGAGCATCAAGGGCAAGGTGGAGAGGGAAAAGGGCTTGTCACATCTGAGCCTGATCTCCACAGAGCCAGCACGTGGAGGGGTTTCACAGCCTGACCTGTGAACCAAGAAAAGTTCCAGGAGCTCCTGACTTATCTAAGTGTCCCAGACTGCTCACAATGCAGGGTGTTTGGGAAAAGAATACAGAAGCTTTCAGTATTTATTTAGGTGGAAATTTTGAATGTTTGAGTCCAAGGCAGCTTTCAGTTTTATAAATTTAAAAATCACCAGCCAATTTGTCTCTGGCATCCAGCCCTCAAGCTTTAGCTCATTGCAGTGAGTTGAACTTCCTAAGCTTTTCAAGAGTTCACAAACACTGAATTCTGAGCTCTGAGTCTTGTGGATGTAGCATTTCTTAGCAGGATCTGAAGCCTGTTCTCCTAAATCACATTTGACAGGTGAATGGGGGAGAGAAAATGTGGTTCCAGTGTGTATATTGAAAGCAGATGCAGCAAACTGAGTTCAGTGGCTCAGAAGGGGGTAGCTGCTGCAAAGCTTGACACAGAAGATAAATTATGAGGTGCTATTTCTGGCCTCTGGCAAAAAGAAAAGTGGGTGATAGAAGATTGACTTGAAAACAATCACTTTAAATGATTTTGGAATTGTATGAGCTGGAGATGTGCTGCATTTCACTGATGGATGAGTTCAGAAGCTGACCTAATTCCCCTTATTATTGTCATACGGGCTTTTCTTTACCTGTTTCACTTACAGAAGAAACATTTAAAGAGAACTTAAAGTAATTTCTGTCTGTGAAAGTAACACATATGACAGGCTATTTGCAACCTCTTTTATTTAAGCTACTTATTTAAGATTTCTAAGCATTTAATTTACTTTGTCTGATTCTGTTAGTTCCTCTACAGTGATTTATTTATTTAGGTTTTTTGTGGGTTTTCTTTTCTTTGTTTGTTTTATTTTTTTCACGTAGATGTAAATTCTTCTATAAAGCAGCAGATAAATGTTCACCTATAATGTGTTAATTCTCATTGTACCTCATCAGAGAATGCATGAAGGAAAAGTCTATGAAAGGTGGTTAGATTCAGCTGAGACTTTTTTTGTAACAGTAGAGTGGCCCCTTCTCTACTTTCATTAATTATGCAGTGCAGCAGTGAGTTTTGCAGTGAAATTTCCACATGCCTTCAACCACACTAATGAATACACATAAAAAGATGTGATATTATTGTTCCCCCTCCCTTTTATTTACCATAAATAAAGCTGATTTTGTTTCTATTTCCTCCTGCATTGCTTTCCATTCACTGTGTTGTTTTACAGCACCTCCACGATGGTTTTGATCCTGTGTGACATTTTCAGCTGATATTTATTAAGAAATTGCAGCAATGAATTAAGCTATTTAAAAGCTTAGTCCCTCTGTTCTAGACCTAAGCATATGTCAAACTGGTGGAGTTTGGAATTAGGAATGCTATGCTGGCTCTGCTGCCACTATAATTCTGCCAGCAAAAGTTCTCCTGGTAAAGATTTATGACTTAGAAATTGTTGTCTAACAGCAAAACAGAATGGTTTTGACCACATGAATATAAAATAGTATTTTCTTTGAATTCTGCTTTCACTTCAAGGAGACATGGATGAAGCCAAGTGGATAGGTCTTTGATTTAGGGATAAAATCTGTCCTGGTGAATCAGGCTTGAAGCAGGGAAGGAGCAGCTTGCAAGAGGGGTGGCAAGAGCAGAGAAACTGATTGACCTGAGGCATAATCTGTTAATGCTTCTTATTACCATGGAAAAACCAAAAAACCAGGATTGTATTAGAGCTTTTTTGTAACATCAGAAGATAGCAATTAAAAGGTGCTTTAGTCCCAGACTCCCTTAAAAGTCCTCTTCTTGTATTCTTATTTCCTGATAAGTTCTACGGGTTCTACAAATAGATGATAGAAGAAAAGGTGTGAATTTAAAGCACGGCACATATAAAAAACCTCCTAGGAATGCTTCTGCCTTTTCTTTTTTTTTTCCTGCTGATATGCTGCCAGGAACTCCACATTTATTTTTTCTTTTATTCTGGCATGAAGTCAGAATTAGTCTTCAATAATGCTCATCTATGTTCCTGCTAGTTCATTGCTTTCTTTCATTACGTAGTGTTATATGTGTCATTTACATCTAAATTCCTCCAGTCTGTGGTGAATTTGGGACAAATCTGCTACTAAAAATAAAAATAAAAAAATTGAAGCATAATTTTGATGGGAAAAGGCTGTGGATTGATTAATTCCCTTACTGTTGTAATACAGCAGCTGGTCAGGGATCAGGACCTCAGTGTGGCGGGGGCTGTGAAGGAGAAAGGAGATGTCTGTCCTTCCCAGACCTCACTATCAGACAATTAATGAATGGATACAGACAGGGAGGGAGGCAGAAGGACACATGAGCCACTCTGAGTCAGAGGGCTGCAGCAAACCCACAGCCGAACACTTAAGGATGCTATTGACGTAATGCCACGGGAGAATTAGAGGGATAATGAGGATAGTTTCACAGACACTTAGGGCTGCCTGGGAAAAAGCACAAAGGTGCCTAAGTGAGTGTTTTAACAAGTGGGAGATAAGGGCTTTTATCCTGAATGGATTAGAGGACGGAGTTGGTTTCCTGACACTTAATGAAAGACAAGAACTGCATTATAAAGAACCTTGAAAGTGAAGCTTCTGTTTGATGCAATGGAGAAGAGGGTCCAGAAACCCAAGAGGGGTCTGAGATGGTTTAGGTTTGATGGATAAGGGGGGAACATAACCATGTCTTTTAGGGGAAGGGGAAAAAATAGGCCACTGTAAGAGAGGAAAGAACCTGCTTGGGAGAGCTGCACCTTTGGGGGATGAAGAGAGGGCGGATGCCAAAATGTTTCCTGAAGCACTTCCCAAGAAGGGCCAGGCCAGGGCAGCAGCCAGGTGAGGTGATGGGACTGTGCCCAAGGAAGAGGAGGGAAGGAGATAAGGTTGTGAGTCCAGAGGGAGAGTTAAAATGTCTTTGAGGTTTTTGATATGCTGAAGTTGTATTGCTGCCAGAAAGGAAGGGAGGGGAGAAAGTTAAGCCAGGGACACAAACACAACATGGGCGGGGGAGGAGAGGCTGAAGGGAAGAAATAACTGAAGAAGTAGGAAGAAAATTAGAGAGTACTGAGCAAAGAAGCCAGACAAGACAAGATTGTGGGTGGTGGATGATGCCAGAGCTCTGGGCAGACTGAAGAGGATGAGGCTGAAGTGCTGATAGAGAAGTTTGATTAAGATAAGGCCACTTGCTGTGCTAGGAAGAGCAGTAATCATGAGGGCTAGAGGCTGGCATTTGTGTGCCTTTGATCCTTGAATAACAACACATTAAAATCCCTTGCATTTTTTATTTCTGTGTTTAATCTCATCTCTAAAACCTCTTGCATTTGTGTAATTTCTTTCACCCTGAAGAGTTTTACATAGGGGACATTAGTTTGGCCAGCAGAGATTTTGGAGTGAACCAGAGCAGGTGTCAAATCTGGACAATGCAGAATGGAAAGTGGGAAGCAGCAGCAGGTCCCACAGAATACATGGGTGAATCTTCCTTTGAGAGTATTAAATTGAAAGCAGATGAAAAAACCTCTTTAAAAATTTAAAAATTAAAAATAATTCTATTTAAAGCCTTCCCCACTGTGACAACTTACAGGGAAAAAAGTTTTAATGGACCAGTATCTCCTCTCTTACAGCCCTGAAAATAAAACACTCAGGTTTAAAACTGAAGGCATGATGAATTCATGCATTATCTTCCAGCAGGAGGAACTATGGATGCTATTTTTCCATTTCCTGAGAAAATACAAATAATGAGGAAGTCGATATCCAGTATCTGATAAAAAACAAAAGACTGGGCACCGAATCTTTTGTTGCTGCACAATGGTAGCTTACACCAGCCCAGATAAATGCTGAGCAAATTATTCTCCAGAATGCCTTAGATGTGAAAGCCAGTGAAAGATGTGATGAAGAAAGCTTCCCTACTATCTGATTAAACAGTCCTAGAAAGGGCTGTTCTTGAAATAGCAAGAGAATTGCTGCTTGACACCTAAGAATTGTGCAAGACAGTAATCAGCAGCAGGGCTCTGCATGGCAGGGCAGCAAAACATTGCTCTGTGAGGACGGTGCTGCTTGTTCTCTTCTCCTTTATGTATGGTTTTCATTTCTGCAGAGATCATTTCTTGCCTCACCCCCCACCGAGGCTCCCTTCCCACATTTTCCCCTGAGAAATTCCATTGTGGCTATCACAGCTATATTCCAAACCTTCCAGTAATCTGCTGCTCACTATTGGTGAGGATGTATCACACCCACAGAGCCATTATTGAAGCAAATCCCTGACTTACATTATAACTATTTCTGTTTTCCTGTGTTATTGCTCAGAAAACGACTGCTGCTCTGTGTTGAGCCCTGCAGATGACTGGCTCCACCTCTAGGCCGATTACAGCTGGCTCTGCAGGGTGAGAGCTGTCCATGCTCAGGTTTTTATTTTCATTTAGGAGAAAGCAGACCAGAATGTTTTGTTACATAGATGGCTCTCAGTTACAGGCACATTTATATTGTTACACTAACCTGCCTGAAGTCTAGGAGGAAGGAAAGTTTTCACTCTATTCACTCTTATCATGAAAAACTCCCAAATATTTCCTAAACTTCATACATAAATATGTTAATAACATCCCTTTTAAAAAAGGTTTCTTATTACTAAGAGAATCCTATTGGTATCAGGTGATATCAAAATACTTTTCACTTTTTTTTTCAAATGTGCTTTTTTACCCAACACATCCTTATATTTGCATTCTCAGCTAAAAATTGGAAAGGGAAATATGGGTTTAAGATTAAAGCTCAAAAGCTTTGGGAGATTCTCTGAAAATGTCACTTAATGACTTAATGCATACACTACTGCACCTTATTTTACTGGAACCAAAGTTTTCACGGACTCTCACATACTCTCTGAATACATTCTGAGAAAGAAATTAAATACTTAATGACAAAATAAACAAAATCTGCAGTGGGAAGTCTAGAGTTTGCTTTTTGCTTTTGATAAATATGTCGCTTTTAGAGATCTTACAAGAGATTGCACACCCGAGTGGAGGCAGAGGCTCAGCAGAAGATTATTTGGAGATAATGGAGCAAGTCAGATGAGAAAACATGATGAAACAGCAGAAAATTTACATGCTGTTCTGCTTCTTCCTTTTGCATTAATAAAACTGAAGCTTTTGTGTTTATTTCCAAATGCTGCCTGTTGGTGGATGTACCCACGTGCTGGATGACCTTCCCATTCCTGTGGTCCCGGCTGTGGGCAGCTAATGCCAGGCTGGGAAACAGCACTGGTGAAACCAGTGCTTGGTTCTGTAAGGGACTGAGCACATTTTCAGAGTCCTTTCTGTTGCTTGCACTGGCCCAGTGTCATCCAGATCCACAGAATTCACAGAATCACTGGGTTGAGAGAGACCTTCAAGATCATCCAGTCCAGCCCAGCCCCAGCACCTCAACTAAACCCTGGCACCCAGTGCCACGTCCAGGCTTCGTTAAACACACCCAGGGATGGGGACTCCAACACCTCTTTCTCACCTTTCTGTAAAAAACTTTTCCCTGCTATCCAACCTGTATTTCCCTTGAGGCTGTGTGCTCTGGTTGTGTCAGTGCTGCTGGAGAAAGAGCCCAGCCCCAGCTGAGCACAGGCACCTTTCAGGAGCTGTGAGAGTGATGAGGGCAGCCCTGAGTCTCCTTTTCTCCAGGCTGAGCACCCCCAGCTCCCTCAGGGGCTCCTCTCAGGGTTTGTGTTCCCAGCCCCTCTCCAGCCTCATTGCCCTCATTGATAAATGAGACTGGCCCACCAAAGGCCCAGAAAACAGCCAAAATTAGGTCATTAATGAATAGCAGAAAATATATTTTATTATTTAACATGAGACCCTTTGATATTGGCTTATGGGACAGAATAGTCTGGTCATGCCTGTAACTAGAAGGATTAACACTAATGTGCCACAAATGTGCTTGTAGCGCAATTACACTAAAAGAATTGTGCTGCATCTTGGTGCAAGAGCAAATAGAGTCCTATTTTACAGGGTACACACACCTCCCACCCTGCAGCCCTCAGGGCTGGGCTCAGGACACTGCTTTATGTGCCTGACTGATGTGACAGAGCATCCAGAGTGTGCTCAGGGTGCTTCTTCCCCAGGGGACATGGCTGGGCAGGGCTCTCTTGTCCTCTGCTCCCATGGGCCAAACACTGAGCTCTTCTCATATGCAGGAACTCGGTGACAGAGACCTTGAGATAATCCTGTTAAATAATTTATGAGGGAGGAACATGTCTGCACTTGGCAGAGAAAGGTGACAGGGCATACACAGCATAGGGCAGGTATGGAGTGAACCTTAAGCTCTGAGCTTAAACAGGGCACTGGTTTTATGGCAATATAAGTGAGGCTGGTCTTGTTAATTATGGCAAATTAATGTACTCAGGGCCCTCACACGAGGCACAGATGATGCAGGGAATGGGACCACTTGTGGGGAAACTGGAAAAATTTCAGTGCATATACTCCTGTAGTCATTGTGCTTTTAATATCTTGCTGGTGAGAGCACTCAGAGAGAGGGGCGGTGGTTTGAATATACATTTTCATTTTAAACATTTTCACACAGTTCTGGGTCCTATCCACACTTGAGCCTTATTTAAAACTATCCCACATAGCCTAAGTGCAAATTATCAAGCTGAGTTTTTGCATATGCACCCAGGGTACCAGAAGCAGACCACTGAGTGACTCTTTAGCTCATTTCAGGATAATATGATCTGATTTGGCTCTGTATTTGTGTTCTGCCCTGCAAAACAGCTGTGTGGGACAGCACAGGGAAAGGACAGACATCCCTGGATTACCTATGTTCAGCTTTGATCAGAGCTCACATCTACCCTGCTGTTCCCTGGCTGTGTGCTTCTCTTCTCCACCAAAGGCACTCTGCTGGCACCTGGCATGAGCACACTCCTGCTGTCTTGATGGGGATTAGCTGGAATTTTCTTGGTTCACAATAGAACTTCTGCCTGTGGAAGATGGCAAGGACTATTCCTGCTTGTGCTCTGACACCTTCCATCGAGCTCAGAAATTGATAGTGCTGTTCAAACATGTTACCAACCATCATTTCCCAAGGACTTGTCACACAAAATGTGTTTTTCCATTTTTTTCCCTGATTAGGCAGAGACCAACTGAGACATCATGAAACAAGAGACTGTATATAGTCAGTGTTCACAAACTACATGTAGGCAAGAAATACTAAGGATGGTCTCTCCATCCCATAACTGGCACATTTTCAGGAAAACTTTACACTGATCAGCTTGCCCAAAGTGGGAGTTGCTGTTGAAAGAGGTATGCCACAAATTGCCAGTCTGCAATGGGACTTTCAGTCCCCTGTGCCTGAGAAAATCATCAATTGTCAAAATATGTCTCAAAAATAACGAGCACCTAAACTTCCTTGTAGGTTTATCTGCTCTCTGCCAGCATTCAGCAAGGGGCTGTCTTACTAAGCATTGAAAGAGCTGTGTTGTATGCTCCTCCTGACACACTGCTGTTTAAGGCTCTTCCTAGCATTAATTTTTCTTTCTTGTTGGAATTATTTCCTTTTTTTAATTTGGTTTTTAGAACCAGAGCTATAAATCTGAAAAGCATTTTACACGCTGTGTTAGGGCTTGATTGAAATCCCATTGAAATCAATGAAAGCTTTCCTACTGACTCCAGTGGGATTGGTGCTTGGGAAATCAGGAAGAAATGTCTTTTAAAATAAGAATTGTATCCATGTCATAATGTTTATTACCAGTAGCAGGAAATAAACCAAAACACGCACATCTTTTCCCAACATGCCTCATATATCATTTAACTGCTTCCTATATATCATTTAACTGCTACCTATATGCTCCCAGCTGAGACACAGAGTGCAGAAACAGCTCTACTGGGCTACCTAATAATTCTGCTTTATAAACACAAATCGATGAGAAAAACAAAATTCCCTTATCTGATTGATACAAATGTTCATATAAAATTGAAATTACACAAAAGGAAACATCCAGTAAGTGTCCCAGTCTGCTTCTGAGAATCTGGAAGGAAAAGCTTCCTTGTAGTCTCATTTCTGTGAAGTTCTGTGTAGAAAATATTTCTTTAATGCCTCACATTTCCATGGACAGGTACTGTTAGGAAATTTAAATTTGTAGCAGAGCTTGTTGCTGTGACCTGGTTATCAGAAGTTGTGAGCCAGGAAAAAAAAAAAAAAAAAAAAGAGATGATGAAGATGTAAAAACCACTTGTGATCCTTGTCTGGGTAATTACATGCAGATCCTGGAGACTGAAATGAAAGTGTGACATCTGCATGTTACTTTGTCATCAAAATTGCTGCAGTCTACTGACGAGCTCGTTACAATAGAGACATGCCTCAAGTCTCTGGGGATGTTACAGAGACGTGAGGATCCTCAGGTCTTGTCAGAATTGAATTTTTATGTGGTATTCTCAGCTAACAGCGAAAATAATTATAGTTATGGTATTTCAAAACCTAACTTTGCCAAGGCAGTATTTAAAGCCTGAGTCGAATTTTCACATGCTGGCGAGGAAAAAAGGAAGTGGTGCAGAGAAGTCTCTGTTCAAAAACAAGTGCTGCTGCTGCAGTGATGAGCCCTTTGATAGTGCCTTTATCAGCATGCAGGCATGTTTGGAATAGTGTGCAAGCCAGGGATGGCTGTTGCAGCTTGTTCTTTGCCTTATGGGAGGCAAGAAAGGGCTTCTTGTTTGATTGGTAAGATGAGCTGCCTGGTTGCGCAAGGCAGTGAAGTATTTCCTAAGCTTTCCTGGATTCCTGCCACGAGGAAGTGCAGTGAGTGCAGTCACAGTGAATGGAACGTTGTGAAAAGGAATTAGAAGGGCAAGGTACCTTCAAAGATTGTGGCAAAAACCCCCAGCCAGCAAACCAAACCAAACCAAACCAAACCAAACCAAACCAAACCAAACCAAACCAAACCAAACCAAACCAAACCAAACCAAACCAAACCAAACCAAACCAAACCAACCCAACCCAAACCAAACCAAACCAAACCAACCCAACCCAAACCAAACCAAACCAACCCAAACCAACCCAAACCAACCCAACCCAAACCTCAGCTGTTCAGTAAATTACAGAGATGGCAGCAAAAGTAGGTGTGGGCAGTGAGAGAGCATGAAAGAGAAAAGAAGACATTTTAGAACTGAACATGAAAAGCAGTAATTCTAGAATGGAAAAATGCTGTGTTTGTCCACTGCTCTTAGAGGTTAGCATAAGCACTTTTGAAATTAGTAAAACAAAGATAAAACTCTGCTGATAAGAGTAAGTTTCTGATTCCTCCTTAGCTCGTGATGTTTTCAAACACTGGCAAACAATCAGAGCCCCACTCCTGAGATCAGCAAGAGCAGACGAGCAGGAGGCTACAGTGGAGTTGCTGTGAGGGCTGAGAACACAAACATGCCTTCCTCGAAGCAGTGAAGATATGCAAACTCCATTTACTTTTCTGTGTGGTTATCAGAGTTGTGGTTACCAACATTTAGCTAAGCTGGAAATGGTTTGCTGCTTTAGCTTTCCAAGTTCAACATCCATTATAAATTACTCTACTGATACCTGCACTACACTGCACATCCAAGTCACTAAACACAGGTTTGCAGCAGAGTGAACAAAAATGTCCTGTCTGTTCTCTTTCCAGGTGTGGGAAAGGTGTGGATAGAAACGAACCAGCAGCCAGAGCAGGCCTGTGAATTTGCTGAAGCTGTAATCTGAGATCTATGCATGATGTGCCAAGTCAGCTTTTGGACTCCAAGACCAATTTGTGACTGGTTGGGGTTTACCGAGATGGGAAATGGAGGGAGATGTCTGCTGGTTTGGGCAGAGCATTGATGTTCAAGGTGTGATTTTACATCTAAGGAAAACACTCTCAGTTCAAAAGTGTACAAATGTACACCCCATGCAATAGGGACAAACTGTTTTCATCACTTGCCTTTATCAAAGCAACTTGAGTTGGTTCCACACTGCTGTGAAATCAGTGCATCTTCTGCTTTTATAAAACAGAACAATTTTGTTTCAGGCTAAAATAGAACTTGGTGTTCCTACTTGGAACAAAGATGATGTGCTTTTCACTTTTTATGAGACATTTTGGAAAGAAGGTAATAAACCTTTGATTTTCTCTACATTTTTCAATTTTTTCTTGTTTTTGTTTTGTTTGCCAAGGAAGATCAAAAACCCACACAGTGGAAATCTATTTTCAGTAAAAACTTATTGCTCATTTCCATTCTTCCATCACAGTGCCCAGGTGAAAATGCAAATAAAACTTAAAGTAAGTGTACTTGAAGGCAACTAGGCAATCTTATCACAGACTCATGGAATGTGAAGGGGTTGGCAGGGACCTTAAGGACCATCTAATCCCAACCCTGCTGCCATGGACAGGAACATCTTCTGATAGACCAGCCAGGCTCTTCCAAAGTGTCCCTGGACACTGCCAGGGATGGGGAATCCATGACTTCTGTGGGCAACCTGTTCCCGTGTCTCACCACACTCACAGTAAAGAATTTCTTCCTAGTAGCTGACCTAAATTTCCCCTCTTTCAAATTGTATCCATTACTCCTTGTCCTATAACTACAATTCTTGGCGAAGAACATAATAAAAAATACTTTTTAATTGTTATATTGTTTATTGCAAGACAAACGGTCTTATGCATTATTTGTGCAGGTTATTCCCGCTATTAATAGGCGAATGGAAGGGAGCAGCGCTGTGCAGGCCCTTCACAGGAACAGGTTGGGCTGGAAGGGACTTTAAGGATGGTTTGTTTCCAAGCCCGCCATGGGCAGGGACACCTCGCAGGGTCGCGGTGGTGCCGAGGAGCGGGGACACGGTGTGACAAGCGACATCCCGACCGTATTCGGTCCCTTTTCCTGAGAGCCGGCCCCTCACGGCCGCCGCGCTCCCGCCAGGGGGCGCTGTGGGCACGGGGCCCGCTCACCGCGCGGGGCCTGCTGTAGCCTCCTCGCTCCAGACAAACCCGCCCTGCCCTCGGGGAACCGCGGAGAGCGAACCCCGGGCGCGGCCGGGGACGGAGCCCGCGACGGCCGCGCCTCTTTCCGCGCCCCGCCAGTCGCTCCGCCCCACAGGACTACATCCCCCAGCATGCCCCGCGGCGGTGCCGCCCGGCGCGGATGCCGCCTTCCGCCCGGCGCGAAGTGTCGCGCGGCGCGGCCGGAGCTGGGCTGGGGCCCGGGCCGAGCCCGCCGAGCCCCGCCGGGCCTGAGGCGGCGGCGATGGGCGGCGGGCGCTGATCCCGCCCCGCTCCTGCAGCCAGGCGCCCGCCATGGAGGAGGAGAGCATGGAAGAGGAAGGCGGCGGCGAGGCCATGATGGACGACCAGAACCACAACAACTGGGGCGCGGGCGGTTACGGGCGGCACCTGCTCGGCGAGCGGCTGCTGCCGCCGGCCGGGCCGCCGCGCCCCGCGGGGCCCGAGCACAACGGAGCGGGGCTGCGGGGCTGCGAGCCGGGGACTGCCGCCGGCAGGGTGGGGGCGGCCGGGGCCATCGCCGCCATCAACATCAGCGCCTCGACCTCCAAGTTCCGTGAGTGAGCCGGGCCTGGGCACGGGGGGGCCCCGCCTGCTGCTGCTGCCGCTGTGCTGAACCCGCTGCCCCCGCTCCCCTGTGGGGCTCCGCTCTTTCCTGCCCAGACCTGGGTCTCGCCTCGAGAGGTTCTCGAAGCGAAGTCAGACGGGATAAGGCGCCTTGGAAGGCGAAAATAGCCTTTGCTCGCATAGCGCCCCAACTTGTGCTTCGCTGTCACGGTGCATGTGGCTGTAGAGCTGGGAGAGTGAGCGTGGGCAGGGCTCTCGGCCGCTGCTCCTTCTGAAGCCTTTTAGCTCTGACTTTTCCTATACACTTTATCTCTCAGCCTAGAAAAACCTAGAGATGAACTGGAAGCCTGTTTGGGATTGCTGCTGGCAGCTGTGGGCAGAGCCCCTGGAAGGGCCGTGCTGTCCCGGAAGGGATGAGTATCTGCAAACCACAGGGGGTTAATTTACCCAAGTTAGCCCCAAAAATAGAATCATAACATCAGAGAATGGTTTGGGTTGGAAGGGGCTTAATGACCATATTGTTCTGAGCCCCCTGCTTGAGCAGGGACACCTTCCTCTAGACCAGGTTGTTCAGAGCTCCATCTGTCCTGGCTTTGGGGGTTCCAAAATGACTTTTGCATGTAGCTTCTAACAAAAATAGTATTTTCTCGTTATTTTTTTCTGAGTTAAGATCGAGGGAATGGAAGATTTTTTGCTGTACATTTTAGTTCTACTTTTTTTCCAAAAGTCACCTTTCTAGGCAAAATAGACCATTTTTTTCTCATGGACCACTGGAAAACTTGGATTTGGCTAGTTAAAAGCATTCCTGGAAGTGCAGACGTGATTGCCATGATAAAATTTAGATGGGAAATGCATGTTGTGTGTTCTCCCTGCTTTCCCCAGTGCTCTCTCACCTGTCCATGTCCCGAGGTGATCAAAAGCTCAAAGTTCAGGCTTCTGGATTTCTGCTTCTCGGGTAAGCCTGGCTTTTATGGCACATGGCCAAGGCTGGCTGCTTTGAAGTTAAGACTCCCAGGCTCTGTGAGCTCCCTGGCATTTTGCCTGCCTTGCTTGTCAGGTCTCCAGGTACCTTGGGGTGGCTTCTAAACCCTGGAGACAGTTGAAATGAGATGTTGTTCAGCCTTGCTAAACTAGGCTCTTGAAGTCTTACTCCAGACATTCAGAATCTTAGTTTTTCTTTGTGTTTCACAATCAAAATGGTTTTCAAGCTGGATCTCCAGCAAGTGGGAAGGTGATTTTCCAGCTAATCCACAATTTATGTCTGAGGGGGAGAAGCAGCAGCATGGTTTTGCTTAGGGTGTGGTTTTGGAGTTCATGTTTTCACTTCTTCAGCATGGGTATCCCAACATAATATTTTACTGATTTTTTTTTAAATTATTTTCCTGGAAAACAGAGAATTCTCTAAGTGAAGTTCATTAGAACTTTTCCACACCTTTGTGCTGTGGACAGCTGTGATGGTACATGTAAGTGAACAGAACAAGTCCAGTGAGGTGGTATTGACTGAGAACCTCAAGGAGCTGAGGTGGGCTCCTGCATGTTCTTATCCTGGCTCTGAGAGAGGATCCCTTAATCATCTTTGTTTAATTTTCACCCATAGAAAAAGGGAGAAGGGTCTCTTTGGATATAAGTGTTTCCTAGGAGGGAATCAGTGTGTGCTGGATCCCTCCTGCCTGCTATGTCCCACTGATGGCAGAACACGTGTAGAGAAGTTTGCCAGTCCCAAGCTTGATGGAAAAGTTGTCTGTTCTCTGCTGCATAAGGCAGTTCTGCAGCTGGATGAGCAACAACTTGAAGCCTTGCTTCATGATGCAGAGGCTGTCCTGGACAGAGTATCCTTCCTGTCTTTCAAAGAGGCTAAATCCAGTTCTCCTTCCTTGAGATTTTGGTAAGACTGAGAGCTAAAATTAGAATAATGCATAGTTCATTTAATAGTTGTTCTTTAATAGCTTTTCTTCTACTTAAAGAAACTTAAGAAGAACTTCTATGTTGTACTAAACTTAAAACTAAATATTTACGTTGATCAGCTTCAGTCATAGCTGTGGATTGATAAAGCAGTAGTGTTGTGAAAAGTATTTTTCAAAGTTCATGAGGGAGAAGAGAAGGTGAAGAACTTTTAGTACTTTAAGAAGAACTCTTCTATAACAGTAATTGCAGCATAATGTGATTGAGGTGAACAATGAAGAGTTTCCATTTTGTTTTTTTCCTCCTTTTCAAGAAAGAGCGGTAATAAATGATGTTGATGCCAGTGCCATTTGGGACAGGCACATGTAGCTGTGTGCACTGGCATATCCACTAAATCTGCTGCCTTCCCTGTTGCATAACATTGCTCAGTGCAGTGTGTGTGCATTGCTGCGTGGGCAATGGTCTGGTGAAGAAAAAGTTACTTTTACTAACCAGCCTTCATGCAGGCTGAGAAACAGGTTATAAAAATAGAATAGAATTGGAAGCCAACCACGGGGCAAACTCATAAACTTGCTAATGTATGCTGGGATGTGTCAGGCAGGGGGGCAGAGCAAAATCTATTGTGAAAACATGCACATGGGGGCTGAGAAACAGGAAAGCACAGGGCCACAGTCTGTACATGACTCTTGGACAGCTGCCTGAAGAGTTTGTACACTTCAGCAAAATATTGAGGATTGTAGGGTGCACTGCTAATTGAGCAGTAAAGTTTCATGTATCTCACTTGCTGAGATGAAATGCAGCTTCTGGAAGATGCTTAGTTGCTTTCTTTCCTTTTGATTGCCAGAATAAATGACAGATAATTGTCAGACTGCTGTCTGCATACTTGGCAGTAGGTTGGATCAGCCATCCTGCTCTGTCTCTTGCTTTTTAGCTACAGATTTGAAAAAGTGAGTGTGTGCAAGGTTTTATTACCAGTTTCATGGGGGATGTATACCTACTCTTGATGGGCTATATTTTTTTGTTTTTTGTTTTTTAAGTCTTAGTGGGTTTTGCCATTCTTTTCATTGAAGTTGATATCAAAGAATTTGGTAGGTTGAAGCAGACTGTGTTTCCATTATGACTATAATACTGATATATCTAGGTTATGATAGCTCATGCATATTCTTTTTTACTGAAATGGTTTCACTGCTGCATTTCACCTAAAGTTTTATTTTTGAACTTTTTTTTTGTATGGAAAAGCAGCAGTTGTTGCTCAAGATTCATTTGTGAAGTCTTTAATAATTTTCTAGAAAATGCTGAATTCTCTGGAAATTACTGACTTCTTTCGATTCTGTTGGACTGACTTCTCTCCCAGCCCCACCTCCCCAGTCTTGCTGGAGTTGGATAAAATCCAGCATTCTAGCATGCTTTCTTACAAAATATCAGTGTCACTTCCCAGAAACCAACTCAATTGCAGTTTGGGAGTGCAAACTCTTGGGCAAATCCTTTTAAATCTTGAACACCTACTGTAGGGATAAGCATTTAAGCATGACATCCTAAAAAGAGAGAAAAATAAAAAATTAAGGGACAATCTGTCTTTCCTTGCTGAGGATCTGATTCCTTCCTTGCTGGGCTCGACCTTGTTGCAGAGCTTGTAGTTGGAGGGTCTTCAGGCCACCCTTCGCTTCTGTGTGTGTAAGAGCTGCCAGGAGAAAAAGGACTTTACTAACTTGTGATAGTTATTAAAATTTTAAAGTACTTTGTTTTCTGGATTAGAAGAATAAAAATAGGGATTGTTCAGTTTGCAGTCTTGGACTTTTAGCTATGTAAATATTGTGGTTGGCTTAGTTTCAGAACTGAAGTGTGGAAATCAAATTACATAGTACTTGTAAAAGACTTTTGAATGAGAATGAAGCTTTTCTGGAATGTTACTGTGAATTTATCAGTAAATTTTCTATGCAGACTTTTCTGTGCAAGTCTCATGGGGCTTTTTGTAAAAGTGTTTTGTCCTTTACCTGTGCAGCATGTCTAATGGGCAGACCTTCCTGTCTGCTGCTGCTTTCTTTTTCCATATTGTAAAAAAATATAAAAAATTAACATCTCAACAGCCTGTTAAAATTATTTTGCAGTGTTCCCAAATCTTCCTTGGCTATTTTCTTTCAAATTAATAGGGCTCATTTAATATGTTAAACCAGATGTGGGTGTGATTATACATTGAAATCTTAAAAGCAAGACTTGGTCTAATGTTTATGCTGACTTCAGCTTAATATTTTCTGTGGAAAATATTAAGCTGAGTGGTTCTGTGGAGGCCCATCTTTGTTGGGGTAGCAAAGTAAAAAAAAAGCTCAGATTTTGCTGCAGAGTGTAAGCAGGAATAGTAAAGGTGCTGTGTGGAGCTGCTGCTGAGAACATCTGCCTGGAGTGTGGGCTGTGTAGGGGATGAGAGCTCAAACAAGGCATTGCAAGACAAGGAACAGGGGCTGAGTTTATTGCCAGGGAGGTGCTCTGCTGTTGCTGACTGCATGGCTGCTCTTTCATGGGGAAGCTGACTTGTTGGACTTGTTAACTGAAATCCTGATGGTTGTGTAGTCAGCCCTGTGACCTTGACTCTCTCGTTGGCAAGCAGTGGTGTCCTTTCAGGTGGCAGCCTGGGCTCTTGGGGCAGTGTCCTGCAGCCCAGGTAGAGGGGACCTGGTCACTGCTCAGACACTTTTAGGATAACTAGGTCTGATTCTGTAGCAGCTGTGAAGCAAGAGGGCACCAATGGCTGCAGCTGGATGAAGAGGAGCCGGAGTGCTGCACTAACATCCTCCTCTAAGCAAAGTTTCTGGCTAAAATACCCTAACATAGCACACAAATCTGTAATACTTGCTCCTGCAGATAGAGTTCCAACACTTCCATGTCTCATACCTCTCTCTATTCCATCTTCTCTTTACAGTCTTCTATTTTCCTCATGATACTCATAACTGTTTTGCCAATTTCCTTACAATTGCTCTTTATAATGCTGCCAAAAGTGACTCACTCACTCAGCTCCTTTCAACCCCTTTGAAAATACCTTTCAAAAATATTGAAAGGTATTTCAATATTTTGAAATATTGAAACCCATCAGTGAATCTACATTTAAATGCATATTTAAAATTCACTGCTAACCAAAATATTTCTTTCCAGTGTTGTGTCTAAAATGGTCTGTGTGGGGTGAGAAGTATCTTTATTCTCTGTTCCATTTAGTGGAGTTCAAATGAAGAAGTTATTCTAGATTTCCTGGGCTGGATAGTTTTGATCCCCTTTTGTTTTGATAGATTTGCTTTGATTTCATTGCTTGGATTCAAATCACAGATTTGACTGAGGTGCTGGTGGTTGCTGAGGGCTTTTTTGAGTGGGTGCTGTGAAGCTGTGGTGGTGTGACAAGGCAGCGAGGAAGTGCTGCGAGTAACCCCTGAAGGGAGGGTGTGAACATGTTGGAACTGAGCCACAAGTGGTTGGTTCAGAAATCCTCCCTGAAAAGAGAGATATCCAAACCCTCCTGTGGCTGGGAAGGTGCCCTGAGTCACTGGTGCAAGAAGGTGCAGTTGGGAAGCTCAGGAGGAAGCTCAGGGAGCAGTGGGGAACCCTAATTTAAACACCTCCTGTTCTTCCCTCTGGTGATCTTTATCTGCAGGAGGAGTGTAATTGTCCCTGCTAGAGGGGAGCTGTAATGCAGATTCAGAAAAGTTGCCTGGAAGCCTAACTGCAGTTGAAGGCAGAGGGAATTGCATCATGTTTTAGACCAAGGAAGCTGCTGGTCCCACCTGAGACTTGTGAAATGAATACATCTGCTGGGAAGGAATATTCAAAAACCTACCAGTCTTGGCCAGAGCTTGTTCTCCTGAATGTGAAGATGCCATGTTAATGATCGATTCTGAACTGCCACAAAGTTAGATAATTTATCAGTCTGAACTAATAATTTTATAGATTTTTATTATTATATTTTCATGTTAGAATTCCCAGGAGTTTACTTTTCCATGTTACTTAGGCCCCAGGGAAATACCAAAGCACTGATTTGGTAGGTTTTTCTGCTTTTATTTTTTGTAAATACAGAGGTACAAATTCAAGTCTGGGCTTTAGTTTTAAATTAGGTTTTTTATTAGGTGGAAGTGAGCTGTTCCCAGGTTTTTTGGCCATGTTATTGGTGTGATCTGAAATCGCAGAGTGTTCACTTGTTTCTGGTCTTTTAGGTGAAGTTACTAAATGTATTCTTGTCTTTTTCTTGCAGTAATGAATGTTATAACAATTGAAGACTATAAGAGCACATATTGGCCAAAGTTGGACAGTGCCATAGATCAGCTTTTAACTCAGAGTCCTGGTGACTACATCCCTATCTCCTATGAACAAATATACAGGTAAGGAAATACTTTAAATGCTACATAACTTATTTTATCTTTAAAAGAAAATGTTTATTTGATTTTGTGGTTTATGCATATGTCATATTTTGTACCTTTGGGGAGACAGATGGGAAAGTCATGTGAAATACAGTAGTGTTTAAATAGAGTGAATAATAGATACATATCTTGACATACCATGTTAACAGGAATAAATGCTAAAGAATTAAAATGCTGAAATACTGAAAACACTAACATTAAAATAAACCCCATCACAGTTGCTTAGTGTAATGTCCTAGGAAATTATTAAAGACTCAACATCCTTTTCTTCAAAGAAATTGGCATGGTAAGCAGTTGACTTAATGTATCAAAAGTCTTCTTTATGATAGCTAATAGGAACCAATTTGGTGTGGTTGATGTGTAGAAGGAAATAGAAGCATCTGGTGCCAAGGTCCTTTGATGTAGATTGTCATTTGTGTGCTTTGCCTCAAGTGTTTTGGTGTGTTCTCCCCTTGGCAAGTTCCAGGCAGTTTGAAGGACACTCCTTTGGATCTCCATTCTTGTCTGGAGAAGCTTGGGCTGCAGCTGTCTTGGAGCTGCAGTTTGGTTTGAAAGGGGTCTAATCACACACCAGACCTGCCTTCAGGCTAAACCAGTGCTCAGTATGGGGATGGTGGGGGGTTTGCTTTCCCATCACACTGCTGCTCCAAACCAAAATGCTAAATGCTCTAGAGACCTGGCAGTTTCTTAAGAGATGAACTAAAATGGAGATGTTTGTTCTGTGGATAGCAGGTATTCAGGGTGTTGGTGAACAGGATGGAAAGTGGGTGACTGCTCTGGGTTTACTGCCCAAGATGCTGTTAAAACCCCTGGCCCTTGCACAACTGTGCTGCTGCTGTCTTGCTTTTCTTCACCAGAGTGTTGCCCTCTGTGGAATAATGCTGCCAGCTCCAGTCACTGATGGCTGGTTTTAGAGACTTTCAGCTCTGTTATCTCATGGCCACCTCCTTTTAGCCACTTTGCCTCTGCAGTTTAAAACTTTGGATTAAGAAAGGCAGGTATTCCATTTTTCCCCTTAGTTTCCATTGAAAACTTGAAGAAACTTCCTCTTTCCTCTGCAGACTTTTGGAACTGCTTTTATCAGGACTCAGAGATCAATCATCATGTGTATAAATAATTGAGATGGCTGTTTGAATTAAGAGAGCCAGCTTTAGTGTAAGTAATCAGAATCCTTTCCCAGCTGGAAATCCCAATGTGCAAACAGTCTGCAGTAAGAGATCTCTCAAAAGTGATCTCTGATAATGAGTAGGTGTGCAAAGTTAATGGTTTAATTAAACCTAGTTATGGTTTGCAGATAACTGGACTTCATCCTTGTCATCTTTCTACTCCTCAAAAGTTTTATTTACTGAAAGAATACTGGGTTTTGAGTTTCTCGTGGATAAGCCCTGTACATCTGGGGCACTTAGTGCAGGACTGTAATGATGCATGGATATCTGTTGGATATATTTTACTATTACCAAAACTAAAAATTTTCCATAGTTTAGTGTTACTGGTAAAACTGATGTGTCAGTTTTCCTTTAAAAATTATGTCTGGGGTTATAATTACTCTGCCAGAGCCTCTTTCAACCAGGAGATTGATTTTGGTTTTTTAAAAATATTTTTAGACTGTTCATTTGGTTGAGAATCTGGACAAGATAGATTGGCAAGGGAAGGATAATTGATATTTTTAAAAATTGGAATTTAATAAGGATGTTTGCTTGGAGTATTTTTGAGAATCTGTAGCAGACTTGGAGTTAAGATCTCAGCTTCTAAGCCAGTTCTTTAGTCTGAAAAGTGGAATGTTTCTTGAAGTGGTTCAAACAGCTACATGTATATATTTTTTTTCTTTACAGTGAAACTGACATGAAAATACAGTAGTATTCTTGATCATCTTTGTGCTGACTAAAGGAGTCGAGTTTTCCATAATGCAAACTCAAGTACATTATTAGATCCCCAAATATTTGGGTATTTGCTACATTTGACATGGTCAGTGTTAGCTGTAGGTGTTTACTCCCCAGAAGTGAGAGCTGGGAGGTAACTTCCAAGATGTCGCTGCAGATATTTACCATGGAGCAGTTTATCTGTAAACTATCAAAGTGTCATTAGTGTTTCAACTGAGTCCAAAGCCTGCCTGTGCATAGTCACTTCCAGTTACAAAAGGGTTGGATAAATTGGCAGAGAGGTGTGAAGGAAGGTTTGAGATGAGGAAAACATGAGCAGCTAAGTTGTCCTTCTGGCAGTCTCCACTGCCTCCCAGATGCAGTGCAGTATTCTGTTCCTCAGGAGAGCTTGGATATTCATCCACTGCTTACCCTCTTCATGTCCTTTTTGGGATTTCCTTTTCCTAAGGCATTTGGTTATGTTAAAGAACTAACAAGCTTGTGACTTCTTTTGGGTAATATCAGGGCAAGGATGATTCACAGAATTAGCTCACAATCATGAACTGAAAACAGGATCTCAGAATGGAGAAGGAACCTCTAAGTAGAAGTGTTCAAATCAAATGTAAACACACCCTGTGTGTACATGGAAAGACTGGTGTTTGACTACAGAACATGTTGCAGAAATAGGCAGCAATAGTGTGTGTAGCACTAAGGAGAAGTGTTCTTTAAATACCAGTCTAGTTGCATACAAATAAAGCAGTCAGCTTGTGGAAGTGGCTGTGTACTGGTTAGCTGTGCAGCAAACAAATGTGTGGCCATCTGCTGGGGTTACCCAGCTGGCTGATTTTGTAAGAGATCACAAAAATCAGTCTCACTTTTCTTATCAGTGTTTCTCTCTTTGATCCAAACCAAACTGATATTTTTGCTCTTGGCAAAAAGCATTACACCAAAATATCTTTTGCATTTGCATGTAAAGGATCTGCTATTGGTGAACTTGATATGAAAGAAAAAGAATGACCTTGACTGATAATGTATAAATAACAGCAAACTAGAGATGCTCAGTATTTTTAAAATATAATAATATGAGAGCTGTAGGGTATCTTTTGGTTTTTAACAAATAACATAGTTCACCAAATAAGCAGACTTTTGCCATCTTTGTAGTTTGCCTGTTTTTGTGCCATCTTCTGAGAAGAGAATTGGAGAGTCACAGTTCCCCTACAGAGATACAGTGTAGCTGTCCCATAGCCCTATTTGTGCTTTTGGGGCCGTTTAAAGCCAGCAGAATTCAAGGCTGGGATCTGGACCTCCCTGGAAATCAGTTGTCCTAAGAGCAGTTTCTGGCCTAAATTGCTTGCTGTCCCAGTTCTTGGTACACAGGAGTGGAGAGGGGAGCAGAACAGAGATGTGACTTGCCCAGGATACCAGGTGAAGTCTCCCTGGGCCTCATGGATTTGGCAGCTAAATTTTGAAATTCTGACTGAGGAGTAAAAGCTGCTTGGTACAGATGAATGTTGGTGTTAGTCCTGACAGTGATGACTACTCCAATAACCTCTTGCTGAAAATAATAAATGTATTTGTTTTACAGCTTGTGTAAATATGTCTTCAATGAATAGCCTTGTTTTGCAGATGTTATATTGCAATATGAAAGCAATAAAGTGTTCTTAAGAATCAAAGGTGGCACTGAAGACCAGACATAACACAGCAAAGCCATAGAATGCAGAATTAGTTTTATTGCCCTTTTTCTTCATCTTTCTTTATTATGAAAGTGTAGAATTTTCTTAGAATTTAAGTAACAAAGAATGGAGAAGCATGCTTGGATCTGTAATTGTAGAATTTTTGCTATTTCTTTTTAACACTACCATGGTTTTCATGCTACTTCTATGATACTTGGCAGCATTCCCCTTCTTTTAGTGAGGGTTTTGCCCTAGAATATTCACAGAATTGTTAAACCTGCTTATTTTAATGGAGACTTCATTCACAAAAGAGAGACAAAAGCAGAAGCAGGAGTGTGCTGTTGACAGAATTGTCCTGGCTGTTTGGAAGTGCACTGTAAGAGAACTCATTGTAAATTAAAATGAAGTTGGGGAGGGGGAACGGGATAGACACCCTGGAGTCTCCAGGGAGCCCTAAGAGCCTAGTGGAGCTCATTCCAACCTTAGGACTGTATTTAAAAGTTCAACAATCATTCTATTAACTCTATAATCCTCTAAATTAAAACTTGAACAAAATGTTTTGAAGTTTGTTACCTTTCATTGCAAACTGTTGTAAGTTCATTGTTTGTTCCTATATTTGTTTCTGCAGTTGTGTGTATAAGTGTGTATGCCAGCAGCATTCGGAACAGATGTATAGTGACCTAATAAAAAAGATAACTAACCACTTAGAGAGAGTCTCAAAGGAGCTGCAGGTAAGAAGCTGCACAATCTAATTCTCTTTCCTGGGATCTGTGATTATATCAGAGCAGTATGTAGGTGGCCCGTGGAGGGGATTGCTATTATGACTGATTTACATTAACTTACAAAATTGTCAGCTACTTCACTCACTAATGGGCTGTCAGACTGAAAACCAACTACTAGATCCAAAGATATGGCACTGCCAGAACTTGGAGATCTCAGCCATGTGGAGAGCACTGGCTAAACCTAAATAAATGATATCGAATGAAAGAATGGATAATGGGAAATCTTAAGTATCATCTGAGGTGTAAATACGTCAGTCAAAGTGATCTGAGCGCATGAGATAAATGTCTGCCATTCCTGTGTAAATCTGTATAAACTGTTTATGGTGCTTGTGCAACCAAAAGCAGCACAAAAGGGAAGATCTAAAGGAAAAAATTTAATGAATTAAATATAGATTGTGAAGTATAAGTTAAGAATTACTGCATATGGAGTTCTGTTAAAGCTTATTCTGCATTTTTCTTGCCTATCTGTAGATGTCAGTGGTTTACAGCAGTCTTACTATATACAGTTTGTATACCCCTATCCTTCTCTGCATCTTACCTGTGCATCCGTGGTTGTTTTCATGTGTATACCTTGTTGAACATTCCTTTTAGACTAGAATCTCCAGATGTGTGCTTGAAATTGTCACTGTTGTAGCAGCAGCACTGCTTGATTTTTTTCCCTGAAGCTTTTTTCACTTCTATAGCTGATGTTTGAGTTCTGTACTGATTTGCAGTGCATGAAGTAGAGAAGCCAAATACAAGGAAAGCCTAAACTACAGCAGCTTCTTCAGTGCTTCTCACACATTGATAACTAATTTAGGTCAACTCAAAGCAGTCTTAATGCTTTAACTGCATCAGATATTTGTGGCTAAACGTGCATTCCCAAAATACATAGCACTGTGGTCTCTCTGATGTCCTTTTTGTTGCACTGTTTTCTTCTTGTGGCTTCTTTATAAAGAAATTTAACAGGCATGGTATTTGCTAGGTTCTTTCTTCTTTTCTCTTCTATGGTCTCTTTATTCCTCATGGAGTGACAGCCTCAGTGTTCTGTAAAAATTGCTTGGAGCTGGTGAATGTAGTATTTAAAATAAAGCCTTCCCTTGGTTCTGCTGAGCTGGTACAGCCTTTTTTCTTCTGTTTGTGAGAACTATGAATCATTTCAGCTATACAGGTTTGGCCAGTTCTTCTGATATATCCCATAGTTATACACGGCTTTAGTTTGATTTGAATTTGGGAATACCCCAAATTCTTTACTTGCTAATCCTTGACTATTTTCTCTTAAGTCCCAAAACTGAGGCAGCTGATTTTAAAGTTTGTTTTAGCACATATGAGCCTAAATATTTCTGCCTAAAAACAAGGCTGCCTTCTGAAAATCAGCTTGTTAAAAGAATAATTGAGACAACTGTTTAATGCAATCTTAGCCTTGCAAAAGCTTCCTTATGTGGGTTAGACACACCTGTAATATAACACAATACCATCCTTGAGTGTATCATGTGGGTTTTGTCTGACGTGTGAACATCACTTGGCTTTTGGATGACAAATGGATTTTTTTGAGCTGCTGGAGGTAAAGCTCTCACGTGCCTCAAAAAATTATTCTATAAAGAAACTGTTTTAGCTGTGGGTTGTGAAATTTACTCTTAAGAAATTACTACAATATATTTTATTATTCTGATACTTCTTTGATCTTAGTACATTTTGGTGACATTCAGTCACCCGGAATTTATGTTGAAAATGCAGTTCTAGATCTTTACCCCAGCAACAATAGCAAACTACTTAGAAGTTTCTGGTTCCCACAGGCAAACTATGAAAAAGCCTATATATATGAATCCTTTTAATGAACAGTTTGTGGTTTTTTGCTTTTTGACATAATCTCATTCACCTGCCAACAACATTTAAGAGTTCTGATTATTTGGCAAGCTATGACTTGATGCAGGTTGTTGGTTTTTAATGTTCAGAGATGCAAAGGTAGCCCAGTAGAAGCAGGAATGTTGGTATGTGTAAGAAAACAGGTGGTTATAGAAACTGAAATGGCAGACAAATGCAATGCCTTTCTCTGGACAGGGCAGCACTTTCTTTGCATAGCAGTGTAACAGTTAAATGGAGCAAGTGGGCTGCAGTGTGTCTGCATGTAACCAACATGCCAGAGCAAGCTGTCTCCTACAGGAACCACTCATCAACAGCCAAACCAGTAAAACCCAGATACCAAACAGTAAAAGTGGGAGCACCTCAGGGGACTGGTCAGACTTGCTCTTGCATGGATTTAGTCTTAATGGAGTTTGGTTTCTCTCTTCGGGGCATTCACTGCAGAAACTCCCTATGTATATATATATTTATTGCCCCCTTCCCTGTGTGTGTAGCCCTGTGCTTGCCTGCCACAGCTGGAGTCAGCAGAGTGATGAACACTTGTGTGTGTGTCCTGAGCCTGGGTGTCCTGTGCTGGGACACTCAGAACAAACCCTGGTCATCCTGTGTGACTTCTGCTTTTCCACACTGCAGGAGAGCTTGTGTGGTGTTGGTGTTTGTTGCCCTGTGTGTTCCTGAGGGATTGTTTCACAGCTTTTCAGCTCGAGAGAGTTACTGTCAGTGGTGGCAGAGGCCACAGGAAAATGTGGCTGGGCTGGTGTATTCTGCCTGTTGGACATTGGGTGAAGAGCAGTGAATTTTAAATCTACACTCAGTGCCTGCTGAGTAATGGTACATTTAGAGGAGATGAATTGCTTGTCACCAGGCTGATTTGGGGCCTCCTGGATGCAAAGCCACTTCCAGCTCCCTCATTACTGTATCAGTCAGTTAATGATCCCCTCTTCAGACTGCTAGGGAGAGACTCACAGCAAGGATTGCTTTCCTTTCCTGCAGCTGATGTCTGACTAGCTTCTCTGCATTAGTTAAGACAGAGTTTTACCATGTGGACTTGCAGTAATTGAGAATTCAATCTCCATAATTCCTGAGCTGATTGGAATTTTGGATTTTGTCAGCTTAAAAAAAATAACGTGTCACTGCAGAAAACACAAATTAACTTGTTTCCTGTTGTCTTGAGGTCTGTGAAGCCTGTAGCGTACAGGTGATTTTTCTAAGATGCTTTATTTGGAAACATTTCACTGGTAATGGACATGGTTCATTATGTTGTGGTTTAAAATAATGTCATCTGTTTTTGTGGGTAATTGCTGAGTCATTCAGATGTATGAGCTAGGGTGGATACACAAACATATGCTTTCAAATTAAATACATCTCTTTAAAATGAGTAGAACTGTATTTGCATTAGGCACTGGTGTTTCTGGCTTAATTTATTCTTATGCACTCTGATAAAGTAATTTAAAATCAAGCACTTTACCCATTAGCACTTCAGCAAAAGATGCTGGAAAGTACTCAAAGCATTGACAGTCAAAATGTGCTGTGGCTTTGAGCCTGCTTGTTACAAATGTAGCTTTTTTGTGCAGGTGCAGTGCAATATTTTTCTTTTAGTTAGAATAAACTCAGTGCTTCCTTTTTGAAATGATTGAGGGCTGTCATGTTCCACCTTTTATTTATCTAGAGGAGAGAGAAAAGGGGATCTGTTGTTTTCTCTTTGTGGTGGGGTTTTTTTATGATGATGAATTATATTTTTTTTTATAACAAACATGACTGCACTGAGGAGTCACTGGTGTTGTAGATGGATTTGCATGTCTCCTGTTTGGCCCCCAGGACCTGCAGGTTTATAGTCTTTGTTGTGCAATGCCAGAAAGGTTTCCTGCCTGATATTAATCGTTACAACTTCTCAGCCTTTTGTCTTGGCTCTCAAACCAGTCAGTGCAGTGTATGAAAGTATTGTCCCACTTGCAGTTTCCTTGGGAGAATGTGTATGGGAGTCAGGTGTCCTGAGTGAGGGCTTTAAGGTGCTCAAAGAACCTGGTAAAGGTATCAGCAAAAGCAGATTTAATATTAAAGTGAATTTATTGCTGTGAGATTCACTTAACTGAATCAGCTCATATAGATGATTAGAACTCAGATGGTAGAAACCAGAAGTGTTATAAATATTTGTGTCTCTGTGTGTGGACATCAAAAAGATGCCTTTTGACTTAAAGTAGTAGGAGTGACCATACTGCCAGAATTGCCATTAAAAATGACACAACCATCAGCAAGTTAAACTGAGAGAAGCATTCTTGTCTTCAGCTTTTTGGAAAGTCTTGTTTATCTCTTCAGCCCTGTTTATCTGTTTTGTCACACTTCGCTGGGGCTGCAGACCTTGATGCAATTACAGAAAGATACAAGTACAGCACAAATGAATCTGTATTTAATAGATAGAAAAGCTTCTGAAGGTTTCTTACTGCTACACAGTTCTGATGGTCTTTAGATACAATGTCTTTTTGTTTTACTAGCATGTAGAATGGGTATGGAACATGGCCCACACCTGCGAACCTGCTGTGAGACAGTTACATGAGAAAATGTCATGAGGCTTTGAACAGGTTTGAGTGCAGGCTTGACTAGGAAGGCACAGTGTTTGAATCAGTTGTGCTTTGGTTTGATGTCTGTTTTTTGTAAAATGTTTTAATAATACCAATGTCTAGTGAGATAGACCTGGTCATCAACTACAATGCAAGGCAAGGTAAACAAATTATATTTTCTTGAGAAACAACAAAGAGTGGTTTAGAAGATTCAGACCACTTACATGAATAACAGGTTAATTTGTGTAGTCATAGCCATTCTCCCTTTTCACTTGGCAGGCGTGGGAGGGATGCTGCAGCATATGTGCTGGCATTTTGGCAGGGAGCGTATTCCCAGGAAAATGGAGCTGCCCATTCACCATAGGAATGTAAGCTCTACTGCACATACTGCTGGTTGTGCCAGACAGCTCTTCAGAAACAGATTAACTTTGTGTTCCTCAAGCACACAACTGTTGTCTGTTTCTTTCTTGTGAGCTGTTTCTGAGTTGTTTTGAGCCAGCAGCTGCCTTCTGATTCCATATGTTCAGTTTAAGAATGATATTGAGACTGGTTTTCAAGCTCAAAAAACCCGTATCTTTTTCAGATACATAGTTTCTTGCCTACAAGTGCCTTGAAATGCCTAGATATTAGATTTCGAATAAGGACAGGATAATTTAGTACACAGGATCTCCAGCTGCTTGTTTTGTTTGGCTGTGTCTTGTATGTAATCCTTTCCCAAATGTATTTCCTTGTTACTGCTCATTTCTGTTGGTGCTGAGATGTCCACTGTATAAGGAGATGAAATTGTGTTGTTAACATCAGCTTTTAAACAGCAGCCATAATATTTTATTCCAAGAAGCAGTTGACTCACAACCAAGCTGAAGATGTTGAGCAAATGCAACTGCATCAGTTTGAGAAATCCAAGCAAACATTCAATGCTCCTGTGAATACACACAATACAATTGTTGCTGGAAAACTGTTCTTAACCCTACAAGTGGTAGATAAGAGCAAATGTAGGAGAGGATTTAAACTGTCTGCCCTGTATTGAGTGTTATTTTAAAACCCCAAACAATCCAAAAAACCAATGAACTTAAAATACCATCCCCAACCCCCTGAATTGACAGTTTGATGGGATTCAGGATGAGGAGTGAAGGAATGAGGGATTCTCTTCTTTCCTGGAAAACCTTAAGCTAGGAGTGTGTATTTTGTATATTTGAATACCTTCTGTAATACATCCCTCAGGTAAGATAGGAGTGGGTTTAAACACTTAATAGTTGCTAGGGAGTGGTAAGAAGTAAATGTCAGGCTTAATTCTGCCCCATCCCTTGTAATTGAAACAGCTGAATGTATGCATTCTCTTTTTCTGGGCTAAAACCAGGAGTAAAAAGTGTCAGCCAAAGCAGTTTTTTTTTTTTTTTGTTTTTTTTTTTTTTTTTTTTTTTTTTTTTTTTTTTTTTTTTTTCTTGTAATAGCTATATCTGAATAAGTGTAGATTTTAAATTCAAGTTGGGTTGTAATGATGGCCACATAATACAAAAATCTTAGCAACTTCTGTTTACTCATGAATTTGTTGCCATGTGCTGCTTTTTAGTTTACAAAATTCAAATAGTTTATATAAAACTATTCCAGCTCCAGTTACTGTCCTATAAATGTGAATGTAGAGATGTGGAGAAAGATCCTGTGCTGAAGCAAATAATTGATTTCAGTCTGGCAGTTTGGAGCAGCTGTACAGTAACACTGTGATGAACAGAAAACAGATGGTTCTGTTTTCCCCACACAGATTACAGTAATTCATAGATGAGCTGTGAAAATACTATTATTGATTTCTCTTTGGCTTGGGTATTTTTGGTAGTTTACAAGTCAAGCTTTAGTTGAGCAGAGTTTGATTGTCAGCTTGCTTTTTTTTTGTTGTTGTCCAATACTATTACTGTGTTGGCTATTTGGGCTTGACATGAAACACTATCAGGAGAATAAAAGTGAAAAGTGACATGTCATGCTGATAAAGCAGACACCACCATAATTTCTGCATTGCAGAGGTTAAAACCAAGGCCTGATACTTGCCTGACACTAGTGAGGCACTTCCTCTGAAGCCATCAGCCTCTCTTAGCTTTTTTTGTCTTTATCCAGAGCAGTTGTTTTCCACTTGATTGCAAGGCAAAGTGGTGGTTGACAGCTCCCAGGTATCCTTCCATGAGAGGCTCCTGAGGCCATTCTCAGAAACAGCCTCCCTTACTGTGACACCTCTGGGAGCTGAGCTAGCAGAGTTCTCATCTGCAGAGGGGAAAAAGGATATCAGTGCCTATATCCCCTATCAAAAGTGTGGCATACTGGCTGCCCCCATTGCCTGGGATTAAATCTCCACTGCCCAGACAGCTTCTGACTGTAGTTTTTCTTGTTGGCTTTATTGTTGTTTTGGTTTTTTTTTTTTAATGAAAATGGCAATCTATCAGTGAGAGAAGAGTGGTGCCCTGTGTCAGGCTATGGTCTCCTTTTGTCTGATGTGTTCTTTCAAGTAGAATTTTCCTTTTTCTTTAATCTTAGAAGCTGTATACAAATCAGAGGGTATAACCATATTTAAAGTTGAGGTTGAAAAGGAGTGAAGCAGGAATACATACTGCTTAGAATGCAGATTTCATTGCATGTTATTTGCAACAAATTGTATATGTAGCTATATATGAAAGGGAGTCCTTGGAGCTTATAGCCACTTTTATATGTTGTTGGCATTTTTGAACTAAAATTTGTTTGGCCACCCCTGAGAACTGCATTTGCAATAAGATTAAAACCTTATGATCAAAATGAGGAATAACCATATATAGCCTTTGGCAACTGCATATGGAATAACACTCTTTCTTCCTTTGCCAGTTTTGCTTTCCTTTCTGAACTGTCTGCTCTGTGTTGGTGTTTGCTGTGAAAATTATCCACGTGTTCATTAAGCATATTAAGAACGGAGGCAAAAGAAGCTATTTTAAGGGGAAAAAAAGTCATAAACTTAGAATACTTCATAGAGCAAAATATCAACATAAAATTTAACTTTTCTCTTAGGGCTGCTGGTGAATGTCAATACAAAAGTTGAAAAATGTTTGTGAAGATAGCGTTAAGTTCTGATTAGGTGGTTGAGCTGCAGCTAAGCCTTGAGTGTTTCTTGTGCCACAGATGCTTTGGCTTTAGGAAAATCTTTGAACTTGTTTTCTTGCAAGGTCCCAGTTAGTGCTGTATTCTTCATCTTCTTTTGGCTTGGTACTGTCAGAGAGGAGAACAATGCAGGGGAAGAGAAGTTTTGCTTCTCATTGGCAAGCAATGGGTTTGTATAGGTGTATCTGTATATGTGAGAAGTAGGAACTCAGGCAGCCACCCAGCCCCCTCTGGAGAGACCAAAGCAGGGGTTGGGCCAGAGGTAGGGCAGTGTAAGGAGGAGGATTGGGGTGGAGAAGTGGATAGTGGAGAAAGACATTGCTGTAGCTCCACTTCCAGCTGTGGGTATCTAAGTGAACTTCTGAATGCTCCAGTGCAGCTCCCCTGCAGGCCTCCAAATGGATATTGTAACAGAAACAGTGCTTAGTGCTTCCTGTTCTTCTGGTTCTCCACTCAATTTAACTTCACCTGCTGATCTTTTAAGTTCTTTATCCTCTTCTTTGGGAAATAGGGTATTGTAGCCAGAAAATAGCTCTTTCAGGTTTTGTGTAGCCAAGTTTAGGCTGGGGCTCCAGGGGGATGCTGTGTGCTGGAGCATGGCTGGATTTCCACAGGCCTAACCTGGAGCATGAGACCTGAATGCAGAATTCTCTTTGAAGATGTTTCTTCTTTGTGGAGCTGAAGCTGAGGTAACCCAGCAGTGACTTAGAAAGGTTTTCTGTGGAGGGCAGCATTGCCTGGAGCTGGAGGATGTGCCACTTGCCAGCTCAGCTGCAAAGCTTAATGCCACCCTGCTCTGGTGGAGGGAAAGCTTGGGGGGGTGGGAGCACACACTGCAGCATTTGTGCACATTTGGTTATGGATTCTAGGCATGACAGCTGGTGCTTTCAAAACAAACCTCTGGTCTTTAAAAAGGAGTGTTTTTATTTGCATATGCTAAATGTCAGCTTGTTACAAGCTCACTGTATTTCTTATTGAATGGACCTTGTGCTGGGCACTGATGTGTAGTCCTAGGAAAACCTAGTTACTGAAGGGAGATTGGTTTTGCTGGAGGGAGTTAGAGCAGAAACTCTGGAATGATGTGTGGCTTGCTTTGTGTGAACCTAGTGTATCAAATCCTTTGTAGTTGTTTGAGTTTGCTATGAAAGCATAGCCCATGCTGTTCCAGATCTTTCTCTTGTTCAAATTACAACCTGACTTTTACGGTTTCTTGCAGGCCAGCCCTCCAGATCTCTATATTGAAAGATTTAACGTAGCTCTTGGACAGTATATGGGAGCATTGCAGAGCATTGTGCCTCTTTTCATATATATGGTAAGTTTTAGAAAATTCTTTTCAAATAAATATGTCCATACACAAGATGCTGACTGAAAATGAAAAGAAAATGCAGCTATAATGACTTCTGACATGTAAAACTTAAGATTCGTGCCTAGTTTTGGTGCCTGCCTAACAATACTGATCAAATTGTATGGGGAGAGGAAGGGGAAGCCATGCTTTTTAAATGCAGAGTTTTGCAGTTTGAGATTTGCCCTAATACTTCTTTCCTGGGAGTGGGGAGAATGGTTTTGATTTTAAATCGAAAAAAGCCATCTCAAATAGTTCATTATTTATATCTTTTTGTACAGAGATCATTTATTGACTTGTTAAATTTTGGCTTCTTAGTTTGGGCAGGTTGTGGAGATGATTATTTTTTGCTTTCAAATAGTACAGATTCAAAACAGACAGGAAGAAATGTGGCTTGGAAGTATCTTCATCATTTGATAAAGCAATTCAGAGTGTTGGATGGATGAAGCCAAAATAATGTTCATAGAACTGTCAGGTGTGCTTGGAGTGGTTCAGAAACCAATAATCTGCATCCTTTTTGTCAAAGTACCAAAACTTTTTTTTTTGTGGTAATGAATAACTTAAGCTTGAAATTTGTCCTTCTCCCAGAAACTGTCCTTGTTTTGGCATCACTTAGAAATGAAAAGAAGAAAAAAAAAGGATTAAATAAACCTCAAACACTTCAAAGTTTTTCTCATGGGTAATTTCACAGAGTTTGGGAAGTGGGAGCCTTTAGGAGGCTCTCCTGTGTTTCAGTGAATTTAGGTAACTTGCTACAGTATTTTGGCATTGTGTTCCCATACAGATTTGTTGCATTAAAAGAGGAATTTGCCTTTCTTGAGCTTGGTGTCTTCTAATCTGCCCTTTTTTCTGGTTCTGTTACCTGCAGTTCCTCCTGCTGCCAAAAGCAGTGCTGACTTGGCTCAGCTGGTTTATAAGGCTAATGGCAAATTAGCTGTCATACTTTTTCACTGAAATAATTTCAGTGTTGTGCACGATGTGGGAAATATGTCTAGAGAAGTCAGGGTGAAAAATGTGTTTCTTAGTTTTTTCTGTGTGCACTTGGAAGTGCTTTTATGTACAGGTACTCTTAGAATCTTACATTGTAGTGTCTAACCAAGTTTTCTCATACAGCAACAACAGTTTCCTCTCTTTAGTCCAAAAGTACAATTGAAAAACAACTGCAGGAGGTGAAAGCCTAATTACAGTCTAAATTACAGCTTTGCAGTTCCTTTAATAGATACTTTTCAAAGCATTTTGAAGTGGACCAAGTTGTTAAACTCTGCCTTTATGTCAGAGGTGAGAAGAGGCTTTCCATTTCTCTGATTGCTTTAATCAGGGGTTTCCAAGGCTATGTTGCTCTTGAGGACTTTGTTCTGAAAGGATAATTATATTGCTGCTTAGAAAAACCTTTAATATGCATTCAAATATTTTTAAAATCTAGGAAGCTGAGGAAAAACTAAAGTTTTTATGTAGAATTGGAATATGGCATAATACTTTGTCTTAGTCCTGTGTGTCTTAAAAGCAGCAGCAGCAGCACTTTTCTTTCCTGATATGTACCAAAGCAGGAAAGGTGATTTCTTACCTTGGGTGTGTATGGTGACCAAGGGGTGGTTCCAAGCTTATCAGGAGGGGTGGCTGAGAGGACTGACCTTGCAACTGAGGGAGTTTTCTTTTTCCTTCTTTTCCTGGGACAATTTTGGTTTTTTTCACATGGTGATGGATTTTTTCAGTCTTAGGCTGCTGCAGCAGAGATGTCAGAAAAGCATGGAGGCCAAAAGACTCTCTGAGGTTCTGTGGGTTTAGGCTCCTTCAGAAGTTCAGGGATGTAACTGAAGGTAAAGCAAATGAAACTGGAAGTTAGCTTCATACACAGTGCTTTGTTCCTTGCAGAAAACTGTTTTGTAAATTTAAGTGAGATTATTCTAGGTGCTTACAGATTGTACATATCACAGTATGTTACACACATGAATGAAAAAATATTGCCATTTGAATAAAAAATAAAATTTAGGTTATATATTTTCCTTATAGAATCTCTGTTTTTCATTTTACTTTGAGATATAGCTGAAAATCTGTTATTATATCCCATTATATGAGCCTAACATTTGTGAGCACTGTGGTTTTAGGATAGTTAAAATGTTTTCATTGCCTCTGAAATACTGTTATCCCCACTGAGTATTGCATTTTGTTGCTTATCAGCTAGAGGGCATTTTGTGTGTGTCTATACACAAATATATGTGAGTATGATGTGATAAGCACACCTATATACTGTGTTTTCTTCTTTCAAGTACTTATTGATCTTCTTTTAATATTAACTGAGTTTTATCTTGTAAGATTTGCCAGATTGCTTTATCATAAGGTGTTCTGTAGAATTAATGTTTCTATCATACCTGACTTTCTCAGTTACTCACATCTGCTTACCTTTCACATGTCAGTTAGACCTTTATGTGACTTATTTTTCAAGAAATACTCGCACAGTGTAATCACTGGTAGTGACAAGTTACACAGAAAATCTTCCTGATTTACCCCTAACAAGAATGGGGGAGGTGCCAGCTCTTCTGCTCTCTTCTTTCAGCACTGTGGGTTGGAAATGAAGTACTTCAGTTAGATGCTTTTTCACTGTGTATTTAGGCTCACAAAAGTGGAACATCTTTTTGGAAAGGTGTTTCCAAGTAAGCAAATGTGAAGAGTATTTGACATTTCTTCTGTGTTTGTGCTGTCTGGTAACTGCTGGGTTGTGGGGTTTTTTGTTGCTTTTCTAGTAATGAAATTACTAGAATTAAAAGTTTAGGCTTTCTAGCCCCTGAGCAAAACGAAGCATCATAATTTGCACATCTTGTGCAAACTGGTTTAGGAAAATGTTCTGGTGAAAGGCTGTAGTGTGGTGTGTAGCTTAACATTTCCTTGAAGTGTATCTTTAGTTGCTGTGGGTTTCTGTTGCAATGGCAATTCACCATTGACCAAAAGCATTACCAATAAGTGAGTCTGTTTCTAATTAGGATATTCTGTCTGCAGAGCCTTTCCCTCAATCTCTGTTCACAGGCTCAGGTGAGGGAAAACAACTGAGTCCTAGTCCTTGATTAAACCTCTACAGGCAGGATAAATTCAGGGTATCAGAGGGAACCACCAGCAGCAAGTTTTGTAAATTGAAGAAAAACATCTTTTTAAGGCTGTTGTCCATCACTGCAACAAACGTAAACTACAATAGGGACATATATTCAGCCCTCAGATTGCCTTTGTTCTACCAGGCAATCTTTATTAAAGGTAAATAACTGCTGGTGAATGTTCTCTCACAGGTTTAAGGGATTTCTGTCTGGAGAGATTGTTATGGTGTGTTTGTAGTTTTGGTAATAGCCAAGAGAATGGGTTTCACACAAAAACATGAAGATTGCTCTGTGTTCTGAGAGTTCTGGTTTTGTTAAATCCTTTAGTGAATAGGAGAAAAACTTGATTTAAAAGCATGGAAAAACCTTTCTCCCTTAAGATATCCTTTCTTCTAGTAAATCTCTCAGATAAGTGTTCCTGTGGATTATTTTTGAGTTGATTTTCTGTTAGATTGTCTGTTTTACTCTTTTACACCATTTGTCCAAATTAGTTAATTCAGCTGTTCTACTTCCAAGTTAGCTTTTTAATGTGAGGAGATTTGTCTTGAAGCAAATTTTTCCCCCCAGCTTTTAAAACACCTCTATGAATAAGACACACACAAGAAATCTTGGTGTTAATTGCAGGAAATGGAACATGGATACCAAATAGACCATTAGGTACTGGGGCCCTCGAGGAACTCATGAACAGAATTATCTTTGAATTTCCCTCAAAGAGATGAATTCTTTATTAATGCTGAATTGGTCAAAGTAATGGAATCCTAAACTATTTAATGTAGTTCACTTTTGTGTAGATTTGTATGCATCACTTATTTCCACAGCTGATGCATTCTGAGTGGCTGTCCTCTGAGACTGTCAATCAACCACAGAAGTGGATAGTTGTGCTGATGGTTTATTATTGTAACCCATCTATTTTAATGGTTAGTCATTGGAATAAAATATTTTCTTTTGTTGCAAACATGATGTCCAGCTGTATTTTGGTGCTAAGAGAATTTACAAAATTTCTTGAAGTTCTAAAATGAAGTGTTTTGTATACAAGCTCTCCAGTCTGGATCAGTATGGGGATATAGCTGTAGATACAGAAAATAAAATACATATATATGGCTGTATGTAAGTAGGTTTGTCACCCATATTTTTTTTTTGTTTACAGGAATGTTCTATTTAGTTTAAATGCAGTCACCAAGGAAACACTTTACAGGTGAAATATTCTACAGCTTTAATATTCTGAACTGGTTTTATTCAGGGAGAAAAAATAAGTTTCCTTTATTTGCTATTATGAGAAACAAAATTGAAACAAACTTCTGTCTTGTTTTCCAGAATAAATTTTACATAGAAACCAAGCTAAACAGAGACTTAAAAGATGACCTTATAAAGCTGTTTACGGAACATGTTGCAGAAAAGCACATTTACAACCTAATGCGTAAGTACAGCTGCTGAATTTTTCCTATAGTGGAAGCCTGGAGAGCCAGGCTTCAGATACTGTGGAGATCCACAGCAAAAGATACCAATGCTTTCAGATACTGTGGAGATCCACAGCAAAACATACCAATGCTTTCAGATACTGTGGAGATCCACAGCAAAAGATACCAATGCTTTCAGATACTGTGGAGATCCACAGCAAAAGATACCAATGCTTTCAGATACTGTGGAGATCCACAGCAAAACATACCAATGCTTTCAGATGCTGTGGAGATCCACCGCAAAAAGGGATAAAATGCCAAATATTAGTGAACTTCGATTCAAATTCCTTTGGGGCATGAGGAAATGTGACACACTTCAGCTTATTTATTTCAGAAATCTGACTTTGTATGAAGTAAAGTTTTGCTTGAGATGTGGGAGATCCAATATTTATTTTCCCTTGTGACTTGTGATTATGGCAGAATGAGTGCTTTATTGTTCTGTTGTTTATGCTGCTACTTCTCAACTTCATTATCAAAATATTGACAGGTGTCATTAAGGAGGTGGTGTGGTCAAAGAACTGTGCTACCTCTGTGGTTACTGCCATGATGTGCTGGAGTAATGCTGTGGGTGGTGAGCTGCAGAATGCTGCCAGCAGTTTCTCTCTTGGGATAATGGGTTAATGCAAATGTAATGTGCTGCAAGTGACAGCCACAGGAGCACTGAAGGTGAAGTGTGACTCCTGTGGTGAGCCACAGTGTTTGTGTTAAACCTGCCACCCCTGGGAGGGTTTGTGTGAGCACAGGGAGCTGCTCCTGGCCTGCCTGGCCCCTCAGAAGGGCAACTAGCCAAGCGCTGGAGCAGCGGCCGTGGAGTTCACTGCTGCTTTTGTCTTTGCTTGGGCAGCAATGCCCTGCTCTTTCCAGGCAAGGGCTGGGGGAAAGGAGCTTGGCTGTTGTTTCAGGCTCACTGAGAGGGGAATTCCTGGCTGAGGGGTGGGTGACCAGGGTGGCTACAAGGTCAGGGAGCCTGGCACCCTACAGGGATGGGAGATCATCAGCTCTGATGAAGTCTTGTTCTTGCCATCTGGAAAAGTGACACTAGGAGCAGATCACATCACCTTAAAAATAGCAGAACAATGAGAAATGCCCAGCCATGGGCCTCATGTTTTATTTTGTGCTAAAGAGAATGACTGGTATGAAACCTGGTAAGATGATTGCTGCAACAAGATAATGGAAAATTTAGCTGATAATTGTGTTAAAATGTTTGCATTTTTCAGGCAAAGAGGTTTTTTTCCAGTGGCAAGGAAAAGGTGTAACAGTGGATAAACCTCTGAGAAAGGTGATGTCAGATGTGTTGTTGCTAAGTAATTAACTTTCTGCAGTGATAATAGCAGAATCAAATAGAAATTGCAGATGAGCTGTTGAAAGGAAAAGACCCATGGTGTTGTGTGTGTGTGTGTGGAATCAGAAATACTTTTCTCCAGCTCTGTTAAATGCAGAAGTAAAATGAAAAAAAAAAAGAAAAATAAAGGTAAGCTGTCTGTGTTGCTGTGTATGAAGTCTCTTGTTTAATGGGCAAGAGGTTCATTTCCTTGGGTTCATTTCAGTCTAACCATCGGTTTATTAAAGCTAAGTTATTTGGGTTTTATCTCCCTCCTAAATAAGATGATAAATACTGACAGGCATGAACTCCTAGCTGTGATCTGATTTAATTAAATCTTGGATAAGAGGATCTATAAATTGAGTTAAAGTATGCCTAAATAAAATTTGAAATTTGCTAACAGGTTCTTGGGAAATAATTGAAGATACATTGTACATGATGTAGTACTGCAGATGTGCTGAAAAACTTCTAGTATTGTATTTTTTTCTGCCTTTCTCAGCTGTTTTTCTAGCTTCCTGAAATTCAAACCAAAATAGATGAGTAGTACCTTGCTTTTTGGAAGTGTAAGGGCTCAATGAAAATAGAATGCAAGTCAGTGTTTGTTACTTATTTTACTGCTCAATGTCAGTGTGTAGTGCTCTTTGCTGATACTTGATACAGATTTGGTTCAGCAAAAAAAAATGTTTCTCTATTGTGAGAGGAAAAAAGTACAGATGTGAAGGGGGATACTTTGGAAGTTAAAGTAAAGGAAGTTGTGATTGGTATGGAGAAATGGAATCCTGGGGCTGTTTTTTAAAGAGATGCTGCAACTGCCACTTCAGTGAGAGGAAGCATGCCTTCCCTCTGTTTGAAAATAAAATCAAATTACAAAATTGGTTTAATCCATTTGTGATCTAGACTTGGAGGGTCAGAGTAACATCTGCTCTCTCTCCTGAAATTTGTTGCTATGTTTGTACAAAGTGGGTTTTGTTTATAGTACCTTGTCGTTCTCTCAGAGCCTGGAAGCTGGCATTTCTATTTGAAGCTGTGTTCAGGAAGGACTGTAAGTACATTTCAGGTTCATTTGATTTCTGAAAAAAGTCCTGCTCTACTTAAGAAAGAGAAGGGGGAGAAGCCAGAAGAGCAGTGCAGGCCCAGTCTCTTCCTTGGCATTGGGTCTCACTCAGATTCCCCCAGGCTAAATCCCCTCATTCCTGTTCTGGCTGCTGGGAGGCAGGGAGGTGTGAGATCAACGCCTATCTCTGTGCTGGGAGCACTTCTCTGAGCACTTGGTTGCAAAAATTGGAGTGATCAAGGTGTCAATTCATTACTTACAGAGGAAATACTGCCTAAGTGAACACTACTTTGGCAAATTTTTCCTGTACCAATTTGGTTCCATTTGGGGTTTGATAGATGATTTTTTTTAAGCACTTGACTATCTGGAGGACTTCTCATTAGTTAAAGTAAATACATAATAAAAACCCACAATACACAGATCCACGAACACAGCTGTTTGTGAAACACTTTTACACTCACACATTCATCAAGTCAGTGCTCTTCAAATTAAAGTGGGTACATTTGAACTAAGTGAATATAACCTGATTATTTTCTTTACAAAGCCAAAGCTGGCTCTTGCTGATAAGACTGCTGCATTCAATGGCTTGGGAGAAGTTGCTGTGTGCAGAACTGCTTAACTGAATGTAACAAGCAAAGATACAGCATCTTATTTACAGGCAGCTTCAGAAGTGAGTGTGGGAGGGGGAGAAGGTGCAGATAATATCCCCATGTCACTAGGGAAAGGGGTGGTGGAGAATGTTGTTTTTGTTCCTGCTACAGTCCTGCATGAGTTGACTTGTAAGCAGAAAAACTCAGAAATAGATTTATTTTCTCCTTATGCAGCCACTGTCTCTTCTGATAGTCCTGCAGTGTAATCTCTGTGCCCTGGAAACATCCTGCCTGTTTATTCTTGTCTAGAAAAATGGCAATTGCTGTGTGAATGTGAATAGCAGCTCCTGAAACTCTCTACTTCTGGTACTTGCAGTAGGTAAAATTCAATGGCAGAGTATTTCCAAGCCACTGCCATTCTTCTCCTTTTGAATATTGGCAGATCAGTGCCCAAACCAAGCTTGCTTTTGAATCTAACAAAAGAGGAAAAGCCATTAAAAGCATAGTGTTGTGTCTCCTTGGTGGAGAGATCACTTGGGTTTGAATTACAAGAATTTGCAAGTATTCCTGTTCTCTTCCTGAAAACTGAAGAAAGGAAGGTGAATGCTAGACTGTAATCCTGCTCTGGGAGGTTGATGATGTTCCCATACTAAAAAAAAGGCAACAGAAAGTTAAGCTGGTCATAGAGGTGAAAGCTGTTTTAGAGGACAGTCCTTCCTCTCCTTCCTTCTCCTAATTCTTTGCTGTAGTACTTCAGCCATTTATATCTGTGTGTGTAGGGCTGTTTATTGCCTTACATGTTCCTGGTTTGAGTTCAAGAAGTGTTTTTTACTCCTGAAAGAGCAGTGTGCTGGTGCAGATCATTCAGTATAAGTTGGTTCTTCCCAAAAAAACCTTTTTTGCCAGCACTTTTGTACAGTAGTTATTCAACTGGGTGGTAGTCAGGTGAATTTTATCAGAGGGAAAATAGCTTTGTGCAGCCCTTCTGATTTTGTTCTTGTTGCCTGGGGTAATTACAGAATTAGCCACTGAAGCCTGAGCACACAGAGTGGTTACTGTGTGTGGATTCTAAAGGCATGTGGGCAGTTGCAGAATATAAGTCTTTATGTCAATGCCTGTGTGAGTTCAGAGCTAAAACCCAGTGTAAAAATACATCACATATGTTTGCCAAAGTAGAAGTTTTTCTCATGGTCTCCAAGAAAAAGTTCTTTGAAGAAAGTCAGGAGGAGAGAGACCACTCACAGCCCACTTCATTGTGTTTTCAGTTTCTCGTTAGTTACAGAGGAAGTCTTTTCTCTGAAGATCTTTGTATATGACAGCTTTGTTTCTTTCTAGTTAGGTCACTTGGAGTCAGATGAGGGGAAGAGATCTTGTTGTTCCATTTTTTTTTTTTTTTTTTTTGTTGGAGGTGTATTAAAGTTCAGTAAAAGGGCTATTTATATTGGAAAAGCTTTTTTCTTTATAAAAGCAGGAAAGATATTTCCAATGCATTGCTACTTTCTAAAAAGTACCAGAAAAGTTAACTCGAACATTAACAGCTATTTAACAATGAAATTGTCCAGCTTTTTGATTCAGCAGGTAGAAATGCAATGCAAAATTATAGAGAATGAATCTATTTGTATCTTTTAGAAGCTGATGAATGCAGCAGGGAGGATGTTGCCTGAGCAGGGATTCTCCTGTTGCTGTGCAGTGCCTCAGTAGGGGTGTTTGTTGCTCTGTGGGCACCCAGCCCTGTGTATTTAGCAGCTGTGTTTTGCTGTGCTGACCTCCCAAAGCCTGTTGATGTCAGTGAAGCAAGGGATCCTCCTCATCTCTTCAGCTGTGTGCTGCTTTGACAGAATGCCTTTCATTAATGAGTGCCATGTCCAGCTTTTGTTTGTGGATACAGAACTCTGTTTGAGAGGAGCAGTGCAAAAGGCTGAGAGAAGGATTGTGATTGATGCCAAGTTCACTCTACAGCTACAACAGAGACCACAGCGTTTGTTTTGATGTGTGCTTTTATTCACTCCCCTTGCCTCACCCTTTGGCACAGATAGACAAGAAAAAGATGGATTGAATTGACATTCCCTCTGTTTGAGGTGGCATTTCTTCCCTCCTCCTCAATTTTGTCACCTGTCTCAAACAATCTGCACATGAGAAGCAACCTATTACTGCCTTGATGCACAAACTGCAGAGAAAACGCCTGACAAGGGGAGAAAACACTCTCCTGGTGTCTCAGCTTCTTGCAGAGAGCATTGCCCCCAGCCTTTCTGTACGCTGCTGACATTGAAGAAGTTGTTCTTTGTGCTTCTCATTTCCTTGTCACATTTAATGACTGTTTCAGAAGGAAAATGATCTTGTTCTTGAATGTCTGTCCTGAGCTGCTTTTGACAGCAGTGCCTGGAGCATCATTGTAGGTTTGGTGCAGCAGAACCACGAGCTTTTATCTGAAAGGTTTGGGCCCTGCAGGAAGAGCTGGGGTTTCATTGCATGATTTAGGCTATGTCTGCATCAGTAAGTGGGGTGGTGTAAAGGGAGCAGGTATGAAATTGCCTCCCTGCTGGTATTGAGGACCCAGTGTTGACCTCTCCCTTCCTTTTTGAAGAGTTTTATTTCCTCCTTGTTCATGTCTACTCCTTTGGACAGAGTGCCAGGGAGTAGCAGTTTGAGCACATCTGGTTGAATCTTGCCCAAAAGGAATTAAAGTAATATGCTCCAAGACAGCTCTGTCATACCAACCAAGGAGCTGCAGTGTGGGGATGATCAGTGAATTTGCTTCAAAATCACATTTCTAATCTGAACTAAAGCTTTCATATAGAACCTGCCCTCAGGAGTTTGAAATCATTATTCTTTTTGGTTTGGGATTCAGGGTGGCTACTGTGATGACAGAAGCAATGTGTTTTAAAAATGTCTTTTTTGATTACTGAGGCGCTTTCTTTCTGCAATATATTGGATGTTAGCCTCTAGACACTGCTTTGCTTTCTCCTTAAACTCTGAAAAGTTAGTATGAGAAGAAAATCTGCACAACTCTACTCTGCCATGGTCATAAACTGTATTTCTTGCTTTTAAGTTTGAGACAGAAAAAAAGGGAGATTTCTTTAAAAAATAAATATTAAAAAAAGCAGAATGACTGGCCTGTGGAGTAACTCTGTCCTTAGAATTAGCATATGTGTCAGGATAGGTTAAAATGAAATCAGATTTCTTCCTCAGGACCTTAAAAATGAAGAAAGGTAGTGGAAAACTAGGAGAAAATACCAGTTAATACCAGTGGGTTTGTGCCAGACTAAACCAGGGTGATTTCTGTTAGAATTCCTCTGAACCGAAAAGCTAATGTACTCTTTTCCTCAGCTATGAAGGTGTTGAGGTTGCTGCTTCTGACAGTAATTGATTTGGGGGTAAGAGGATTCTGTAGGATAAAAAGTCCTTTTTTTGAGATGTAGGGAAGGGATGCAATTATTCTGAAGTTCTTTATTAAAAATAATTATAGAAGAATTTTATACATGTACAGGATTGTGAATTTCATTATTTAATTTCTAACTTACTTTATGTTGGCAGAGAGTTTAATCATTTCAAGTTTCCAATTCTAACCTTCAGTGTTCTCCTTCCTTCTTTCCTTCCAAATATTGATAAACACAGATAACTGATAGTGAAAATCAGCTGCAGTATTGTTCCACTTCTTTTCCAGTGAAGGGGAGTGTGCTGGGATGCTGCTGTTGCAGGAAAGTCAACCATTCCTTCAAAACTCTTGTCACATGAATGTCACCCTTTTCTTAGACCTCAGCAGACACCTTTACACTCTGCAGGACTAACTAAGAGAGCTTTTGTAGCTGCTAATGTTTTATACCCTCTGTGCTCTGTAGATCTGATGGAATAATCAATATTTACATGCTCAGCTGTTTAAGGGGCCCATCACTAATATTGAAGTCACAGCTGTAATTTGACAGCTAAGGACTAAGTAATTGTGTTGTAACAATACTGGAAGCAGTCTGGGTTGTTACCAAGTATTGTAGAACACATTCAAATTCTTTAAATAACAATCTACATGCAAATTTTGTCTCTGAACTAAACCTTTCATGAAAGAAAGAAAGAACTCTAGGCCATTTTAAAAACTTGCAGCTACGTTTCTTATTTTCCTTGTTTCATGTTGATTGAGTTGCAGCACCTCAAATTAAGTTGGAAAATACAGTCTCAGGTAATGCCCACCATGGTTAATCTAGCTCCTTGGCAAAGAAATAGGAATAATATTCCAGTTTCAATAAGACCTCATAAAATTGTAAATGTGAAAATACCACCCTATTTTCCAATTACACAAGTCCAAAAGCATATATCTCTACATTTATAGCTTTGTTTTTCATATTTATTTTTTTTACAGCACTGAATATTTTCCATGTGATTAAGACTCGGAATTTTTATTTTGTTGCATTTTTACTATGTACTCAATAAAGCTTTTGGTCTGTGTAATGAATATTTTAAGTAAGCTGTGGCTTTATTAAATGCCTGGTGGAAAATGCATAGTAATAAAATTTTTTAATGTTTTTTTTTCTGATCTACACTTTAATTCATTACAAACTTACAACGAATCTAAGTTAGTAAAAATTTATTTTTAGTTCTGTTTAAAGGAAGATAAAATCCCTGGATCATGAGGAGTTTGATATAACTGCAAATGTGAGGGTTAAGCCAAAGAGAATGTCAGTTTTCATTCAAAAGGCTTTTGAAGTTCTAGATCCGTAGTTAATATGGAGGAACTGAAGAAGTGAAAAGGTAATATATGATCAAGTTGCGTCAGACAGTTTAATAATAAAATAGGCAGCAGGTAAAAAACAAACAAACAAAAAACAAACCAGAAATGCCAAATAGCAACAATAAAAAACAAACACAAAACCTGACCACCCTACAGAAAGCCACAGCACAAAATGGCAACAAGAAGACCTTTCCAGCTGCATTTTGCCTGGCAGCTGTGGCAGTTCCCTCCCTGGTTAATTGCTGTTGGCACTGGGGTTCAGTCCAGTGCTTTGCATGGACTGGGATAAAGGAACCATCTTCAGGGTGAATGGGATTTTATCACAGTGAAGTGGAAATGTTTGTGTGGTCAGATGGACCCTGAACAGTTTGGCTGAGGGAAAGGTAATTTATCCTACTACAGATTTCACTCCATGGGATCTACAGAAGAAGGCAGAAATGCTCTGCACTTTTGTAAGGGCTCAGTTCCCTGGAAGTACTGAAGTTGTCACTCTGCACAATAATACAGACATTGCACACACAGTGGAATTAAGTCCTGAAAAGCACAGTTTGTACAGCAGGACAAAGATTCCAGCATCTGTTTATGTTAAGCAATGGGTTCTGCTGCTGTTGGAGACTGGAGAGCACAGCTGACTAGTGCCTTGGTGTGGAAGCTGCTGGGGTTGCTTTTAGTGGGAATATGGTTTCTAATTTTTTTAAGGTGCATTGTTGAGTAGTTACAACTTTGAACACATCTGCCTAAGTCACACCTAGGTATGATTTGTGAAAATAGCTTACTTAGAAATTCTGTTAGATTACTACAGAGGGAGGAAAAAAGCCTTTGTTGCGGAGGTTTAGCTGTTCTGCCAGAAAAATTATATCTTCAGTAAGTAAAATAAATCTATTTTCAAGGGACTGTTGAAGGATAGAAAAAGCTTTTTAGAACAGCTAAACCCTAGTTTCTGCAAGTCAGTCTTGAGTTATGAACAAGTGAATTCCAGCTTGTTGAGATATCATCTGCTACTCCTGGAATTACTGGGCTCCTGGATGTTGCCCCAGGTGCCTCACTGTAATTAGGAAGTGGCTTAAATGTTCACCAAGGGCCGTGGTTCTCCAGTGCTGCTGTGCAGCATTGGGGTCACTTGGTTACTGCAGAGTACCTGAAGTGTTGCAGGTTCACACCTCACTCCAATACTGTTCATTCACTGTTTCTCAAGAATCCTTGAGGCCATTTTGGGTATTGTGTTCAAGAATATTTCAAAGCATTTTGTATCTTTCTGCATTTAATACTTTTCATCATGGGAACCCATACTTCTCTTCTTTGATTCTGCCAGGAGTTATTTTCCAGATTCTTTCCAGGTTAATTAACTTGTTTGCATGTTAGTTATGTAGTCTGTAGAATCTGGTGTTAATTTGTGAGCACTGTGGAGGTGGTCAGATGGTATGATGCCATTACCACCCTCATTCAGCTGAGGTTCAGTTTTATTTTGCCTCTCCCTCCTCTATCTTTGTAAATGCTGCAGATGCAGTTCTGGGAGTGGGTACAAGGAGTCTGTGCAATATCTGTGTTGTATACTCTGATTAATTATTCTAATAAAGCAAGAGTCAAAGCCTTAGTATTTGTTAGTGTTTTGTAAGATTGTAAAATAACAAGAGATAATTTCAGCCTGTCTGGCAGAGCTGTTTCTATTCCTTGAGTGAGCCTCTCAAGAAGTAATGCAGGGTTGAATGAATGTCTAAGTTTGTTTCATTGCAAACCTGAAGATGAATTCATGTACAAAGAAGTTTTGCGTCTTTGCATATTAGTTTACAACTTTGTCTTTAAATTTACATTGAGATCTTTTGCTTCTATCCAGAGAGGTGTCTTGTTTGCTCTTATGGAAATCATTCTGAAAACACAAATCCTATAGCAGTGCCATTCATTTTTTGAGGCTTGATGTTCAGCTTTTGGACAAGCTGGGTTAGTTCATACTGTATTAGTTCATACTGTTGATGCTGCTTATTGAACTGGATATTGTTTAATTTTTTTAATGACAATCAGGAAATACATGGCATTACTTTGTTATCTTGTTGAACATAATACTGTCATGATTGTATTTATTGATTGTAAATCAGGAGTGAGTGATTTAAATCTGCTTTGTAGCAGGTGATGTGTGCATCTGCAGAAAGCAAGATAAGAAATGTTAATTTCTGAAGCTGCAGTAATGAAGATTTTTTAATTAATTTGTTTTGCATAATTTAATGTCTGCATATGAAGAACAAATTCACAGTTCTTTGGATACTCTGCAAATCTTTTGGTGATGCTTAGGCTGAAGTGGCCACAGTCTAATTAAAGACAGAAATATTTCTATATGCACACACATTGTTTGGATTGTGCATTACTGTCACATAAAGCACTATGCCCATTTTAATTCTGTGATTTCCAACTTTCTTGGCTGCCAAGAGGCTGTTTGACAAACCTTTAGGAAAGGGGCTGTAAATATGTCATTACAGAACAAATCACAGGCTCTCATACTCTCAAGGCTTCTGCTGAAATGAGCAAGCACTTTTAAGATGGCTCTTTGTAAAACAAATTCATCTGTAACAGTAAAATATAACAACTTTGATTACTTGAAGGTTAAAAAAAATATTTTCTTTTCATTTCCCTATGACATGAGCCACTTAAATAATTTCAGAAAGAGAAGAAAAAACATGCTACTGAAGATTTTTCTTTTTATTTAAGTGTTGTAGTGGCAGATGCTGAAGCCAGAACTAGAGATGCTCTGAAGCTTACAAAGCAGAGCTTCTCCAATGGATGCCCAAGAGACATGTCCCTTGGGTAGAATTGTAAGAGTCATTTCTCCTCCTGGGGTGGGCACAGAAAGGTGCTCACCTGCGTGGTAGAGAAATAAAAATCAAGATGTAGCAGGTTGGTTTACACTTCCTTAATTTCCTCTTGTGTGTGTTTCTGTAATTCAGATGTATGTACAAAGTTAATATAAATCCAAATAAGGATAAAAACCTGCACATCACAACATAAACAGTGAATGTGCTATTGGCAGGTTTTCCCTCAAGAGGAAGGTGCAGTTATTAACTTGTGTTTAAAAGAACAACTTTTCTTTCTGGATGTTTACAATTTTTGCACTACACAAGTGCATAGACTTTCAATCCATCTTAGTTTTGTGTGCAGGATTCTAAATGCTGTAAAGATTTGTGGATCTACAGGTGTTTGACACACTTGGTATGAGTTTGCTTCAGTTCTATGTCTGAATACTTAAAGCCATCACCTGCTTGTTTTTGCTGAACCTCTGCTACCTCCAATGAGCGAAAAAGAAGTTATGACACATTTTCACTCTACATAGTTTGAGCAGGATACTTCTATCTAAAGGTGATATTTTATTCTCTTGAGAATAAGTTTGAAATCAGATATGTGGCTGTTTTCTTTGGGAGGACATCAGGTGCCAAAAAAAGTGCCATTAGTGTATATTTTTGATTAAAAGAATCTATGTGTAAGAACCTGTATTTCTTGCTTGGACAAGTTGCTGATTGTGTTAATTTTGTTTCAGCTTTACTTTTGGAAGCTCAGTCAACACCGTTTCAAATAACTCCTTCAACCATGGCAAATATTGTGAAAGGCCTGTATACACTACGACCAGGTAAAAAGGAAAAATGTTTGTGCTGATCTCGTCCTGTGATTGTGATTTGTTTGCCAAAATATGTCTGCTCTCTTAACTAACGCACAGTTAACAATCAGTCTGTTGTGTTTTGTGCATCATAATACATCAGTTCCACCCTGGTTCTTGTTGACTGTCTCTCACCTGGGCAAGGTACTGTGTGAATACCAAATACTTTAAAAAAAAACCAACCCAGTCCCTCTGTTCTGGAGATGAAGGGAAGATCCATTCCTTTTCTGTAGAAATAAGGAAAGAAGGATGTTAATGGGTCAGTCATGGTGGAAATTTAGAAGTATTGAAATGGTGAAAGTTGTGTTGAGAGTCACTCTTCAAACAACCTCTTTGGCATAAGGTGAATGATTGTCTGTTTCTCTTATGAAGCCATTGTTTTGTTGGTAATATTTAATGGAAGAGCTTAATTTAACTTGTGAATACATTGTGGCATTGTATGCTGTAACAATTGTATTGAAAGGAAAATGGTGTTGCAGACTTTAATCAGTTTTGTAGAAGAGTCTTCCAAGTTTTGGAGAACTGAGGAGAGCCTCACCCTGTATTTGAGAAGTTATTGGAATTAGGAAGTGTTCACAATATCCATAAATAAATGGTAGTTTCCCTTCCTTTTACAGTACTGACAGTTTCTTACTGTGGCGTGCCTGAGAGGATTGTGCCTGAGCTTCAGTCTATTTTTGCAGTCCCCATTTGTGGAAATAGAAATGAGAATGGAAATCCCTTAAAAAAAGCTTTAGTGCAATATTTAGCATGTGTACAAACCAGGAATATAGTGGACTATACGTGTACAAAATGCACTTTCTGTAAACAAAGATTATTTTTACATCAGCAAAATGAACATACTTCCATCAATTTTAAGACAATGCTAATTTCAGTTTTAGAAAATGTTCAGGACCAAAGATAGGAAGGGTATATACATAAGTATAAAAGTATTACTCTTTTAAAAGCAATTCAGTGTGGTTGTTCTTTGACCACACTTCATATTGTAGGTGATGGACTTGTGATTTCACAGTTTTCCATTTCAGATGATCCCTGTCTTGCTGTCCACAGCACAGCAGACACGGCTTTGGGTTGGTACCATGGGACAAACCAGATTTTGAGTAGTTGAAGAGCCCAGGATAGACTTCTTGGTGTATAAGTCTGTTCTTTGGTGATCCTAGTTGGTGATGGGGGATGAATTCTGAATCAGTCAGAGCAGGGGTTCCTCTTGAGGCAGTGCTGCTCACTTTCCCTATGGGGTTGCTCCATTGGTGTCTGGTGGGACTGCTGAGCAGGTAACTGGGGCCAGGGGAAGGTGCTGTGGGGTTGGAGCAGCCTGGGGGTGTCTGAGTGCCCTGGCTGGTAGCCAGGGGCTTCCCTTCTCATTCTCTTCCTTTGTTTCCTCCTCAGGTTGAAAGTTCCTAACAGCTGTCACATTTCCAAACTCTTTTAATCCCACCTTAGTACTGGGGCCAGTCCTTTTTAAAGTCTCTACCACTGCTCTGGATTAGTGGGTCAAGTGCTCCCTCAGTTGGTTTGCAGGATTATGGGAATTGTATAAAAACCTGTCATGTTCCTTAGTGAATTAAAAACCTTTTTTCTAAGTAAAGATCAAATTTCAGGTAGCTCCTACAGCCTGTGGGGAGTCTGGCTGCAGAAATAGTTGAGGGCTATTTATTTTTCTCAGAACTTGCTATATAGTTGCTGTAAACCCAATTTTCATCCCTTGCTTAGTCTTAAAGCCTTGAAGCAACTTCAAGGTAAATTGTCTTGCTCCTGTAAAACAGTGTTCAGTGTAGTGAAATTAAATCACATTTCTGTCCTGAAGCTGAACTAGTACAGGTTAGACTTATATTATGAACATTAAAGATGTGTTTGTGTAAGCTTTGGAAGATTAGTGAGAGAAATGCATGAATTCCTTTGAAATGGAGATCAAGGAGTAGAGTTGTATGATGATACTACTGTGATTTTTAGAAATAAGGCTCAGGAGAGAGAAGGGTATATTTTAGGGATAGATTTCCTGGAGTGCAGTGTTACAATCATTACCTAATTATCCAAGTGAGTTTGCTGATATCAGTTGCCTGTCCTTAAGAGTGTCCAGGGACTCAGCAGGTCCTGTGAGATGCAGCAAGAACTGAATTTCAGTTTGATGATGAGGTTGAGAAAAATAGTACTTCTTCTATCTACATGTAAACATCTGATTTCAACAGTCTCATTATTTGTTCTGCTTTAAGGCATGATTTCTTTGGATTTGGGGGGTTTTCTTTTCCTTTTTTTTTAAATTCAAGATCCTAATATGTATTCAAAATAAAGTTACGTATGTCAAACAGTAAAAATGTCACAAAATATCTCTTCCATATATTTTGTTATTGCTTTCTCTCTTCTTGCAGAATGGGTACAGATGGCACCAGCTTTATTTTCTAAATTCATCCCAAATATTCTACCCCCTGCTGTGGAATCTGAGCTTCAGGAATATGCTGCTCAAGACCAGAAACTTCAAAGAGAGCTTATTCAGAATGGATTTACTAGGTAATAATTATTAATCTTTAGTAGTGATTGTGCAGGACAGCGCTGAAATGATTAACAATGGATACTCCTAAAAACACTGACGAAATAATTTAAGAGTTAATGCAGAACCTTCACAATTCAGTATCTGAAATATGGCCTTATTTTCAATGTCTTTTGAGCACTAACAGCCCTACAGATGGTATCTAAAAAGTAGATAATGTAAGGCTTGACATTTTTTGATCAGGTTGCTTGCAGTTCTTGCATCCCTGGGTTTTGGTTCTGCTTCTGCTGCATGATCATGGTTCTGTTCAACTTTAACCTTTAATTTGGCTGTTTATTTTCTGTAAGCTCTCTTTTATTCATGAGGCTTCTGGAAATGTCAGTTTTCTCCTTACTCTGCTTTCAGAGTTATTTATACAGGCAAGGTGTTCATTTTAAATAGACATTTCCCATCTGAGTGTTGAATCAGGGAGGGGGAAAAGGGAGAGGAACAAACAGTAAAAAACACAGCAGAAAATGTTCATACTGTAAATTGTTCCCTCTGGGCAGTGCCTGTTGCTCTGTACTCTTCTATTTTTCTGCCCAGACAGAGGCATGGCACTTTCACCATTTCTGCAGTACACTCACAATATAAGATCAGGCTGGGGAACCCTCATGCTCTACTCCCAAGAGGTTCATTTCTTCATAAAGAGAAAATATCTTTATTTTTTCTGTTACCTGTGCAATGCTGAGTCTGGCCCTGTAGTTTGAGCATCCCCTAGATGTGGATATGTTTAGTACTGGATGTATTTCTGGATTTCATACCCCAAGGTTTTCCTCAAAGGTCATCTCTCTTTTCACAGCTTGGTAAATTATTGAGCTGCAGAGCTGTACCATTGACCCAAATGCAAATGATGTGGTGCAGACTCTTTCCTTGTAAAGGCTGCCTGTTGAGGAAAAGAATTTTTTGAGAGATCAGCATCATAATAAAACCATTAGATCTTGGGCTGAGAAAAGCAGTGCATTTGGCCCAAGAAATAGAAGTGTGAGACTCTGTAACTGAGTAGGCTTGTAATGCTGACAAAAGAATGTAATGTACAGAGCAAAACAGAAAAGGGAACAATTTGGTGTTGTCAGACTTTCAGTCTTACTAATTCTGTAGGTGGCTGATAATAGTTCTGCTTACAAGTACATTTCACCAGTTTCACATTGCTTAGAGAACTAAATGTGACATTTCAAGTACTAACAGTCTATATCCACAAACCCAACTGGTTTTTTGAAATAAATTTTGCCTTGCAATGGTTAGTGTCCCTTAGTACCCTTCCCAGCCTTTCCTACAGTCTCTCATCCTTCTAGAACCAGCCAAAGAACTTGACAGCCAAATCTCTCATTTTCAGCTAACTAAAGAAAAACATTTTTCAAACCAGTTGGTTTTGTGGGTATAGACTGTTAGTACTTGAAATGTCACGTTTGGTTCTCTAAGCAGTGTGAAACTGGTGAAATGCACGTGTAAGCAGAACTGTTATCAGCCACCTACAGAATTAGTAAGATTGAAAGCAATAACCATGGGGAACACAGCACCGTGAGGTGTAATTGCACATCAGCTTCTAGTTGAAGAACAACAGCTGATCAACACCATTAAGTGCTAAAATCTTCTGCTTAAAGAGCAAGTGTTGTCAGCTCAGACTTGCTTAGAGTCTTTAAGATTCAGGAGTGTCTTTTCAGACTGACAGATGCAGAATTTTTTCATGTAGTTCTGTGAAGTTTGGTTGAGGAGTTCAAAGTGAGGAAAAAATTTTATGCATGTTTTAAGTTCCAACTGCATATGAACATTTTTTTTCTCATCTTCATTTTGTAAAAAATTATCCTCTGAGAGAAGCCTACTGTCTGTAGCAAAAGGATGAGCTGATTAAATCTATGAAATATAGCTTACACTTTCAATAAATTGAGTAGTAGTAGTAGTAGTAGTATTACTATGTTTGCATTTTTTTCCTAAATCTCTAGAAGCTGCTGATTGTGCTAAAATGTTTCAGTGTTGTTTTGAAGATCACAGGATGTTTGGGGTTGATAGGGACCTTTGAAGGTCCAGAAGATCAGGGAGATCTTTACTTGAGGTTATCCTGAAAACATCTTTCTTTACCTTCTCCCACAGAGGTGACCAGTCACGCAAGAGAGCTGGAGAAGAGTTAACTTACAGTAAGTACAGATCCAGCCCTGCCCTCACAGCTTGGCCAGACAGCTCCTGCTGGAATTCTGGGTTCTCAGGGTGGGGAGAGGTGTCAGAGGCTGCATCTCCACATGGAACAGCTGTCTGCAATGTAACCTTTCCCATGCCAAGAAATAATAAAAACTGCTTGGATGTGGAGCGGAATGGAATCTGTTCTGGTACTGTTGTTAACTTCTCCTCATTTTATGGCCCTCTTGCCACCAAGTTTCCTCATGTGCTTTCAGCTGAGTATGTTCACTTTATTCCCTGCCATAAAATGTCACTGTTTTATGATGAACTCTTAGTGCAGACTGAAAAGACTGAGTGGACATTTCTGTGTGAATGTTTTGCAGACACTGCTGTGTTTTGGGGGATTTAACGTGGAAGTTTAACATGAGAGAATTTCTTAACTTTTTCTGTAATTTCAGATGGCTCATCAGCTTGTGCAAGCTCCAGGGGATACAGATAGTGAATATACTGGATCAGCTTCTATTCCTAGCCAGAACAGACACTGGAGGAGCACAGGTGATATCTGGAGCCTCCTTTGGCAACTGCTGATACTCAAGCTCTGACACAAACTATGCCTCAAAGAAGAGTTTTGGACTTTCTTCTTTATATTTTAAAATGTCAGTTGCTGCTACAGTTGGAATGACTTTGAAAGACAAATTCCTTGGTCTGGTCTATCAACAGGCTCTTCTTCTGTGACCTTTGTGAGGAATGCACCTTGAAAAACAATTCTTTCAAAGTGGGAATGGGCAGCCAAAATCAGCAGCTTCCAAAAGCATTAGAATGGAAGAATCCTTTTTGCACTCTTTTCTTACTATTAAGGACATTCTTAAAACTAGTTAACATGTCAGTGTATTAGATTTTAAACTTCAAGTTATTTTCTGGAGCTTCTACTTAAATAATAAGAATAAAGTTTCATTATTTTGCAGTATTTGTTTGTTAGTTTAAAACCTGTCACCTTTCAAGAGTTGGTCCCATATAAATGTATCTTCTGTCAGGGAGTTTTGAATTCCAGATTTTTCTTTTATCTCTTTTTTTGTTACTTGGTATTTTGAAATCTGTTTTCCTATGTGTTTGTACTCTGTGCCTTCAGCTTGTGCACTTTTCGACTTTATAGACCATGTTTTGTTACTGCAAAATGTGTTCTTGAGGAAAAACTTGATGTGAACAAACATGCTGCAAAGTTGCACTTTTCTCTTGCATTAATAGGAAGTGAAAATAAGGAGGAAGGAAGGAAAGTTGAACCTATCACCATCACTAATAGTGACTTGGAAGATTGTCCCCAGTTATTTTTCACGTGTATTAAGTGTTTAATGCAGGGACCAACTCTTGTAGAATCTCCCTCACTGATATTTCGTTGGACTGGATGATCCTTGTCCCTTCCAACTCAGACTATTCTGTGATTCTATGATTCCGTAATTGCAATAGATGAAGATGAGAATTCCAGACTGAACAAAATACCAGGATGTAGTTTATGTTGTGCTCTGTAAGAACATTGTGAGCAAAACTCTGCAGTCTGGTAGCTCTGCAAAGTGCATCTCCATCAGCACAAGATTTGCACTGGGCTGAGCAACGGTACCTGTCCAACATCACTGTGTGGCTCCTGTGCCATTTCTCCTGCTGGGGGGATGTGATGGAGCTGTGACAGTGGGTGTAGTCAGAATCAGGGATTTCAGGAGTGATGTCAAGTGTGCATGTACCCATCTGCCTCCTGCCTCCAGTTTTGTGTCCTGGAGATCCAGCTGAGCCCATCTCCAGGGGATCTGGGCCTAGGGGCTAAGTCTGCTCATTGTGATGTAGGTTTTAATCAGCAGTATGGCTAATGCAGCTCTTTCATGAGGGGAGAAACATACTTGAAAAAGCAGTTTGATTACAGGGTTTGGGGTTTTTTTTCATTATTATGGATTTATTTTTTATCACCTTTAGTTATGAAGAGAAATAAGTTGGTAATATAAAAAAAATCTTTCTGAAGTGAAATAAAAGTTTTTTCAGTTTTGTCTGGCACAACTCTTATGCCTGTTTTAAAAAACAAGACAAAATACCAACACAACTCCTTTCATGCTTGTATGGGTTCATGACAAAATGCAAGAAAAAAAGAAATAAATAGATGCGGCAGGGACAAAGTTTCTTTTTGTTTTGTATGCGGGCTTTATGTCAGAGGATTTAACTCCATCAGTGTCCCACCAGCCACTTTGGCAATGTGATTTAGTTGGAGGGTGGGGAGGAAGAATGAGTTTGACACTGCTGGGATTGAGAGATTCAAATATGATTTTCCTATGTCTTTCTTTGCATATTTGCAAAGCCTGTTTAATTTTGAGGAAGTGTTTCTTTTCCAAGTAAGACCTAAATGCTTCAGTGTTTTGTGTTCAATGTAAAGCAATGCCAGCAATCTGAATTCATCCCCAGTGGTGTAAACCAAGCTCTCTGAAAGGGATTTTCAGGTGTTGGTAGTGTCTGCTTCAACTTTGCTACCAGCTGCTTAAGTTGGAGCAGAATTAGATAAAATCAGGGGGTTTGACAATTTTGTTGAAGTGTGCTGTGGAGAAGTTAATGAAGGCTAATAAGGAACAAAAATAATTTGCCATCTTCCAGGTTTTTAAACTCTTGGCTTTAAACAAAAATAAAACCTCTGATAGTGTCCTTAGCTTTAAAAATCACTGTCTGCTGAAATGGCAATATTCTTGAGTTAAGAATAGATGCATTAACCTAATTTGGTTAAATTTGTTTACAACTTCATTACCATCCTGGTTCACACAGTACAGCAACCAAGCTCTGCCATCTCTGTCAAGTGGTCACAGTTTTTCTCTGGTCTTAAAGTGGTTTTACTGCTTCAGGTTTGTAAATAACATGTAGTGCTTTTGCTTCATGTCTGAGGCAAGGGTTTAACATTCCTTTTCCATTGCATTATGTTTGGGACACAAACTCCTAGAGTGACAATTCCATCAAAAGGTAAAGCATTCCTGTCAGTGTGGTCCACTGTGTATGCACTGAGTAGGGCTTGGATGCTTCTAGTCCTGTTTAGCATTGTCACCACTGCCCCCATGCCTGAGGAATCTGTTTGTTAAGCACTGTATTATGTTGTAAATTTGGCATTATTTACATAATGCTGAAATGTTGTTTATCTGTTGAAGACATTATCATTGTGACTGAGCATGGAACAGAATACAGGATATTACACTAAATTATTTTGTTTCTCTGTAAACTTGCATTTTACTTACAGTCAAACTAACTCAGCCAACTTAAGCATTGGTACTGTAAAACCAGAATTACCAACAGCATGATTCTAACTTCAGTATTTAATTTAACCAAATAACTTTTTGTGAATCTGTTGCATCTGTAGCTTACTCTGTTAAGCAGTGAAGTTGGTTATACAATGGATGTCCTCTTTATGTTGCACTGGTTCTATAGCCAAGCTTGCTACATTAAAATATTTTTAGATTAATTTCATTTCTTTATTTGAGAAGTTGAAATATTTGAATTCAGCATGCTGACTGTCAAAGAGTTGTTGATACATGGTCAAGATGGTCTTTGGTACAAATGATGGGGTTGGTGGTTTAACCAAGTAGGTACCCAACTCTTCTTCAGCTGCATCTCCTTCCTGCAGTTGTTGGGGAAATGTTTACAGATTAATGCATTGAAGTTTTTGACTCCTGTCATTTGATGGAAGTGTGATCAGCCATACTCATCCCTTTTAATTTGTCCCTGACATGATTATTCACTTTCTAAAAATTACAAAAACCAAACAAAACCCCCAAGAACTACAAAGGGCATGTTTTGAGTGACTGAAAAATGTTTCTCATGTACACTGTGACAACCCTAGTGAAAGGAGTATTCTGTAGAACTATGGAATAAAAAACAACCACTTGAATTTGACTCCTGTCATCAACCCAGCTCCAGCAGAGAGAAAACAAAGAATTTTGGTTTTGTTTTGTTTTTTTTTTTATTTTTGTGTGATGCCTTGACATGCACAAGGTGTCCAGAGGGCACTTAGTTCAGCTCTCAGTGTGGGCCTTTTGGGTCAGTCGACTGCAACCATCCTGGATTTCTTCTGGGATAAACAAGGATATTTTTGGTAGCTAACAAACTTCAGGTATGGGTAATCATGGCAGGCACGAACCAGGTGTGGATTTATTCTGGCAGGTGTCATTCCAGTAGTTACAAGCCATGGGAATTTACTTGGCAAATTTAGCACAAGTCAGTGTGATATTGGCCCAACAAGATACTTTAATGCCCCTAGTGCCTGTTAAAAGAAAAAGGCTGGAGAATCTAAATTTCACCCTTGTAGCACTGAAATAGAGTGGCTTCAAATGAGGACCAGAATCACCTGTGAGGGAAAGTTGTCCCCTGTCTATCAGGGAGGACAGAAAATCAGCATTACTGCATGAGCAAAACAGGGCAAACTTGCTGATTTGGCCTCAGCTGGAAACTCCTTGATGAAGTGCTTTGTGCTTTGCTAGAGAGAGTGAGGGAAAGGATTAAACCAATGTTATCTTGATCTAGCCAGAATGACTTGTTAAGGGGATTCCAAAATTCCATAGGCAATGAGTACTCAGAAATCCCTTCTGGCTGTCTCTGGAATGCTCCAGATACACTTGGTTAATGTTCATCTTTCTGAGCTTCTGCTATCTGACCTAATTAGCACAGAACAGGAATGTTGACTTGCCTAATGATGACAACAGGGTGGATTTAGTAATGGCACTTATTGCCTCATTAGTATTGTTTTTCAATTAGTGTTCCTTACGAGGAGCTGTTCCAGTTTCAGTGTTGACCTGGGCCTCTGTTAGAGAGCAGTGGATAATTTATTTGTTATTACTCATGGTTTGCACCACTGGCCATTTATCAGCAAACTGGATGGCTTTGTACAGAGAACAGTTCATGAATTAATTTCTCAGGGTGGTCGGTAGATGCTTCCTTGTGCATGAGATGCATTTCCAGCATGGGAGCTCCAGTTCCATTATGGGATAGGTGGGATAGGTCTGAAGGCTCTGCTGAGGCAGTCCCTGGGGTGAGTGTCACACTGCTGTCCTGTGGGAACATCCAGTGACCATGGAGTGAATTGCACTGCCAGCAAGCGCCCCAAATGCCTCTACACAGCCTCCATGGGAGAGCTCATGGACTGTAAACTCACCTCTTAGCTGTCTGTTCCTGTGGCAGGAGTGGCTGAGCAGTGACATTCAGTTTGAAACAGATCAGGGCTTGAAATCTAAGGATTATCTATTCCGGATTCAAATTCCCTGTATGGTCAATGTGGAAAAAAAAAAAAAAAAGACTTCTCTAGCAGGTACCACCCATTAGTAAATGGATGTGCTCCCAGATTTCTGGTTTGAGGTCTCAGTTACTGGCCATGGGCTGCTGGTACTTGAACCCACCTCGTGGAAGGAGCTGGAAGCAGAACTTGGCAGCAGGACCAGTCCTACCTGTGCAAGAGCAGAAGGAAAACAGCCTGCTTGGCTCTTTTTCTTAATTGCTTCTGTATTAAGTCTTTATTGAGCAGGCACCTGCTGTTCCCAGTTGCTTGGGCAGCCTCAGTTGTTTCAGGTGCACGGTTTGGATATCTGTTGGAATGGATCTGAGGCAGCATTCCATCCAAGCTATAAAATAATCATTGCCCTTAAAATGCAGAGATGCGTCATACCTGGTGATTATCCACTTGTTTTGGAAATAATCTCATTATCCTACTTGTTCCCTCAGTTACAACTTCTGAATACATATTCAAGTGAAATGTGCTTGCCAGCCATGGCTCTGATCTGCTTCAGAGAGTGCCATAGTTACTGATATGCAGGGGAGTGACACTCATGAAGTGAAATCCTGCTTCCATGCTTGTTTCCCTCTGGGAATGTGACATGGAATGAAAAACTGCATCTTCCAGTTCGCTCTGGTATAATTATGTTTTATTATTTCTTTCTTAATAATTCCCAGCATTGAATTTGCCTTTTCTTACTAGCTGCTGTGTATCAAGCTAACCCTTCTTACAGCTGTTACAGTGCCAGGATGCCCTTTGTGGGTAGCAGCAACTCCTCCTTGTGCAAGCAGAATTAGGATCACGTTTTGCCAGTGCCTCTCTTTGTAAGTCACTGCAATCAGATGTGTTTGGAGCTATCACTCCCTTGCTGAGTGAAATGAAGTCCTGTAGTTCTTTGTAGCCGATGTTCTGCACTTCCCTGGGTGATGATGGCATGTGAACTTCATGTGTCACTGTTCACCTCCTTGTCAGCTTGTTGTGAGCACTGCAATGAGCAGGACCCCAGTGCTGTGGGAATGTGATTCTGACCTCTTTCTGCTGGGAGCAGTCAGTTCCTGTTGTGCAGCTTCCCATTTACGTGGAAGAGCTTCTCCATTATAGGAATTGCTGGGCAGACCTAAGGGTTTGAACTCTCACATCACAGGTGACAAAAGTTCAGGTGGAAATTTGTGGTGTCGCGCTCTGCCCCTGCTGATGAATTGGGGATTTCCTTGGGTAAAAGGAAACAAGAAAAATTTTGGCAGGGTATATCATCTGCTCTATTTAGCAAAGAGTTTCTCAAATCTGCTGCAAACTCTCTGAACTTGGACTGATAAGTTTATAACTTGCCAGGTCCTCTTGTCAGCTTGCCAGCACAGCTGCTCATCCTGGGAGGATCTCCTGGCACCTGAAGGTCCAAACTGAGAGAAGGAGGCTGAGCAGAGCAGTGCAGCAGCCCCAGTGGTTCTGGCTGAGTTGTCACATCCACACTGCTGCTGTTTCATCTGCAGGGCCCTTCAGTGCCTCATTGTCACCCTTCTCTGATTGTTACTTTAAATAAGCCACAGTCAGTGATCTGCAAATGTCAGGAATCACCTTTGAGGCACATTGACCAAAGCCACCGTGCCCCTCCTGAGTGAAATCATCTCTGGGCTCTGTAAGAAATCAAAATTGTGGCTTCCTGTTTCCAAATCCTGGACAAATCCAAATCCCGGGTGGGATGGGCATGGAGAGTCTGTGCTCAGCAGTGCAGGGCTGGGTGCACAGTGGTCCCTGGGCCACATGTGCTGCAGGAAGGTTTTGAATTACAGGTGTAATGGCAGTGAGTGTATGCCCAGGGCTAACCTTCAGAGATGGGAGGTGGTTTGCCCAATAAAGGGGAAACTAAAGATTATCCTTTGCTCTGTATTTATGTAAGTGAGCAGAAAATGGCTTTGAGCTGTAAGAGAGCAGGTTAGACATTAGAAAGAAATTCTTTACTCAGGGTGGCAGACCCTGGCACAGGGTGCCCAGAGCAGCTGGGGCTGCCCCTGGATCCCTGGCAATGCCCAAGGCCAGGCTGGACAGGGCTTGGAGCAGCCTGGGACAGTGGGAGGTGTCCCTGCCATGGCAGGGGTGGCACTGAATGGGATTTAAGGTCCCTTCCAACCCAAACCAGCCACTGTTTCTATGAAAACACCACTCTCCCGTGGGCTTTGGGAAGAAAGGAGCAGAAAGCTGAATCCATCTGGGCAAACTAGGAAACATTGTCCTGCCAGAGCAGCAGGGACTGCCCCTGGCTGGTTGAGGGCATTTTCCTCATGTTCCAGAGTTTAGAGCTGTGTGCTGATAGAAGTGTTCTGGGGACAGTGGGATTGGCCAGCCTGGCTGGGAGCTGTGTGCTGGGAGGGCAGGGAGTCATTGTACCCCCAAATGGTGCTTGTGCTCCTTTCAGCCATTCCCAGGGCAGGACAAACCACCCTTCAGCTGATTTAGCTGCTTTGCAGCCAGATGTTTGTTGTATATAAAGTATTTCAAGAGCTCTATTGATTTTTAAAAGCATCCTGAAAACACAATACATTTGAAGTTAGTTCCTAGGGGAGCTAATTTAACTTTCTGCTGGTTTGCATCCTCTGAGTGACTTAGCTCAAGATTGCTTTAGTCTGATGAATTCTACTTCTGTTGAATACAAACAAATGCTTGGGCCATTATTATATTATTCTCTTTGTTTGTGGGCTACATATGCACAGGAAAAAGCCCAACATGTCTGGCTGCTTTTAATTGAACTATGTGACTTATTTGATTTTTCATCAGTCAAATTAAGGCTAATAAACTGAATTTAAAGCAAAAGAAGGATATTCATACAGAAGAAATAACTCTTCTCTTGGCTAGATAAATTTCAAACAACAGCTTTGGCTCTCAATATTAATCTCTGAGAATTTTCAGAGTCATAAAGAGCTAATTTAAAAAGCCCTGGGTCATGTTGGATATGCCAACTCATGAGCAGAATGGAGGAAGCACTTCACCACTTGGGAGAGCTTATCTCTGACCAAAAACTGAGACTATGCAAAGCTTGTGTGTGCCCCAATAGGCACAATTTCAGCATTTTTTAGCTTTGCAGTGTGTTGCCCGAGTTGTGTCTGAAATTTGTAACTTTTCATATGGTTTTCACATATTGTCTCTATTTCAGCTGTCCAGTGTCTTTTGGCTGGATCATGCTGGACACCTTCAAATCCCCATCTTCCCCCCTAGCCAGGGCACAGTCTGAGCTACTTTGTGTGCCTCCAAAATCAGGTGTTTGGAGGAGAAAGGCAGGGACAGGACAGGACTGCTTAGTTCAGGAAGAACAGCAGAGCACCCAGACAGTCTCTGCCTTTTTCTGAGGAGAAACACCATGACCTGAAATCCTCTGGATTTAGTAATCCTAATCTGTGCTTCTGGCTGTCCAGATGTGCTCTGGAGAGCCTTTACACCATGTTAGGGCTGTCTGCATCCTTTTCTCTCTCCAGGCTCCTGCCCTTGAGTGCTGCTCTGGAGTGGGCAGCACTGCTGCAGCTGGGTGAGGCTGCAGCTGTCAAGGCAGCTTTAATCTCTCTCCTGTGTGCATGATGTACTGGCAATCCTTGAGCAATGTTGCATTTTAATTTCCCTTAATGGTTATTTGCAAAATGGATGAAAATATTGACAGCTTGATATTTCAAAACAGATTGAAATCTTAGGTACTTCTAGCGTCAACATAATTGCTTTCTCGGGAATGGGGGAATTAATTTAAATATATTTAAATTTTCTACCAGTAATTCTAGTCTGTTATTCTGTAGTTGTTGCTGTGCTGTCATGTTCTCCTGATTTGTAGGTTCCAACATTGTATGATTTTCTTTTGCTGTCACTTTTTTGTAGCCTACTTCAATATGTATGAAGTTGCAGATGTGTTCTCTCTGGTTTTATTCTCAAGTCATCGAAACTTGTCACTTTTTCTGCCTTTCACTCTGACTCAGAGCTGTCAGAAAGACTTGTTCCCACTTGGTGGAGAATTCCTGGAAGTTGAAGAGATAAAAACACCCAACTTTCAGTAATCTGCCTGATTACTGAAAAACACTAAGTGGGGTCTCTTTGGGGACATCCGTGCTGAGGATGGATGTGTCTGGCCAGCTGGCAGTGCTGGCCATTGCTTCAGCATGTCAGGGGTTAGTTTCTTGTCCATATTTTAGTAAGAAAATATACTTTAAGTTCCTCTAAACCATAAAACAAGCCTGGTACCACAAAATGAAGTGGTGGTTGTAAGGAAAACAGTGAAACAAGATGACAAAAACCAGCGGTGAAGGATTCCAGGGGTACAGACACAGAGTGAAGCTCTTCCCCTGCTGAACTTGTCAGAGACTTCCCTGCAAAATACCAAATGCTGCAGTTTTGAGCTGAGATGTTTGTGCAGGGAAGTGCTCAGACATGTGGCTGCATCCAGTCTTGCACAAGGAAGGAAACAGCACTCAGCTGTTCTTTAAACTATGCACAAAGCAAACAGGGATGTTCTGTAAAACTGGGACATGTGAAAGATCCATACAGAGTCTGGTTAGGCAATAAATGACACAATTTATTAGAGTCTGCTGAGGCCTCAGAGAGTTCATTGCAGATCATTTCCTTCATCAAGGAATGGTAAAGGAGATGCTATGGGCTCAGTTTGCCTGCAGTGTTGTCTGAGCCTTGGTGGTGGAGAGGTGGAAAGGCTTTCCCTGAGGAAATGGCTCTGCTCACAGCTCTTGAGGGATGGCAGCACCAAAACAGCTGAAGAAAACACATCAGTGGCCATACAAGTGCTCAGCCTGCAATGTCTGCCAAACACAGATTGCCTGGTGCTCTTTGGGCCATTCCTTGGATGGGTGGGTGGATGGATGGATGGATGGATGGATAGATAGATAGGTAGGTAATAGATATAGATAGATGATAGATATAGATAGATAGAGATATAGAGATACAGATAGAGATAGATATAAATAGATGATAGATAGATAGATAGATAGATAGATAGATGATAGATAGATAGATAGATAGATAGATAGATAGATAGATAGATAGATAGATAGATAGATAGATAGATAGATAGATTTCTCCATGAGTTAACAGAGCTGCCTGGCCTCTTGGTAAATATAGGGAAACCTGTGGGTTCCAGTAGCAACATAATGTTACACAAAATGCCATTGGAAGGACCAGGACTTCCCTACTCGATTACTCCAGAAGGAATTGTGGAATTGTTTTGCAAGGGACTGTCAGACCAGTAACTTGTGTGAGGAGAAGCAGGTATAGTTATTTGGGTTCCTTTCAAACTCGTAATTATGTCCTAATTGTAAGTGCTGAATGCTTTTTTGAATTGCCCATAAATTGCATTACTCTAGCATTAAGATTAATTTTGATGTTAGTGAATGTCTCTGCTTAGTGGAGGTCATTGAGTTACACCAGGAGAAATCTCATTTTAAGGGAAGGAAAGGAGACCTTGGGACTGGAACAAAAGGTCCCCTCATGGTAATGCCATAAAGTCACTTACCAAAACTCACTGGGGGTTTTCCCACAGAGGTACACATTTCCTGATGCTGAAAGACACAAAACCAGGCACGGGAGAGGATTCCTGCTGTGTGCCCTCCCTGAGCCAGCTTCCTGCAGGATCAGGTAGGCACCAGCTCATGGCCCTTGGAAGTACTAGTGCTGATATCAGCATAGTAAAGAAGATTCCCTCAACTGCTTAAAAAATCTCATTTTCAGGCTCCTGAGGGGTTCCTCCATTTTTGGTGGCCATGACCCTCATTACTTTTGTGAACAGGGAGGTAACAGCTGCTGAGTGACACCAGTGACAGCCCATGGGGTGGCTGCTGCTCCAGGGCCTCTGTGCAAACCCATCCTCTGCCATCCCAAAATTACCCACAAGGGTGAGAGCACAGTTTTGTCTCTGTGGTAGGTCAAGGTATTTTATGACTGAAAGGCAGCCTATATAAAGATTTGTTCTGCAGGCATCTTTCCACAAAAATAAAGAAAAAAGGTTAATCCTTCAATTCCCTCCTGTATAAGATTTTTTACATCTCTCTGCCTTGGTAAACATTCACAGGAACTTTAAAACTGTCTAGTTGGATGCTTAGAAATCAAGCTCAGAAATGTTCTTTTTTTGTTAGAGATTTGATTTTCATGAAGCCACTTTGATATTTATTTTGAATGAATTGATAATTTTGAATTCCTTTTACCAACTCTCTGCTCACGTTGCTCTCCTGAGAAGAAAAGGTGGTGTAAAATGACTTGCTGCAAAATCCTGGCCTCAGTAAACTTAATGTTTTTGATTGGAATAAAGGTGAGCAACAGAGCCTAAAGGCTTTTTGATTTGCATTCAGAAGTTCTTGATTGATTGGTTTCTAGGGGATTGCCCAGCATGAGATGGCATCTGTGCTCCAGTTTTGTTCATGAAATAGTCTAACTTTTTATCTAAATTGCTGAAATCAAAAGTATTTATAAAACACATTGCATTTCTGTTATTGATAAATGCAAGATTTTATTTGGACCCTCAGCTATGATCTTGCACAGAGGCAGAGGAGAGTCAGCAGACAGGCATTTGATCAAAGGCACTCTAAATGATGCAGTGAAAACTGGATGATTTCACCTGCTATGGAGCAGTGCCCAAGTGTGCACCTGAAGTGACACCTTCAATAAACACAGAGAGTAACCAAGGGCCATGAAGTTCTTTGAGATTCAGAAATGTGTTGGTCTGCTTCAGAGATTTTATCCTGAGCACTCATTAGGAATTTCGATGGGCTGTCTTTGGGGCGAGCATCGTTCCACTTCGGTGCTCCTTGTTCTGTAGTGCTGACTACAAATTCTTCCTTTGTATTTTGGCCATTTATTTAGTATTAACAAACTTCCTGGTCCCATGTCTCTCACTAAAGGTGTTCTTTAAAAGAGTGACACAAATTACTGTTGGTTTCCCATTGGCCGTGAATTTGGACTTTTCATTAGGAACTGCCTCAAAAGCAGCGCTTGCTTTAATCAGCTCTTGTCTGCTTGTTTGGAAAGCCTTGCAAGGTTGACTGGCTTTCTCAACTTGATCTGTGCTCACAGTAATGAGCTATCAGGCTAATGAGACCACTGCCATTACAATTACCAGCTTATTAAATCCTAATTAGGGACCCAATGCTGCCGGGTGCTGAGTGCTGGCTGTAAGCAGCTGGATGTTTTCCTGTGCCCGTTTTTGATCTCCAGTTGAAAGCAGCACTTGAAGAGCATTGAGGCTCCCCGTGCACGTATCAGGTCTGTTTCAGTGCTAATGGGGTAATTGACTCTAATGATGTTGGCTGGTGTGTAATGGTCAGAGCTGCCTTTCCCTCCCCTGAGCAGCCCAGCATCCATGTCATTGTTAAATGGGCTGTGATTCACATGGCAGAAGGCTGCAGGATGCTGAAGGACAGCATTTCCTCTATAATGTTCTGTGGCAGGCTGTTTTCTGCACATTCATGCACTGGTGAAAGGAGTTTGCAACTTGATTGTTCATCAGTGCCAATTAAATGCAAACTCAATGTTAGCCAGACATGCTTCCTCCTGAATAAACAACTCAATTCTGTCCTCCCGAGGCTGGAGAATTTTAAATGTGCACTGTCTCTTTTGGAATCTGATTTCCACCTGACCTTCCACTGCCTGCTCTGTGTTCTGAGGCAGTTATTGAGCTGGGCAGGTGGTGTCAGTACCACTGCAGGGCACCTTCCTGAAGTGCACTACAGAGCATCTCTCCTGCCTAACAAGGGCGGCTCGTTTTGCTGTTGTTTCTGCCAGGGCAAGATTGTATGAGCTCTTCTTGATTTTTTCATCTCGTGGGGATGAAGTTTTAGGCTCACCTTTGCCAACCTGTGGAGTTCTGCTGCTCCTGGCAAGTGAGGCTGTGCAGGATGTGAAGCCTTCCAGCTCAGTCTGAAAGCAGTGGCTGCTGCCAGGTTTGGGGAGCCTGGACTGTGCTCCCTTCTTACCCATCCACCCCAAATTCTGAGCTTAGGGAGCACCTTAAAACTGAAACATGAAGGTACAAATGCATTTGCAACACATTCTCTGACTAGCAGCCAAGTGGATCCCTCCAGGACTCCAGACATGTTCTCTGTGGAAACTGCCCAGATGGCACAGAACCCACATCCTGATTTTTACTGCTTCTTTTAGTGGGTATTGGTCAATCTGTTCTCCCTGAGAGGAAGATGCTCACTTGTATCTCAATCCCATTTCTCATTAGCAGCCCTGCTAATGAAATCCCAATGATGATGTGGACTGCTAGAAGTTGTGCCTCATCCAGCCTGGCCTGGAATGTTTCAGGGATGGAGCATCCAGCACCTCTCTGGTCTCCTGCTGGGCATTTGTGTAAAGGCAGCAGGGGAAAAACTGGGCTTTAAGTGCTCTGGTTTAGCCCTAAAGATCCTGTATGCTTGGCCAAGAGCTTTCCTTCTTTCTCTTCTGGAGCATCTCTTTTTGCTGTTAAAATGGACTTAGGTTTCTGAAAAAGATTGATCCAGAAAAAATAAATTCTGAGTCTGGGGTGCCAGCCCCACATGTCATCCTGATCTCACCTTGTTCCATGGGGAAAATCACTGTCCCAGAGTAGGAGCCTTTGAGCCATGAAACACCAGTTGAACAAGAGAGTATTTTCTGTTTTTTCAAGCAGGGAGATGACCTGCAGATGATGTGGGTTTTGTCTGCTTTGCTCCTAAACATCCTTCTCAGAACACTCCGGGTATGAAACGAGCTAAGCACTAAATGAACGAGCTGATTCTGGCAGGGCTGGGCCATGAAATTGTTACCCAGCTCTGCTTGTGGATGTCACAGTGTCAGCTCTGCAGCTGAAGGCACAGATGTGATTGATTACCTGAGCAATGCTGCCTCTGCTCCCCACCAGGAGCTCAGGCTCTCAATTATGTTAAATTTGGCTATTCCTCACATAACTCCTCTGCCACCACCCCAAACACAGACCTTCCTTTCCCTGCTGTGTCTCATCAGCTTCTCACACTCCTATCTGTCACCTCCAGCCATCTCTGGTGTCACATCCAGAAGCTTTTTTACACCTTCCCCGCTTTCCTTAATCCCAGGCAAGGCCCTCATGGCAGTCACCCAGGAAACACAAAGATATAGGTGTGATGAAGCCTTTCACTGCCACAAGTGAACAAAACAAGTTCCTCTTTGCTGTAGAGAGAAGCAGCACCCTGTGGTGGTGTTCACAGGGGTCCCAGGATGAGAGAAGAGATGAGAATCTTCACTCCATGTTTCAGAAGGCTGATTTATTAATTTATGATATATATTATATTAAAGGAAAATTATACACTAAGACTATACTAAAAGAATAGAACAAAGGATTTCATCAGAAGGCTTGAAAGGAATAGGAAAAAATGGAATTATAATAAAATCTTGTGACTGACCAGAGTCTGAGACAGCTGGACTGTGATTGGCCATTAATGAGAAACAACCACATGAGACCAATCACAGATGCACCTGTTGCATTCCACAGCAGCAGATAACCATTGTTTACATTTTGTTCCTGAGGCCTCTCAGCTTCTCAGGAGAAAAATCCTGGCAAAGGGATTTTTCAGAAAATATCATGGTTACAGCACCCCATCCCTAGATCTTCTCATGGCATCCCTTTGTGCGTCACTGTGGGAATTTGAACGTCTCAGGAGAAGCAAAAGTAAAACTCCTAACAAAAAGGCCACAAGGAAGAAGATTATAATGTTTGTATCTGGGGTGCTGTTGCTCATCCAGGCATTTTAAAGAAATGGCTGGAGCCTTCCAGTACCTGGGTTTAGTGATTAGACCCAGAAGAAATGATCAGCTGGATTTTGAAGCCTTCAGCCTCACAGAGATGTGTACTTATTTGTGAGACATATACTTATTTGTGTTGCTCTGAATCCCAGAGAAAAGCTGAGGAGTCAGAGTTAGGCCCTGCACAAAGCTCTGGAAGATGTGAATCTCTGATATCAATCTCTTAATTACAGAGGTTGAATTTCCTGAAACCTTTATTCTCTGACATAACTTCATTGAAAGATCCTGGTTGCAATTAACCTTTAAACGCTTAGGCAATTGCAAGGGCTGCTGAATCCCTTAATGCATTAAGAGATTAGAGATGCCTTTTGACGGCAGGAATTCAGTTTCTGGGCTGTCTGGGAATGGCTCATTTCCATTGTCTCTATTTAGATGTTGTGCTGTACCAGCTCCTTTGTCTGTTCATTTCCCCCAGGTCTGCGCTGTCACACTGTGACAGTGGTCACAAGGGTTCTTGAGTGAAGGAAGAGATGAGATCTTTGACTCTATGATCAGAAGGCTTGATTTATTATTTTAAGATATATACATCTATTATAACTATACTAAAAGAAAAGGAAAGGAGAGTTTTCTAGAAGCTGCTGCTTAACTTAAGAATAGAAAAGTAAAGAGTGATAACAAACTCCGCTCTCTCGGCACAGTCCGAACAAGCTCTCGGTTCTGGATTGGCCATTATTTCTAAACATCTAATCTGGGCCAGTCCAGACAGACTTGTTGCCTTTTACAGCAGCAGGTAACTTATTGTTTATGTCTTGTTGCTGAACTTCTCAGCTTCAGCAGGAAAAATCTTGAGAGAGGATTTTTCATAAAGGAAATGTCTGTGACATCTCACCTTCATCCCTGCCCTTGGGGTTCTTGCTGCAGCCCAGGTAAAACCATCTGAAGTCGTGCCTAAGTGCCTGCTGCTCAGGACAGGCCTCAGGGCTTTGTTTTTTACTGTTGGCAGGTGCTTCCCTGCAAAGACAGACTCCAGAATCCCAACAAGGCCCTGAAGCACTGCTGAGGGTGCTGCATCCCTGCCCTGTGAGCAGCAGATGCTGCAGACCTCACCTTCACCGTGCCTAAAAGTACTTAAAACTCTCTATTTTTTGCTTGAAGGAAGGCTATTTACAGCTTGGCACCTTACACTGCCTTGTTCAGGATTACATTCACCAAAATAAATATTCCTAAACTTCTCCAATTTTCCAGCAATTTGACTACAGCAGTTATTTGTGGAACACTGTTTCTTCCTGGCCAGGGTATTCTGTTCAAGCCATTAATTGAAAGCAGGAGTCCTTGGAGATACCTGTTGCTGTGTGAATGGCATGTGAATGGCTTTTACACCTCTTTGTGCATCTATTCAAGTGGAAAACAATAATTTTCACTCTCTTGCACGTAAGATATGAAGTTTAATTTATCACTGGAATCACTCGGAGGTGATTGATTCTGGGACCAGGAAAAAAAATGTGATTTTGCTGCGTGTTTAGGAAATTGGTAGCTCTGATTTACAGACCCTTAACAGGCTCTCTGAATAAAAGAAGATTTTTCATGTTGGTGGTGGAGATGCCTCTGGGATAACAGAGCAGAAAGAGAAAAGGGTAATGAGAACTTGTAGTGATTGATAACTGCAGGGATTTTGATCAGATTAAGGCAATTACTGATGGGATGATGGTCATTAGTACTTTGTTTTTAATACTGAGATGAATTGCTAGAAAGCAGAGAAGTGTACTGAGATGAACAGGAACCATTCAGCCCTTATTTTTTTTTTTTTGCTGGTGTCTTTTTTTTTTTGTCTTGCTAATCATGATGCAAAGTAGATGGCAATGGCAAACCAGGCTGGCAGAGGGAAGCAGTGTGTGGGAGCAGGGAGGGGATGTGCAGCTGCTGTTGGGAGCACCCCTGGGCAGGGTCAGCCTCCAGGTGTTTAAAATGAAGGAGAAAATGTCAAGTGTGGGCAGAAGAGAACACAAGAAAACAGCCTGGAAGAGTCAAGCAGACCTGCCTGTTTATCTAATGGAAATACTGACTTGATTAGAGCAAGCTAAACCCTTGGAGATGATTCTTGGTGATAAAAGGGCTTTTTTATAAAGCAACAGAAGTGAGAGAGAGGGGGGACTGATTAGAAGTGAAGCTGGATAAATTAGGAGCAATTTTTTTCACAATATGAACTGCAGGATGGAGCTGCTGGGAGGGTCACAGGTGACACAGCCAGATGCCCCCATGTCTAGACTGGCTCATTGTTGAGAATTCCGTCTTTTCCAAGTTGTACCTCAGTCAGCTGCAGACTTTGCTGTTTCCAGCACAGTCAGGCTGGAGCTACATGTGAGGGTGTTTCAGGAACCTCTGTGTGTTCATCCCCTGCTCCACCATGGGTTCTGTATGACCCTGGTTTATGGACTGGCCTGGGGAACAGATTTGCTGTGGCAAACCCAGTCCTTGGGCTTTAACACATCCCCCAGCCCAGTGGGCCAGAGCCAGGCAAGGCAGAGATCACCTACAGCTGAGCTTGGTCCTGCCCGCAGCTTCTGCTGAAGGAAAACATTTCCAAGAGGAGCTAGAGATGCTCTAGTTAAAAATGCCTGTGAGAGCCCTTCAGTGAGCTTTAGAGCTGGCAAGCTGCAGGTTCCTGCACAGGTTCACATGAGCAGTGACGCTCCCACAGCCATCATGTGAACCCTGATTAACGAGCTGTGTCACAGGGTGAGGCCTCTGAGGCTGCTGTGGAATCAGGTGTTGATCCTTTGAGGAGAACTTCCTGTTACTGATGCTGGTGCTGATAATCGTGTCCCTGAGGTGCAGGAGATGAGCTCAGCCCGTTGCAGCTGGCTGGGAATGCAGTGCTGAGGGGGAAGATGGGCTGCTCTGACATTTACAGTGGCACTGCCCAGTGGGTGTGGACAGACCCAGCATGGTGGCACTGGGGAAGTCAAGCTCTGGTACCACTGCCTTCAAAATAAACATCCTGGGGAATGAAGTCAGTCATGGCATGAGCTCTGTGAGGCAGAGAGCCAGCTCAGCTGTCCCTGTGCTGGGAATGGGATGTGAAGAGTCCTGTGCCCTGGGCAGGGTCTGTCTCCTGCCCTGAGGGGTTTCTCTGTGGGACTTGGGGGCAGGTTTGTCATCATTCACTCCTTTCAGTAGGAAAACCTCTGTGTCCTGTGAAGTCTGCACAGCTTTCCTGAGCTGGAGATCTGGGGGTGCTGCCCCTTGCCTGGGTGCAGCCCTGGAGAGGTGCTCAGCACTTCGGGGATGCTAGAGCCAGGGTGGTGCTCCTGCAGATCCAGGGGGTGCAGCAGGGGAAGGAAGCAATGCCAGCAGCAATCCTGTGACCAAAACCTGCCCTGGCTCTGCGGGGATGAGTGGATTTATTCACCTTCATTTTGGAGAGGATTCCTCAAGAGAGGGGGAAACAGGGCAACCAAAGTGAGCAAACAGAGAACTCTGGGTGTGGAGGGGAATGAAAATACACCAGGTTTGATTTGTGCTTTCCTTCCAGGCATCTGCAGTAAACTACTGGGGGAAAACAAATGGGCAATGACTGCATCTGCCTGTCTCTCTCCTCCCATCCAGGGCTGCACTGCTCCAGTGAACTCTTGAGCAACTGCAAAAGTGCATTCAAGCTGCGCTGTTTGCTGAGCTGGGGAATGCAACCAGGCTCAAAGCAAAGCCCCAGGTTAGCCCTCAGGTTTCATGGGCTTGTTCTTTTTACTTGAGAAGATCATCTGCTCACCCTCAATATGAGAACATCAGCTTGAGCCAAAGAGATGCAATGTCTCAGAAATCAAAGTCTGGCCTAATATTGATGTTGTGCTCCTCTCCCTAGCAAAGCAAGCCAAGAAAAACTGGAATGTGGCATCCACATTTTCTGAAAAAATCCCTTTCACCCAGGATTTTTCTCCTGGAAAGCTGAGAAGCCTCAGAGAAAAGGAAAACAGTTCTTATCTCATTTGCTTCTCCTGTGTTGTGCTCACGTGTGGAATGTGTTTGGAGGTTGTTTACCCACAGGTGATTGTTTCATTGGATTCTGCTGTGAGTTGTTTTGACTCTTTGGCCAATCAGGGCCAGGCTATGTTGAGACCCTAGAAAGAGTCACGAGTTTTCATTATTATCTTTTTAGCCTTCTGTCAGTATCCTTTCTGTATTCTTTAGTATAGTAAAATATTCTTTAATATAATATAGTACTATTAAGTAATAAATTAGACTTCTAAGAACAAGGAGTCAGATTCATCATTCCTTCCTTCATCTGAAGACAGCACAAATACAGTACTGGAGGAGCCCCTGGGTGGGGGCTCCAAATCCAAGCAGTGGGTTTGGCTGCTGCCCTCCATGTGTCAGGGGGAGCGTTTTCAAGCAGGAAGACTTGAGATAGCGAGCTGCTCCCTGATTCTGAGGTGGTGGTCCAAGCTCACAGAATGTTGAGAACATATCTTGCATTAAAATGTATGTCTGGATTTGTAGGCATTAAAAAAATCCTGGTCTTATTAAAAACAAACGAGAAAAAGCCACGGCCTCTGGCAGTAAGAAATATCTCAGATTGAAAGCAAGACGAATTGGTATTTCTGTAAATCCCACCAGGAGAAGTTGTAGAGATTTATTCTTTTGCTTTGCATCTCATTTCAGTCTCATCCCTTCTGCATTTTTTGTGGGCTGTTCCAGTTGCTTGGCTGTCCTGGCTGCTCTCTTGTCTTGCCTGTACACACACCAGGGGAATCTTGCATGCAAAGAGCCTTTTTTCCCTAATTTGACCCTGCAGCCACATAGGTCTATGGAAATGAGGTGGTGCAGCTGTGCATAAATCATCACCCGGGTTTGCCCGTGATGTGCCAGGGGCTGATCTGACACTGTACCAGCACAGAGCATCTGATGGTAGCACCAAACTGTTCTGGGAGGAACAGCTCCTCCCTGGGGCCATGGAGATGGGTGGGAGCTGGGTGGGGGGAATGGGGCTCCCCATCCCTGCAGGGCTCTGGCACAATCCCTCCCTTCTGGAGTGCTCCAAGGAGCTGTGCCTGCACCGTGAGACCCATCCTCTCCTCCTGCACAGGAATAACCCAGCAACCTGGGGGAGCTTCTGCTGCCTCTTGACTCTTTATCTGTCCAAAAGAGACACCTCCTGCTCCTGCTCCTCCTGTGGAATTGCTGAGGTGGCAGCATGGCATTGCATTTCCAGCCTTGGCTAACACCACCCACCTGCTGCTTGGGGTCTGGCTGGGGATTTTGTTTCTTGGTGAAGTGAGCAAGGCCTTCTCTCTCAGCTGTGGCTGCAGAGGGCAGATTCCCTCTGGACCACACTGCAGAGTGGAGTTAGCTCCCAAAAAAGGGGGTGAACAACAGAGAAGAGGGAGGGATTTGTGCTGCTGGCTTGTGCCTATGGGCTTGCCCTTGTGGAAGCAGAAAGCAGCTCAGCTTTGTGGTGACAGCAGGCACAGTCACCTTCCTGGTGACAGCAGCTCTTGTATTTACAGGGTTCCCAGATGGAGGAAGGAATGATGAATCTGACTCCATGTTCTCAGAAGGCTAATTTATTATTTTAATATACTGTATTATATAAAGAATACTATACTAAGCTATACTAAAGAATACAGAAAGGATACTTACAGAAGGCTAAAAAGATAATAAAAACTCATGACTCCTTCCAGAATCCCGACACAACAATTCACATGACACCAATGAAACATGCACCTGTTGGATAAACAAGCTACAAACCACATTCCAAAGCAGCAAAACACAGGAGAAGCAAATGAGATGATTATTGTTTTCCTTTTTCTCTGGGGCTTCTCATCTTCCCAGGAGAAGAATCCTGGGCAAAGGGATTTTTCCAGAAAATATGACAGTGACAGCAGCTCACCTTCTTGGTGACAACAGTCACAGTCACCTCCGTGGTGCCAGCAGCTGCTCCTGTGCAGGGTGGGGCTGGTGCACAGTCCCTGCTGGATCCAGCACCCCTCCATGCAAGGGAGAAGGCAGGTGAAAACCTGCAGGGAGATAAATGGCCCCCAGTTTTGGCATGCAGGCTCCTGCTGGAGAGGCAGATAAGGTGATTTGGAAATCACCAGGCAATGCTGATCAGCCACGTTTGCTTTCCAGACACTGCTTTGCTCCTAATCCTGAGTGGTTTTTGGATGGCACTGGTGATGGGGAATCTTGTCTTAACTGGAATTTACATGGAATCTTGCTTCTTGGAACAGGCTGAAAATCCCCAACCCCCAAATTACGCAAATTCACTGCAAGATTTGCTTTCATTTTTACATTAAATCACCATTACTTGTAAATGACCTTCCCTGACTTTGGGTTGTCACAAGGAGAAAATACATTTTCACCAGGCATGTGGATATGGAGTCAATTTCCACAACAGCAGGAAATCAGCCAGGGCTTGTTTAGTTGCTGGAAACTTGCTTCATCTGGAAACAGGAGAGTGAGCACCAGGCCTGAAGTCAGGCACAAACCAGTTGTTGGAATGCTGTACAGCTGCATTTGCTCTGAGATCTGCACTCTGTCTTGCTCCTGGCTGATGAGATGATTTGGGATGATGGATTTTCCTGTGGGACAGCAGCTCTGCTCCTGTCCAGTCTGAGCTAAGAAGGTAATACATTTAGGTACTAATCCATTTAGGTTGCAAATGTGATTTCAGAGGATTTTTTGCTAAATGCAGTCCCATTCTATGATTTCTACTATCTCCTCCCATAAAAGTGTATATATGGGTGCAGTGAATGTCTCCCATATATATATTTATTAAGTCATTCTAAATATATTCATTTATTTTCATGAATGCCTGTCATTGCCCGAAGTGTGGTCAGCCAGGAGTGCACCCCTGTTAGATTACCTCTGAAACAACCCTACTGAGCAGCAGATGGATATTTTAATAATCTGCTTAATGGTTGCAGGACACTCCACTGGCTTGCCAGGTTTTAACTTGATCTGGTGAAGGGTTCAACAGAGGGAACTGACCCCCAGAAAATCAATGTGCACTGTGAATTTGGAGAAAGGTTAGTGAATTATTTCAGTTAGGGGGAAAAGTAATCACTGTTATTTGGAAGCACTGTCTGCTTTTTTTATTTGAAATGTTGACTTTTATTGAACAGTTTTCCTTATTTAAACTTTGATCCAACAGCAAATGTTAGTAAATGGTTTTTAACAGCCTTTCAAGCCAAACAATTTTCAGGCTGACTCCAAGCAGAATGCTCTTGTTTGCTTGTCTCAGTGATGACTTGAAAACAAAACTGTCTTGTTTTATTTGTTTGGACATGAACTGTTTTCCAAAGGTCACCCCCAAACCCTGAAAAAATCATTATTTATGAAGTTTTGGCCACTAGTTGAAAAACAACATCATGTACTTTGGCTAAAGCAAATTTATTGCAAGTGGAATTTAAGAATAGAAGTATTCATTTTACAATTAACCTTAGATAGTTTATACTTTTTAAACTAATATATAGAGATACTTTGGTCATGACAAAGTACAGTTTCCTTTAAGGTAACCTCAGAGCCTTGAAACTGAACCTATGTATTTTTAGTTTTTTTTTTTTCTAGATTTTAATGTAGTTGATGAATTTGCCAACATCTTTCAATGACCTTTAGAACTTGGATCTTTCCAGAACTGACTTAATTAAAGATGAGATGGAACCAAAGTGAATGTTTTATTGTTCCCTATTAAAATTCTCCTGAATTATTCAGCTGTCAGAGATGGAATGGAATTTATCATTAAGTTATTCACTTAGATAATTAAAGGAACCTGCAACTTCAGTAGAAATGAAAGCAGAAAAAGGCAGCAGGGTGCTGCATGTGACAAGTTCACTTCCTGGCAGAATTCTTGGGATTATTTAATTGTCCACCCATAGGTTGAGGAGGGTCCATTGAGTTGCTGCTTTTGATTTTTAAACCTATAATAGAATATGCAAATTGAAGAACCCCCAACAAAGCCCAGCTCAGCTCTCCATGTGCTGAGCCTGAAGGTTATTAAAAATAGAGGTTATAAAATCCACTCCTTGGTGCTTCTGTTATTCCAAGTGCGCCCTGAAACAGCTTCCTGCCCTCATCATCACACTGAAAATCAATTGCAGGGAAATAAAAGAACATCTGGAAAGAAGAACTGTGTGATATGTGTGGGTGCCTGCCTTGCTGGGCACCAAGGGCATCGTGGACCAGGATGTTTAATTCCTGTTGCTGTGGCTCACAGTGCTGGAAGAAGGTTTCTCCAGGCTGGGTTCAATCTGCTCTGGCCATTGAGGGAGCCAAATTGGTTCCATGAAGCTATTTGCTATTCATAATTATTTTCACAACACCTGCTGGATTAATTAAAAAATAAATATCCTGAAATGTGAGGAAAGCCTGACTACAGAAAATTCTGACTAATGGGAGAAGGAGAAGCTTGCAGCGCCCAGCCTGGACCTAGGGATGGTTTTTTGTCCATTTTAGTGACTTAGAAAATTCTGTAAGAAATTTGAGAAATTCTGTAAGAAATGGAGATGGTGAAAATTGGGTGTAGAAGGGGATGTGATGGTGAAAGCATTTGTTAAAATCCCAAACCTACAGCCCTCAGCATTCCCTGCAGTCCCTCCTAAACCTCCAGTGTTTTGGCTTTCACAGTTGGCTGCAGATTAGCTACCATGTCATAAATCCTGATCTGTTTATCATAGAGCATTTCCAAACTATGTGATCTTCATTTTAATGAACAGCTCTTATGAAAACAGAAACTTATAAATTCAGTGCTCTCTTTGGGTTCCAGTGAGTGAATGCAGCACTAATTTCAAACTTCAGTGGCTTTCCTATTGCACCTGCAACTCTTAGATATTTATTTTCCTGTCTGGTTGTGTTATTGTTATGCCAGTGAGTGCTGGCTGTGCCAAGAGTGTATAAAAAGGATCTATAATGCAAAAAAAGGGTTGTGTCACAACTGCCTGGAAGGAGTCTGCAGTGAGGTGCAGGTCAGTCTCAAGTGACAGGACAAGAAATGGCCTCAAGTTGTTACAAGGGAGGTTTAGATTGGATACCAGGAAAAATTTCTTCACTGAAAGGATTGTCAAGCACTGGAACAGGCTGCCCAGGGCATTAAAGCAGCCACCATCCCTGGGGGGATTTTAAAGATGTCTAGATTTGGCTGGGACCACTCTGAAAGGTTTCAAGCATTGCTGAAACCTTTCCTAGTTCTTCCTCCAATGCAGTTTTTTTCCAAACCTAAAAACTAGTCTCTGGATTCCTCCAAAGATTTCTACAATCTCCTCCCATAAAAATGTCTTAGTTCTTAATGCTATCAAGGTGAAAATAGATATTCTCTTGCATGGTGTTTGCAGGCACAGATTTCATTTCTAGGTGTCTCCACGACTGCTTGGTCAAACAAGATTGATGTAATGTCAGAAAGCAAATTGTGCTTCTCCCTCCTGTGCTCTCAGAAGAGAGAGAAAACTCTTTTTCAAGGTGCTGAAGTGAATTCATTTCTTGCAGCCTAATGCCAGATTTTGTTAATATTCTCTTTACAGGGAGTGGGCAGGCCCTGTGGGACAGCAGTGCCTTGCTGAACAAGAGGCAGCAAAGCTTTGTGGGGCTTGTGTTCTTCCCTGAAGATCTGAGCAGCAGAGAAATGCAAAGATTGAACCCCCCCCCCCCATTCTAGAGGTGACTTCCACACTCCTGCTCCTCCCCTGGAGCGGGGCTGGGCTGTTTCTCCCTTGGCTCTTGGACAGCTGCAGGCTGGTGAGGGCATCACACACCCCCTGAACATGTCATGGAACCCTCTGGCAGCCACCTGAGACTTGGACAGGGATTTGCATTTCTCAGAGTGATGCAGGTTTCTCCTGCAGGTTTGCAGGAGAAAAATAAGACTGTCGCAGACATCTTTTGATGAAAAATCCTTTCCTTAGGATTTTTTCTCCTGAGAAGCTGACAGGCCTCAGGAACAAAATGTAAACAATGGTTATCTGCTGCTGTGGAATGCAACAGGTGGATCTGTGATTGGTCTCATGTGGTTGTTTCTGATTAATGACCAATCACAGTCCAGCTGTCTCAGACAGAGAGCTGAGACACAAACCTTTGTTATCAGTCTTTCTTTTCTATTCTTAGCTAGCCTTCTGATGAGAACCTTTTCTTCTATTCTTTTACTATAGTTTTATTGTAATATATATAATAAAATAATAAATCAAGCCTTCTGAAACATGGAGTCAGATCCTCGTCTCTTCCATCATCCGAAAACCCCTGTGAACACAGTCACATAAGACTTTCATCTCATAAGCATCCTTGGGCTTGCTTTTCAATTAGGCTTAATTTTTATTACAAGAAACTGAGGGTTTACTGGAAAAACTTGTGATGGAGAAACTGATCTGCCCACTTTAAACCCTCCAGGGAATTCAATCCAAGGCAGGCAGGAGATTTGCTTGCCTACAGGTGACAGCCTTCCTCAAAAATCCCAGTCTATATCTAACCTCTTTTCATACCTACACATATGATTTTTGAGGCTATCTTAATTAATTTTCCATTATAATCATTACTTTCTCATTAAATGTTTTATTTAAGGGTTTTACTGCGCACTAAGGAAACCAACAGATTTGTGGGAAGAGGTTTGCTGTGGAGTAACATCTGAAAGCAGAGTGGAATAAAGTTTAAATAAATAACAAAGGAAATGAATTAATAAAGAGCATGAGTGTTTGTGGAGAGCTCAAGGGACAAGGGAATGATGCTGATGGATCTTTTCCTCCAGCTTGCTCTAGGAAATGCATATCTCTATCTGGAGTGCAAGTCATGGGCTGTGCTGGCTACAGAAGGATGTTTGTGTGCTTACTGCTCTAGAGTTCATTTTTAACTCTTCTTCTTGGAAAAGGTGTTTGTGTCTGTCCTTTTGTCCCCCACCCGCCCTCTGTCCCTCATCTGAAGGTGCAGCATTCACAGCCTGCCTGAAGGTGCAGTGTCTGCACATCCTGATTTTCCAACCAGCAAAATCACTGCAGGGTGTGAGCTGCCCTTTGTCCTCTGCAGATAGAGAAGTTCACTGCACAGAACTGTCCTGGCTGTCACCCCTCTCAGCCAGAGCTGTTGTTGATCTCTGCTGTTGTCACCTGAACTCTCAGCGTGTTGATTTCTCCCTTGAGAGTGCTCTTGACCCACTGCTGGATGACAATGTGTGACCGTGTTCACAGGGGTCCCAGGATGAGGGAAGAGATGAGGATTTGACTCCATGTTTCAGAAGGCTGATTTATTATTTTGTAATATATATTACATTAAAACTATACAAAAGAATAGAAGAAAAGGATTTCATCAGAAGGTTAGCTAAGCTAAGAATAGAAAGGAATGATAACAAAGGCAGCTGTCTCTGTCCGAGCTAGCTGGGCTGTGATTTGTCATTAATTATAAACATCCAAGATGGGCCAATCAAAGATCCACCTGTTGCATTCCACAGCAGCAGATAACCATTGTTTACATTTTGTTCCTGAGTCCTCTCAGCTTTTCAGGAGGAAAAAATCTTAAGGAAAGGATTTCTCATGAAAAGATGTCTGCGACAACAATGCCAGCCTGACAGGTTCACATGCACCCAGGGGACAATGGAACTGCCCTGCTGGATAAAGAGAAACCATCTGAAAATACTCCAGTCCTGTCTGTGTGCACCAAAAAGGACCAGGATTGCTGGTAACACACAGCAAGAGATGAGTGTGCCTGGTAGTTATTCAGATAAACATCTCTGCCCTTTGAAAGGGCAGCATTAGCTGCCAGCAATCAATTAGGAAAATGATGTTTTTAATGACTGATGAGGTTTGTCCTCCCTCATTTTGTGTACCAGATTGACTTTTTTTTTGTTTGTTTGTTTGTTTTTTGGTTTTTTTTAATAGGTGCAAACTGGGTTTTGTGACTATTGAGGGAGTTCTCCAGGTTTGACAAAGAGGGAATTAAGTTGTAGGAGCTGTGGGAATGAGTTTGGGGGCAGTGTGATCCATCTGCTGTGCCTGGCAATCTGTGGCTTTGGACTTGCTTAAGAAATGTGAGGATATGGACTCAAGCTGTTAAATTCTGCACAGTCATGTGGCTTAATGGAACAGGTTAGAAGTTGGATTTTCTCTTTAATGCGTAACTCACAGTTTGGCCAAAATGTGATAGTTTCAAGCAGAACAAAATCCTGAAAACAAATTTCAAATTAGTGAAAACTTTCTTATAAAATTGGCAGCTTCAGTTAATTTTTAATAGTGGAAACCTTGGAAATTTCTGAATGAAAAATCTTCTAGGGAAAAAAAAAAAAGTTTTCTGAAGGGTGAAAAAGGATTCATTATTGGCTTTTTTATTCATGTTAGTAAAGTGAATCTGCCATTAAATTCTATTTTTGAAGGTGAATTATGGATGTTTACATATGGAACATAGGCCAGACCAACCACTAAGCTTCCAATTTTATAGAGGAAGACATTCATATTTTCCATGGGCTTGCAGTGGGAACTGTATGTTTTTTTACTTGCTCCTTGCCATGAGGAATAGAGCTTTTAATTAAAATGACAAAGTCAGACTAGTCAGACTCCCATTATCATATTTAAGGACGGCTTTGGGGAGCTCTAAACATGACAAGGTGATTTAACAGAAAAGTGCCTGACTTGCTAAGCTGTTCCTTTAGGTGTTCCAACATGCCTCTTGGGGTAATTAATATCTCCTTTGCTGCAGCACCAAAGGATGTGCTTTGTTCTGATATTTGTGCAGCCCTTTGTATCCTGATAATTTGTTCATTATCCTCTTTTAATTCCAACCTCACCCACCCTCCTCCTTTCAATTTGCGCTCTTCTGTGCTCCCCAAACCTCAGCAAGCCCCAATCTTCCTTGAGCTAAAGTGTTTTTAGGAAGAAATAGGAGCAAGACAAGTTTTGAGAGTCCTGTAATGAGGATTATGGTTGTTATGGTTACTGGATTAACCATATTGCTGCCACATCTGAATTCATCCAAAGTCTGGTCCTCATTGGAGGATGTGGAGTCCTACCGTACAAGATAAACCTTGGCAAACCAGTCCAACCATTTGTCACCACTCAGAAATAAAAAAACCCCACAATGATCCCTCTTGCTGTGGTACTTCAGGCTCTGTAGCTGCATCCATGGGCTCCAAGTGTGTTGGATGGGACAGGTGGTTGAAAAAACTCAGAAATTACTCTTCTCAGGACATTTATTATTCCTTAATAATTCCAATCCACCTAATAAAGTGCAGAATATAAAAGTGCAAAATATAAAAATCCAATCCGCCTAATAAAGTGCAGAATTTAAAAGAGTATAAATATACAAATCCCACATAGGTATTCCCTTAGGAAATTTTTTTATGGTTTTTTATAAAGAAACTTAGTGCATTTCTGATCTGCACTCTTGCCAGCATGGTTAAATGTGAGGCTTAGAGACAAACATGTTTGAGCAAGAATGATCCCCAGAGAAACATGCTTTTGGCAAAAGGATTCTTTTAATTTTCAGCTGGGACTAAAGCAAGTTGGCTGCACAAGAACTGCCTGTGAGAAGCTGGGTGGAGAACAGGAGATCTTGAACTGCAAATCTCAAAATGCTTGAAAACAGTGAGGAATTTAGACAGAGAAATGCAAACATGACTTCTACTGCTGTCTCTTTTCTCTTCCTTACCTGACATAGGAAAATCCTCCTGTTGTGTCTGTAAGGACTGATCTGGGAGAAGGATCAGTGTCCTGTCATCTCTGGAAAGCAAGCCTTGTTAATACAGCCCTGATATGCAAGGCTGGATTGGATTTTTCTACCTGCATTCATGTTTTCTTATCTAAGGTATTCTATTTTGCAGGATATTGTTTTCCCTTCTAGTGATTGCTTTGCCTGCACTGATTTACCTCTGCCCCCTGACGTGGATAATTTCAGTGGTTTCACTCTGCACTCTCTTGATTTGACTCCACCACCTTGAACCCCTGGACCTAAAAATCAACCTTGCTGGTTCTTGTGAGCCACTCTAGTACCTGCCTGTAAGTGTTCAATGAAGCCTTTCTTGATTATATATAAATTTATGATTATAAAATAATAAAAATTTATATTTATATTTTATAGTAAGTAATTAAATAAATTAATAAATTTAATAGTATTTCATATGTAATAGTTAAAGTAAATAAATATTCTAGTATTTAAAATAGATAGTCATAAATTTGGTGATATTTATTAATTTAATAATTCATTAATTAAAGTTATAAATTAATAAGAAGCAATTTAAACATTATTGTAATAATTATATAATAATTATTATAAGTATTAAATTTATGTTTGAAATTATTATTATTATTATTATTATTATTATTATTATTATTATTATTATTATTATTATTATTATTATTATTATTATTATTTCATAGTATAAAATTATGGATGGTACATGACTTGTGCAGAGCTGTCTCCTGATTTGTTTGGATCAGCTCCTGTTTGCATTGCTGGCTGCTCTCACACCCCTGTGTTAAAAGTTGTTGTAGGAATCGCAGCTTGTGCCATCAGCTGAGGGAAATCTGGGGCTACAACATTTCAAGAGGTGTAACAATTGACCTGGGGGATTAACTGCTTGTGTCAAGAAAATCTTCTGCAGATCAGGTAGCAAAGTTCATCACCTGGTCCTCTGCTTGTGTTGGACCAACAGGACCTTAAAGATCATCTGGTTCCACCCCTGCCGTGGGAGGGACACCCTGGGCAGGCTCAGCCAGCCTGCCCTTCCGCCCTCCCAGGGATGGGACCTGCACAGCCCCTCTGGGTGATGATGAGGAGCCAATGGTTCAGCTCTTCGCTTAAAAATCATCATCTTCATTCAAAAGCTTCATCCTCCTCATGTTCAGAGGCACAGGGGCTCTCTGGACATCATTAGAAACCACTGGGCTTTTCCCTGCTGCAGAAGTCAGGTGGATGTACCCACTGGTAATTTGGGGTTTTTATTATTTCCTTTGGGCTGCAGGATTAGGAAAACAGAGTAAGAACAAATTAGAGAAAAGGGGCATTGGAGATGAGAGAGACTCTGCTTTTTCAGCTTCTTATTCTTCCCTCAAAATTCTTGCCCTTGCCCTTGCTCCAGTGCCAAATGGAATCTGAGGGAGGAAAACACAACCAAGGAGCTAAAGGGTGGATGTTGCAAGGAATTAAATGGCCCTACAGAGGACTACAGTGAGGCATGTGGATGTTCAGCATCCTGCAAATCAGGCCCTGAGTGTCCCAAACATGCAGCCTCAGAAAGTTTGTTTGTGTTCCAAGAGGGGTGTAAAGTGCAGAAATGACCCTGCAGATATCAATCAAACAATCTGGTTACATCCCTCTGTTATAAATAATGTTCAGTGTCTCTGGGATGTTGTTGTTACAGAACCACTGCCATTACAGGTGTTTATTTGGGATTGCTACAGTGGCTAAAACATTAAAGTTAGACATATTCCAATGATTGTTAAGGTTTCTGCAATGTAAGGGTTTCAAATTGTGCAATAAAAGTTCATGTCTAGGGCATCTTTTAAGGTGTCAGATTAACTTAAAGGATCTGCTGAAGTCCTAGTGATTTCTCTTGTTGATTTAATTTCTGAGCTCCTGACAGCCTGGATTTTACAACAGATCAGCATGGTGCCTTTAAATTATCTGTGTAAATCTCCTTGGCTATACCCAGTGCTGTGAGAACTTGATTACCTGAGTTTCTGAAATTAACTTGAACAACAACCTCCAGCTCCTGCATCAGACAGGTGAAGACTTGCAAATGGGATTTAAAAAATAGAAGAAGGGGAATTACTCTGCTACTTCAAATACAATTTTAAAAGGTTATTATTGAATATTGGCTGATTTTAAAAATAGCTCCATCCCCAAAGCTGTAATTTACACTAGCAGCTAAACACTGTGATTAGAGCAATTAATTATGAAATAAAAGTTGCTAAAAGCTGCTAAAAGCTGGTGTCATCAGGGATAGGACTTTGTGCACCCCAAGGTTGAGTCAGGGAGCCAGAGGAATGCACAATACACAGTTTGACCTCAGCATGGGATCCCTAAGGCTGGAAAATGCAGCATGATACATTTCCCAAGAAAACATGTTAAGCAAATGATTTGGGAAACCATTGTACAAGGACTGTACAGTCAAACTCTTGAAGCTGGTATTAGAAAAGATTTTTGGTGAGTTAATCTGCTTCCTGCACCCAGAATCTGCAATGATGTGTTGGAAAGAGCTCCTTTCTATATCAGGAGCTGCTATCTGTATCTATCCCATCTATATCTGTTCTTATCTATCTATCTATCTATCTATCTATCTATCTATCTATCTATCTATCTATCTATCTATCTATCTACCTATTATCTATCTATATCTGTATCTATATCATCTGTATCTATATTATCTACATCTATATAATCTATATTATCTACATCTATATCTATATCATCTATATCTATACCTACATGCATATCTATATAATTTCTTATCTATATCAATCTACATCTACCTCAGCATATTTCTATGTATTCTTCTCCCACCCTGGCCGGTTTCTAATGCTCCTCTGCAATGCCTGAGCTTGTGCTGGCTTTGTAAATGACCAAATGAGCAATGTTAATGTTATTTTCATTCCAAAGGCTGTAATAGCCTGGCTATGAAATATCCCTCAAGCTGCTGCAGGTGTCAGCTTAGAAATGTGTTCCCCTGTGCAGGGGAAGAACTCTGCCTGGATTAGGAATTAGGAACGATTAGAATTAGGAATTCCAGCATAAACTGAAGGGCAGAATTTCTCATTTTGTTTGTTCACAGGCCTCTGGGCTGTGACAGGAGTGACTCCATGGGTGAACATCAATAAATTTGACTCTCAACCCCCACATGGTGCTGCACCAAGCTCATAATTCACTGGACCTGTGCTGTTTCTTCAGTGCAAGGCAAACTCCTGGCACTGGGAAAAGCTAATCCCTTCCCTTCCCAGCTACAGGGGTAAATGTTTGGCTCAAATGTGTAATTATAATTGAATTTGGAAAGAGTTATTTACAGTCTTGGTGCTCTGTAGTTCTGTGTTCTGTACAGTGTGTAGTGATCTGTTTGATGGTGTCAGAGGCTGCTCCCAGTTCAGGCAAACCTGAAGCTGATAAACTCTCACCTCCAGGAGTATTATTATACAGATTTATTGCATTGATTGGAAGCTTCAATAATTCAGACTGAGTTACCTGATCCACCAGGGCAGTTTTAACATCTCAGGCAGCAGACACAGAGATTAGCAGTCTCAGTGTGGCACATCTGGTCCCAGGTGTGCTGGTGAGACAACAGCTAAAAACAAGTGCACATAATGTGAAATTGTAAATTTTTTTTGCTTTCTGCTTGTTAAGGTGCTAAAAATGCGGTGATGTTTAATCAATCCAAGAGGCACAACCAATTACAGTTCCTGCTCTCAAAATCGTGGTCATGCTCTGTTCTATCCCAGAGTTTTCTACCACTGTTTTATCACTTTGGTGTATTTTGTCATAAAGCCACAAGTACTGAGGAAAGTTCTCATGAAGAATATCCCTATAACACTTTAACTGTTGAATTTTCTCCACTCAGCCATGGTCAGGCTTTTACAGCCTCTGCAAGGAAATGGGGTCTTCTGCTCCAGTGTCCCTCACCTTCCAAACAAAGCCTCTGTGGGGGGACCCCTGCAATTTATGGAACCATTCTCAGAGCTTGGGCCATGGACATTCAGCACAGATTTGTGCCATTAGAGGCAACAGACCCCTGAGCTTTCTGCAGTATTCAAAATCCAGCCATTCACATCTTAATCAAAACAGTGGCATGAATGTCTTCTTGATTGTTCTGAAAGATTCTCGGCCACAAGTCTCAGGGCTCCAAGGAGTCAAAAAATCACACATTATTTATTTATGTGAATTCTCCTCACATTCCAGGAATCCTTTCTGCTGTTGGCTTCTTTTTGCCTCTGCTGTGGATACAGCAAAAAGAACTTACTCTTCATTCCCTGAATTCTGTTTTTTTTTTCTGGAATCCCTACCAAGTGCCTGTGCTGCTGCATTTTTTCCTCCCACAGCTATTTTCACTCTATCAAGGAGGGGTGAGTTAACTTCAATAGACAAGAAAAATTACAGAAAACAAATTTTTTCCCTGAATTGCCCAAAGTTTCACTGAGCTGCAGAATTCCTTCATGCTCAGCTGGACACGGATTCACAGCTCCAAGAGATGTGTGCAGGCTCCTGGGTCACACAGCAGCACATGCTGATTGTCACAGAGGGATCCTGCAGCTTGCATGGCTTTGCTCAGATATCTGGGTATCTGTTCATGTAATCCAAGTCCCACATTTAAAGTCAACACTACAATTAAAAGTGAATTAGCATGCCTTCTATACGAGGTTGCTCGTTAGAATAAGGGTTTGGTTTTTCCTCAGAGCTGCTCTCCAAAGCTCTCACAGTGCATCTGGAGTGGCAGCACAGAGAGTCCTGAGGGGCACAGAGCCCAGGGGCAGCTCCTGCTCTGTCCTGCTGGGGCTCACAGCAGCCCAGCCTCCAGAGGCACAATTCCCCTGCAGTTCCCAGGGCTTTTGGTTCCACTGTTTTAGCCCAAAATCTACTTCTTGGGTTCCTTTTTTTTTTTTTTTTTGCTTGTTTGATTTTTTTTAATTCCTTTTTCCTGGTTCTTCAGGTCTGGTTGCAACACCAGGATCACATTCCTTTATCTGCAGGTTTTTCCAGGTCTGGCTGCTGCTTTTTCTAATAGGAGACTGGAAGTGTAAAGAAGCCAAGGTTCCATTCCCATAAAGCACCAAAGTAACATTTTTTAAAAATTAAACCATTTCGGTTCTCTCCAGAAATTACTGTTGAAAAGAAATCTACCACCTGCAGAACATTTTATTAAGACATTATTTTACCTCAGTTGCAGGGAAAAGAACACATTTCCAGTTGGCTTTGGACAGCAAAGCTAACAGAAAATCCTCAGACTATTTTGAGGTCCAGAGATGATTTTTTCAGGTATTTTCTCTCTTAGTAGCAGTAGTAGTAACTTCATTTATTTTTAACTGATACTTTAAAGAATGCTGTACTCCAAAGCGCTCATTTCTATCCCTCTGTGAGTAAAACAACTCTTGGTCCCTTCCTTCTTTTCCCAGCAGCCTCCCAGACAGTGAGGAACAGCTTTAAGACCACTTGAAGTCAATGGAGAGATTTTGATCCATTTTAAAGGGCTTTGAAGCAGAGCCATAAAAACTAGCTGAAACAACTGCTAGCATTTCAGGAAAACCACAGCTGAATTTGGCAGAATGTAATTAATTACTGAAATTCAATATTGTGTTGCACAATACTTGGCTCCTCACAGAAGCAAGAACATTTCTAATATTTCTATACCCCAGTGCAAGGCACATTTTAAAAGTCATTGCCATGAACAAGAAGAATGTCTTTCATTATGCTTAGAATTGAGTGTGATTGGTTTCTATCCCCATCAGCGGATAATGAAAACAGCCAGAGCCTAATTATTATAATTCAGAAATATTCACTGTCATATTCCTCTTTCAATATGGATGTGAGTTGTGTGGAGTAGAGAAGATCAAGAGCAATCTCCTGACTTTGGAGACGGAAAATCCTTGCCCACTCTAGCTGAGCAGAACACCTGCAAATCATAAGCAGTCCCCTATTTGATATGGTATTTAGCTCATCAAACCACAAATATTTCCAGAAAAGCTTACCTGTTACCCAAAACTCTGAGCAGTCAGCAGATTGATGGGATATCTGTTTGATAATCTCTCCAACAAGCATAAAAATGCTGCAACAACTTCAAGCCCCTGATAAATTGTTGTGTAGTGGATTTAGCAACAGGGTTGGCTGAAGGACAGCACATGAGAGGAGCAGCAAATCTGGCTTGTGGTTTGCAAAATACAGAGCTGTAAAACACTTTGGAGAGCTGCCTCCCTCTCTGCTGAATCTCAGTGACTCAGTAGATCTTTAGTGACTCAGCCAGCAATGTTTTGAGACCTACGTAGAATATAACAATCTTCTCCCAAGAGTTTTCTTTGCTTCACTTTTGCATTTGTATTCTTGCAGTTGTATGAATTTCACTTAAAAAAATGGCTTTACTGTTCACCATCATGATGCTTGTCTGCTGAACACAGGACAATAAAACCATTTGCAATTTCTGTTTTAATGAGACAGAAAAGGAGGAAAGGGAGGAAAACTGCTGTGATTTTATATCTCCCTAGATATCTACTTTTATCTTTTAATTTTTTACTTTAGAGCAGACCCAGAATGATGCTTTTTATTTAATCTGTTGCCAAGTATTGAATGAATCATAGTTTCCCCTAATTGATTTTTTGTAATCTTATAAAATGAATAGTCGTCCTTCCTTCTCAGAGTGAAAAATTAATTAGTATGAGAGAAAAAAGCAGGATATGAAACCTTATTGCTAGAGGAGCTTCCTGCCTGTGCTGTGGCCTTGCAGGTCCTGCTCCTGCCCCTGAGGTCCAACTCTAACACCTCTATTTTCACCTTTGGGCTTGTTTACCTTGTGCCAAACCACAGTGAACCTGGGGGATGAGCTTTGTCAGGATCCAAAACAAATGGAAATGTTGTCCCCAAAAGGGGGGTGACCTCAGGCTGGGGTCAGAGTCTGGCTGTGCCCAGTGTGGGGAAAGGCAATGTCAGTATCCTGAGTGCCTCTATGCTGTTACCTGCTTGTACTTCTGTGTCAGCTCCCCTCTGCATCAGGCCAGCTTCTAACATGCTAGAGGAACCAAAATGCTGTGTAGAGCACGGCTGCAGATGAGAAAATTTCTTCTTACCATGTGTCTGACACACCACAGTAAGCAAGGTGTCTAATTAAAATCCTGCTTGAACTTTGATCTCCTGTTCTTGCTCTCTTACCAGAGATGAATGTTGGAAAGGATGTTTTTACCAGTACTTTGCAGCGTAATTAATGCTTTCCTGACCTGCTTTTCATGTGCACCAGTACCACATCTCACCCTCAGTCCAGCAGAGAATCACTGTCTTTCCTGAGAATGCAGAAATCTGGATTGGTTCATTGTTTCACTGAAAAAAAATCACAAAGAATAATTTCACATTCCTCCTTAATGCAGCGTAATCTTTGTTCAGTCTGACCTTTTTATTATCTTACGCCTTCCTCAACCTGTTTACCAACATTTCAACCTCCTCACTGAAAGTGGGGAATTGTGCAACTGCTGAGGAAAGGCTATGAATATTGGCAAACACTTGGAATGACAGATCTGTTTCAAAGAGGAACTGGAACTGGTTTGCAGGCTCTGAGAACAGTGTGGGCTGGCAGAGCACATCCCACTCTCACTTTAGGCTATCATGTCAAATTCCCAGCTGGTGAAATCTCATCACAAGGTGGTGGCTTGGAAAACATGAGACAAACTTTTCTCTCATCAAAGAGCAAGTGTTTTGTTTGCTTTATGTTCTTTCCTCTTGAGAGCTATGGAGAAATATCGTGTTGGACTATTGAAATGTGCATTAAAAGGAATCATGGAAGAAAAGAGAAAAAGATAAGTGTTGGGAAAATAACAGGGGAAATCAGAGGGAAGCAAGTAAAACCAATCCAGGATGGAAGTACAAGGATCTCCCTTTCTACTCACATTCCTCATAACAGACTTGTTGGGCATTGCAGGAATGGGGTGAAATACACCTGGAGAAACACCACACTCACAAAAAGTGCTATTGGGACATCAGGGCATCAGAGCATGCTATGGATCCTGCAGAAACAAACACCACTGTGTGTGTGCCCATTTGCTAATGAACAGGCAAAATTAACAAAGAACACGAGGGTTAATACAAGGTGGAGAAATATAAATAGGAAAGCAGCATGGAAGAGAGAATAAGAGGCTTGGTTCCATGCTGGCTGTGAGTCAGGAGCTGCCCTAAACATGCTGAACTGGAAGCTGAGGAGTCTGAACAGGATACACAAAGATTTAGGTCGGTTTAAAAATTAAATCAAGCAAGAGTAATGTAAGGTCTGTGAGGTGGATGTGTTCTGTGCTGCTGTTACAAGTCACTTTTACATTTCAAGGAGAAATGATGCCAGTGCACATTAATGCACAGGAAAAAAAAAAAAGAGCAGGGAGCTCAGCACTGGAAAAGTACCACTTGACAGGAGTGACATGGTGAACAGTTTAAAAGCCTCTGAGTGGTTCTTGGAACCAGGAGCCCCATGCAACAAAGACACAGAAATTCCGTAAATATTTTATTCCGGAATATCTTGTTCTTCTACTGACATTAATAAATATATGGAAAACGCACTTATTAAAGGTTAGGTTATTCTGAGAAAGTGTTCTTTGCAAATGTCATCCAGCCCCGTTGCATTTCCAGTTTGGGTGGAAGGTTTTCACGTCATTTCAGCAGCAGCGTAAAAATACAGATGATTCATGTATAGAGAGTTATTTAAGAAAAATGTGGATGGCATTTTAGACAGGAAAAGGTATTTTGATTATTTGCAATTCTGGGGAAAATTGAGTTGAAAAATCAGTGCCAAACAAAGGGGTTGGAGCCCACATTTAAGTTTTGTGGCTTCGCTTGGAAAAAAAGATTTTATCTGATGATAATGTGTAAAGCTCAGAAGTTCTTAACAAAATTAAACTATGAAGCAGTTGATTCATAGCCATTAATGAGAACCATTACAGTTTATTGCTTGACTTTTCTCTCCCTCCTTTTGTCTCTTGAATCTTTTAAAGAAAACTTCTTTGAACATGGCGAATTGAGATCAATTGATTAAATCTGATTGTCCTTTTGCTCCATTGGTTGCCAGTGGAAACTGAGCACATTTAAAAAGAGCCTCCACTCACTCTTTGCAGTCTGTCTGACAAAGGCCAGCTGTGCTGATATACATTCAAAAGCAAAATTGGCCAGCTGTTGACGTTTTGCTGATGAACAATTTCTCTATTACACTTCTTTCTGTCATAATCTTGGAAAACACCAGGTTATTCCAGCCAGATTTTAAATTGCCAGGGGGATTTATTTTGTAATTGTCCCACAAATTAAAAACCTAGGCTGTGGGGTAGACCCAGGTGCTTTGCAAATGATTTATGGAACTGGATTGCGGTTGAACAATCAAGGATCTTCACAATTTTTCCTTTGAAATCTTGTCATAGCAGCCAAATACTGACAAAACAAATATTTTCCCAAATCCTCTGTATTCTTTACTTTGTTATAAAATGATTAGAATAATTCTTTAAACCCTGAATTATTTGCCATTGCAGATGGGATTCTGCATGAGACAGCCCTGACTCAAGTTGAATTCCTGTGTAACCCTGTGTTCAGCTCCCAGAGTAGAAAATTAACAGGTTTGAGAACTGGAGGAGGAACAGGAGGACAACCAGTAGCCTACTCTGGCCTCCTGTGGTATTACCTTAATGCCACTGTGGCTTCCCTTTTTAACTTGTGTAAGGCAGGACACCCAGAACCACCCAAGCACACCCATTATTTCAGGTCTCATTGCTGAGCCTTCCCCCTTGCTGGAGGACAGGACCATGTTATCATTGAATTGTCACCAGGCTTATTCAATTGCAAGTTGGTGAGGCTCCTGTTGAAGCTGTTGAACTTGAACCAGAGCCTCTGGAAGAGGGACATGGACAGAAATTGTACATGCCCTTAATATTTAGCTGAATCTATTTATTGAAGGGGTCTCAATTAACTAGCTGGGGGAAGTACCTTAGATTCCCCTTTCAAGTCCTAAATTTAGACTGACAGGGAGTAGCCTGAAAGAATATTTCAGATTTGTGTGGCTTTCATCTTTCAGTCAGAATACAAATTTTTATGGACTACAGACACTTTGTGCTACTATTTCTGTTTAGGTGAGAGCCAGATTTCTGGCATCATTGCTCTGAAAAATGTCAACAAGCACTTTTTACCCTCTAGCAGTCTAAAGCCCTCCCCAAGGTCACTTCTTGCCACATCAGTTGGACTTGGAAGAGAATTTGATTTAGTCTCTTTTTTGAAACAAAACTATCAGTCAATGATTAGGGGACAGCTGGGCTTTTTGCTGCTTGTGTTTGCCACCTGGCACTGGGCACTGCAAACCCCAGCGCGGCCCAGCTGCTGCTTTAGTGTGGTCTGGGCAGCATTGCCACCTTCTGAGAAGAGCAGCAGTCTGGACAGGATGAATCCATTTAATTTCAGAATTTACCGTGCTCCTTCATTGAAAATACCTTTTTTTTTTTTTTTTTAAGATGGCTATATGGCATTTCTTCTTCTTACTTGGCATTGCTGGAGGGATTTCCTGCTCCTTTCAGAGGCTTGCAGTGACCTGTTTGAGATGTGGGTTCATGATGTGAGGGATCTGCTCGCCAGTGAAACACTTGGCAGCGGCCTGAGGGTTCAGCCCTTGATCTGATGAGCTGCAGGCACAGAACTGCAGCCAGATCAGATGCTCAGCCCAGCTCTGCTGACCTCAGCAGGGCTTTGTCAGGCTGCCCCAGGCAGTGGCTGGCCTGGGGTTTGGTTACCAGGAGCATGGAGCAGTTGCTGCCCATCATCCCAGTGCCGCCATGGCTCTGCAGGCATGGCAGCCCCAGGGAATATTACAGTTAATTCAGGAACATGGACTCAGAGATTAAACTCAGTGTCCCAGCTCCTGGATCAGCATGATTTACTCCTTATGGGCAGCAGATGTGTTTATATGGATGGGCACAGGGTGTACCTGATGGCCATCATCTTGAGAGGAGGTTGCCTAGAGGGTGAGGAGGTGTAGCTGTGAGGATGAAGGATCCACTTCCCTCCATCACCCCTTTTCTGGTGTTACAGACGTCCTTTCTTTTGTAACACTGAAAAAAATGTAGGGAGGAATGGGAAAAAGTGAGGATGTTCCACCCTAATCCTTGGTTCCACGAGACCATCTAACAAAACAGCGTTGGAAACCCCTGGCTGAGGGCTCAAATCCCACCAGGAGAACACTTGGGCTTTTATTTGGATTACTACATTGAGGAGATCCTAGTCATGACAAGATTTCAAAGGTCATCTTGTTCCACCTCCTGCCATGGGCAGGGACACCTTCCACTATCCCAGATTGCTCCAAGCCCAGCCTGGTCTGGAGCACTTCCAGGGATGAGGCATCCACAGCTTCCCTGGGCAACCTGTCCCAGTGCCTCACTGCTCTCTGAGTAAAGAATTTCCTCCCAACATCTGATCTAAATCTGTCCCCTTTTAGCTAAAAGATGCTCCACCTTTTCCTATGATTACCTGACCATGGGAAAAGTAATTTTCCTTCTTTTATGTAACTTCTTCATGTTTATGTTATTTCAGCTCTGAACAGCAGCAACTCCTACGCATTTTAAGTCTTTCAAATCTGTTTTGTGAGTAGCAGATTCACAAGACTGGAGGGTTTCTTGAGAACGTGGGGAGGAGAGAAATTACTTGTGAATTTCAATTGAATTTAGGAAACAGATTCTGCCAGAGGGGAAGAGAAGGAGAAGGAATGTTAAAAATCTGCCTTTCCTCAGTATTTCGAAAAAGCTTCACTCCAAAGTTGTCCACATAGGTAATTTTCATGTTGCTGTGGTTTTTTCCTCAAAAAGCAATCTTGGCTTTTCATACTGACATGTTATATTTTGATGTTGGATGAAAAGCTGAAGTTACCCCAGATGGGCAAAACACAGCCTGGAATGAAATTTTTCTAGATTCTTTTTTGTTTTACTCCAATCAAACCACTGTTCTTTTTTTTCTTTTTTTCTTCTTTTCTTTTTTTTTTTTTTTCTTATGAAGTTCATCCTAGGCCAAGTTTTTAGGAGAGTGTTTTTATTTCCTGCCTCAAAACTGACTATGGACCCCTTTGGGAAGGTTCAGGTGCTGGGATTTGAGTGGGTATGCAACAAACAGAAAGCAAAAATTAATTTTTAATACTAATAAAAACACTGCACATGTTTTATGTTACAGACCTTTTATTTTGGCTAACTATGGATCCTGTTAAGGCTTTCACACAGTTCTAACTCCCCTCAGGGGTGGCATTCAAGAAATAAATTCAATGGGTAGGAAAAATCACGTGTTTTTTTAACAACTGGTGTTGAAACAAAACAAGAACCAAACTGGAGTGCTTAACTGAACTTGACACGTAATTTTAATTGCTGTTTCAGATATGTTGCATTGGTTAAAATAATGGTACTGAAGAGTAGGTCAGATACACAGTGTGCTGTCAGCAGCAGGAGCATTTCCATGATCATCCCTCAGTGTGGGAGACGATCCCTTGTTTGGCTCATATGGAGCTGGAATTCTTACCTTCCCTCAACTTAAAATAAAATCTGCATCATTCCTCTGCTGTGTGGCAGCTTCTCTTTATGCTGGGAAGAGTTACAGATGGAGCAGAAGCAGAGGCACATGGAGAAGAGACAGCCTGGTGGGAGAAGTGTGTCTTAATTCTGTGTATTGCCTGATTAAAATAGCATGAGGAGCGAGGCCTGCCCTTAGCAAGTACAATGAACACACTCAGTGTTCCTGGATTCCTTCTGTCTAGCTTTTAAACATGTCAATATTTGGTCCAACAGCAGCTTTTTGTTTAGGAAATGCTCAGCTGCTGTCCCTGTAGTTTAAATTAATCTCACTCCTGAGTTTTTGTTGTCACAGATCCTTTTATTCCAATCTGAAATTTGTGTCCCTCTAACCCAGGGTTGTAGCATGTGGCTCATGAACATCTCTACCCATGGCTTTAAATAGAAGTAAAAGTTCTTTAGCAAGGTGCACAATCAAATTCCAGGCAAGGAAGAAAGGCGTGTGCATCAGACAGCAATGCAGGGTTTAACTCTTAATGCATGAATTTGTCTTCTCCTCATTTCCACAGGAGTGCATTTTCCTTAGGAAAGGGGAACTTTCTCTGCATAATTGGATGCTGTGTATGGCACAAGCAGCCTCAGTCATAACTTAAAGCCTGTAAACCATTAGTGAGGAGCAGAATTTCTTCTAGGAATGTCAACCAGCCCTTACATCTTATTTAGGACAATTTTGAGCTACAAAAAACCCATATTCTCAGAAAATTTCTCCTATGTCCAATAAACTTCGTACCTGATATTTTGTGCCTTATTTTTAGCTTCAATTTATCCAGTTCCAGCTTTGGTCTTCAGCTCTCATTATGCCTTTTGCTGATTAATAGTCCCTCCATTACCAGATGTTCCCATCATGTCTGCATGAATTAGAACAACTTCACCTTTTCACTTCCCCTTGCATGCACTCATATTGAGGTCCCTTGAGGCTTTCCTGGTAAAAGTGAATTCTAGGAAAAGCAACTACAGAGTATTTTGTTTTCTGGCATTTTTTAGAGGGTATGGAGAAGCTGGGAAAGGGCAAATAGCCCCACAAATATCCAGCACCCAGCCATGGTGCTATAAACGTCAGGAGTGGGGAGGGACAGCCAGCAGCCTGGTGCAAGGGGTTTTCCTGGCTGTTTGAGGGAGATGGGTACTGTGGGAAGGCTAGACTACCTTGGGAGCTGAGTGTGCACCTCAAGAAATGGGATGGTTTAGGTCTGGGCAGTGGGGCCACACAGAAGGTGAGGACAAAATTTTATTTTATGACACAACTTCATAAGCCCTTCCCCAGAGATGCTGTGATACCTCTAACTCTCTCAAGTATATGTCATCTACATCTGAGCTCACTTTCTACAATATATTGCTTTTGTGTATATTCTGCTTTTTTTTAATCCAAGGGCCATATGCCATTAAATGCTTTACAAAACCTTATATACATTAACACCCACTTCTTCATCAACCACATTTGTAATTCATGAAAAGCATCGAATGTATTTGTGTGTGAATGCTCATAACTGTAAATATTTCTGTTCAAGATGGGATGATTAGAAAAGCCAGACTCAAGGGCTTCTGGACAAAGTAGATATAATGTGTTAGAAAGAGTTAAAATGCCTTCTTGGAAAATACTCCCAGGCCTTGTGATTGCATTGGATCTACATTTGCATAACAATCACCTTGTCTAACTGCTTTCCGATAATTTGTGTAGATGAAAGGGTAATTTTCATTTCAGTGTTCTCCATTTGATCTAATTTCTATGGACATCAATAGGATTATATTTTTTAAGTGCAAATGGTTTTCAGTGTAATCACTTCCTCTTTTTATTTACTTTTCTGTTTGTTTTTTTTTTTTAATTTTTACTCAAGGACACTTTAAATCCTTAGTGATATTTTCATGGAAATGAACATCCTTTTTATACCTGATTGTACCCACTAAATCTGATTGTTACACAGGGCAGCCAGGGCTTAAAGAAATAGTGATGAGAGGCTAATGTGTAAAGTATTAGAAAAATAAATCATCCAGTGCAATCATTGAACTTCAGATCAAACTGTTCAAAGGATTTCTATTGATTGTTCAAGGCTGCATATTGGTAAATCCGATTCTTCCCTTATGGGACAAGACTTTTTTGAAGGGACACTGCTGTGTGCCCTTTGATGTCTGCTCTGTGCTGATTCTCTGCAAACTGTGGGTTGCCCCATCAACCTTTGTGAAGGCCCCTTTGTGTGATCAGAGGTGGGTGCAGAGTGTGGCTGGTGCAGAGCCCAGCATGGCTGAGTGTGGCCATGAGCAGTGTGAGGACAGAAATTCTGCATGGCTGATTGTTCCCTCTGCAATTACAACCAGTTCGTGCTGTCCTGCACAGCCTTGGGGAAGACAACGCCTTGGGGAAAAAAGAAATATTTGTTGTCTGACAAAAGGGTCTGAAAAACCTTCCTAGAAGTTCCTCTTATTTCTGGGTGCTGATGAGCTGGGAGGAGAGGGGGAGAAAGAAGAATTAGAAATTATTTTGTGTCATGCACACACAAAAAAGGTTTTCCTGTTTCTTAGTTGTCTCATTAACAGGCAGAACTTTACTCCCTGCAGACATAGTGGTTCTGTATTACCTCTATTTTTCAGACTGCTTCCTCTGGGAAGCTTATAAGGTCATATTTATTTACCTATACTGTGAATTAGTCACGTGGAACCAGATGAATATTTCCGTGGCCTCCCTGAATCTCTGCTGCAAACAGCATCGAGCCTGCGCTGAATCCTTAACACAGACCTCATCTCCTTCTCCATTCCCATGTGTGGAGAGGGAAACAAGCAGAGTGTCAATAAGCTCAGCCAAGAGGCAGAATCACTCTGCTCGCAGCTGGGAATTGTGCATTAAAGGCTCTTTCTCCATCACCACTAATTGCCACATGTATGACTGAAGCAACCACTTACCAGAGGGACCAGCAACGGGGCCGGTTGTTAGGAGAGGGCTGGAATTCTGTACCCTTGGAGATTTGTAGGAGAAGATAATTTCTGAGCATGAGTCATGTGGATCTGGCTGCCACTTACTGAAAAATACGTGTGCATGTGGGATGTTGCAAAAATTAGCTGGACCCATTGGGTAGCGATAGGATACGTGCAGGGAGAAGATAAATATGTGAACACTGAAATGTGGGCAGAGGGGGCAAATAATCTGGTTAAACAAGCTCTTCATGAGAGCCAGTGAGCTGTTAATAGAATCGTCTGAATTTCAGTCTGGAGACCTCTACCAGAACTGTGGGCACCCTGGGTTTTTGTGGCTTTGCACACACCCACATGTTTTCTGCACAAGGGATGGTGTCAGTGTCATGGTCTTTCCACCTCCAGCCCCTCTGGAGTGAGTCAGAGATGCAGTGCTTTGAGAACAGCCTGTGAACCAGACCCACTTATTCATAATTTTGTTTTTCACACTCTTATTTTTCAATGAGACCAGTTGCCCCACTCAGCTCACTGGACATCTGCCCAAACACTTCCAGCAGGTGACCTGAAGAGTAGGAATATTGCTGGAACTGGGAGCTACGTCAGCTGGATCTGCTGTTTAGGGGAATTCTGCATTTCCAAGGAAAACAACTTCTGAGCTCTGTTTGGATGGCTAGTTCAGCACAGGCTTTTGGAAATTTGCGTCTGGACATGATCATGATGTCAAAAGAGAAACATTCTCCCCTGCTTCTAACAGAGCTGAGCACAGGACCAGAGCTGGGAGCCTTTGAAGGATGGGAATGTTTGACATCAAGTTGGATGGTCATGTGAAAGGTGTTCCTGATTCCTTCCCATGGCAGGCAATTGGAACAAGGTGATCTTTAAGTCCCTTTCAACATAAACCATTATTCCACTGTTCCATCAAGCTGTACATTAATCATGCAGTCACCATGAGCTGGCAGGGGGATTGAAAGCAAAAAAGGAAGGTGATTTTCAAAGATTCAGAATTCTAGTGCTGAGTCAGTCAAATTCCTCTCCACTGACGGGTCTGGGAAGATCAGAATATGTAACCTTTAGCAAAACACACATATTTGAAAGGTCAGATGCTGTTTGGGTAGGTTTATGAGAGGATCTGGAGTGCTGGCTTCCCAAGCAAAGTCACTCCTGTACATCCTCAGGATAAAGTACTGATAAATCCTTGTTCTTTTAGCACTTCAGAATAGAATATTCTGTGATTAATGGTTGCAGGGGTAAGTGCCTGAGGCACTCTGTATGTTTAAAAGACCTTACAAGACAGCTTTCTCTATTGAGGTTCAAGCAAAGGTATAATAAGGACAACACAGGAATTTCTGATTCCTAATGCTGCTCTCCTCAATTGGCCTCAATCTGATGTTTTAATAGACTGATATCACAAATAAATCCTCTCTAACAGAGATGTTGGAGAATGTACCTCTGTCTGGGGTTGTGAATTTTACTTACACATATTTTAAGACAGTTATATTCAGGCTTTTGCAGCATGATTACTATTCTGGAAACTGAGAAACTCATCATTGCAGTATTAACTTTCCAGTCATCCAGTAAATAAAATAATCCTAATGCTGTTATGAATAGTTTTAAATTACAAATTAGTTTAAATTCCAATAAATTGCCTAATTTGAAAGCAGTGGCTCTGCTGGGAAATGTGTGAATCTCATGTAGATAGCACTTGAACGAAAAGGTCAATGATGCAGTTTATTACTTGGAAAAGGAAGAAATGTTTTTAAACTTATTTTGTGTTTTCCCAGTAGTATTTATTGCTATTAACACTAACCAGGCTAACTAAATCAATATTGTTTCCAGATCATATGCCTGGAGTTCTCAAAAATATAAAGTTTTTTTTCATCTGAGATTTAGCATCTGATCTTTTAAAGATGAATAATAGATGCAAGATGCTCTTAATTACTGAACCATGACTTAATAAAGTTACTGGAGGAAAAATGATGAGTGATCATTTTATGAAGAAATGAACACTGCCATTGATTTTGGATGAGACCCCTGGTAATTTATTGCAGGGCTAACATTGGTGAGTAACTTTCCAGCTCAACACGGTTTCAGAGCTGCCTTCTACTAGTTTTTGCAGAGGGAGAGAAATCACAAGTCAAAAATGCTGAGCTTATTCACATCTTTGGTACCTTAATGACCTGGAGAAGCTCTGACTCTCTGGTTAATGTGTTTATTCTGTGGCATTCAGCTGCTTTGGGGAACTCTCTGCAGCAACCTGGGATTGAAAGGGTTTACAAGAAGTTCACTTGGAAGGACCCCAGCAGCAGAGTGTGAGACTCCAACAGGAATTTACAGCAAGAATTCTCAAAGTGAAAAAAGGCAAGATTTGTAGGTCAGCATGAGTGAACAAATGATCAAAGCTTCTGAGGGTCTCTTGAGTTACTGGTTTTCTGTTTTTTTCTTAAGAATCAGAAGCTTACGGCTTCAGGCAGAATGATTTAACTAATGAAGGCAGGAGAAAATTGCTGAGGGAGGGACAGAGAACAAAAACTTGTTAAAATTGAATGACTAGATATCTGTATTTCATGTTATATCTGTTATCTATATTTTTAAATCTGTTATCTGTATTTTTTTCTAATTCTGCAGAAAGGCCTGGTATGTAGGTGTATACTCTCCTGTTTGGAAGTTCAAACTGCATCTTTAGCAGTACTCAAGAATCATTTATTTTTTGGTTTTTTCTGTAGGTGAAAGAAGGCAGGAATTTAGAGAGGAAGCCTGCCAAAAAAGTGCCATGTTTTAATGGCATGGCTTTGGTTTTAAGCCTATTGCCTAGTGGATAACTTTGTGGGTTCAGTGTAGCAAACAAATTATCTGTTAGACCTTGAGGAAGCAGAAACCAGGAAACAAACCATAAGGTTATCAATCAGGTGGTCAGCTTAAAACCCAAAGTTGCAAAGTGAAAATGTGGCAAGTTTTTGGTACTTTGTTTTGGATAAGGGTGAATAAAACCCAGAGAAATCTGTGGGAGAAAACCCCATGGAACAAATCTCTGGATTAAACCATTGCCTTGGAGGAACGTGGAATGTCGATCGCTGTAAGGTTTTTTACAGGGAAGGCATCAACACATCCTTTTTCTCTTCTCCTTCTCCTTCTCCCAAAAAGTCACTACCAGAGATGGGCTGCTGGAGTAGATACATCAACCTAGTGCTGCAATTCTTCTATTACAAAATTAAAATTAATTTAATCACACACTAAGTTTGTGACTCCAAAAATCACAACATTATTAAAGGGGAAAGAACAGGAAGATTTGGTCAGTGGTGGCTTGTCATTACCTTGCCACACCTCATTTGATAGTCACAATTTGCCTCTTCAACCTGCTGTTATGAGACTATTTCTCTCCTCCCTTATTAAAATCTTTGAAGTCTCACTTATATACCTGAATCATATTCCTAATGAGACACGAGCTCAAATTATGAAAGTATTGAAAGCATGTGTGACTCATACTTTATATATGGCATATGAATAATAATTTATATATTCCATTAACTGCATTGTTCTTCATGATCCTTCTCATAGACCTTTTTTGAATCACCACTGGGCCTCTTTGCCACCCAAAATTATCTATGAAATTTATTTTTTAGTTACTTGTATTTTTTCCTCTTTTCAAAGGGGGTGGATATTAGAACTCTGTATGTGTAGTAACCGTGTACACAGAGATAATAGATGATAGATGATAGATAATAGATAATAGATGATAATAGATAATAGATATCTGTAGAAAATAATTAGGCATCATTATTTTGGGCAGAAATATCAAGTTTTCAACACCAAACTTTTATTGACTTGTAAATTTTTGCAGCTGTTTGTGTGTTGCAGTTGAAGGGAGTTCCTGTGACAGATTGTGTTACTTTGGGATTAGAAAACCTGGCAAACATCTGGTTAACAAATGAGTTCCGCAGCAGAGTTTGTTATTCAGTGTCTTTTCATCTCCATCACAGATATTAACTTTACTATGAGAGATTTCCAGTGCCAGGGAGTCCTCACCAGTTGGAGGGTTTAATGGGGAGCCAGAGCAATGTGGTGAGAAGGTCATAAAGGACATGAGTTTTGAGAGAGCAGCTGTGATGTGGGAAATTGAAGAGATCTGTCTATGTGAGCAGGATTTGGCAATTCTGTTTTTTGTGGAACAACTTATTAGATGTCTGCGATAATGAGGATTCTGTTGTTTAAGGGACAGAAGATCACTAAAAAGGAAGACTCCAAGCACCTCAGCATGTGTGGGAACAGTGCAGATCATATTGTGCCTGCCTGGTGCCAAAAATACCCTGCAAGAAGCTTGAGCCTCCCCTCAGGAGCCTTACAGCAGGATAACTCTTTCTTTGGCTGGAGTTAATGTCCTGAATAATTTTAGACTCCCCAGTTGGATAATTGCCACCCATTCAGGCTCTGGGAGCCACTGAGCTGCAGCCCTTTGTGGCAGCTGACTCAGGCTGTTTCCAGCTGCGCTCTCAGGGGTGATGGTGGCTATAAAGAGCAAGGCTGTGGCCCCATTAGGTGACTTGGAAGACTTTATCAGGCTGGTGTAGTAAAAATTAAGGGAATCTACATGCCGCCTTCTGCCCTCTCACTTGTACCAAACACACTCCTCTGCAGAGCCTTCTAGACCTCTCTCTTCTTTTCATGGACAAGGTGTTTGATAACCTGGAGCCTACAAATCCCTCACCCAGCTTAGATGTGCCTTGTCCCATGGCAAGGACATGCAGCTGGCCCAGCCTTTGCACTTCAGGCTCTCAGAGCTTTGTTCCCCTCTCACATTTAACAAATGCTTGTGAATGTCTCCTGCAAGCCCCAGTGACATGAATCAGGTTTTTCAGCTGGTCTCTGCTCCTGTCATCTCTTCTTCCTCACTGCTCCCGCAGCATTTTGGTAGCCTTGGAGCACTGTGCAATTTCAGTGCTGTGAAATAAGTCTGTGCACAGCAACTAAGCTGCTAGACTGGATAGAGGCAACTCATGCTGAATGTGGAAAAAGGAAAGAATAACTAAGTGCAAAAAGCATTTCAAGTGGGTCAAAAATGGCTTTATTATGAATTATAGACTACTTTTGCTGATAATGGGGCACTGTCTACTGTGATTCATCGTAGTCAAGCAGCATTAATTTCAGAGAGAAATGGGACAGAAGGGAAACTACTCCATTGGTAATGGGGTGTTTTGTGTGGGCAGGCACTGTGGCTATACTAAATTGTTGTACTCTGCTCATTCAGATCTGACCTTCTCAACCCTTTTGAGGTTGAAGTTATATGGTGTACAGTATAAAGTGTGTTAAAGAGTGCCTGAGTAATTGAATCAAGCGTGTTAATCAGAGAATAGAACCATGAAACTTATTAAGTTTTAAAGAAATTACTTTTAACAGAATAAAATAAAAAAAACCCAGAACAAAGAAAAGCCTATTTGATGAGGGACTGATAAATTTGGGTTCCAAACCCTTCAATAGATGAATTTTGCTGTTTTTTAACTACCTTCTCTCAATGTCACATTTGACAGACCCCAGGGAGATATAGCTCACTGGAATAAATTCAGCCCTTGTGAACCTCTGCCACAATATCATAGTGTATTAGTGGACATCTATTTTAGCAGAGAACTCTCTTATTATGACTCATGAACACTGAGAGGCATTACAGATTATAATTTCTTTTTGGGTATGTGTGTCTGTCCAAATTCAATCAGGTTGATATGCCACAGTGCACCATTTAATTGAAATTTAATTAATCAATAGCCACCTCATTTTAATATTGTCTTGGTAACATCCTTGGCCTGTAGAACCCGAGAACAAGACTCGACATGGTGGTAAAATGACACCCCAACATCAGCTCTTTTACAAAATTAATGCAGCAAAATAAATTACTTCTATCTTCCCCTGTCATTCTTCTTGTTTTGAACTGCTGCCATTTGGACAAACATCCTCCATATTCTCTTTTCTTTTATGGAGCAAAGGTATTGCAGAAATTTGTAGTGGGGGGGTTGAGACCCCTCCCTAATTATTTCTGTAAGAAATGGTGAGAGCTGTTCGTGTTTTGCAATGCCCAGATCTAGAGTATTGTGGCTTTACTTGGAAATTTCATTTTGTTTCAAGGGAAAAGATGCTATTTTCTTGATGTGGCTGGGAATTTCAAAGATGTGGCCAAGTCTCAAAGCTCTTTTTCCTCAAATGTGCATTTTTATTTTCAGTTAACTGGTTAGTTATTATGATGGATGATGAGGGAAGACTTGGGCTCATGGAGGGCAATTCTAAGCTTGATGGAGCTGGAGTTTACCATTTCTTGGTAAATAAATAGACAGAACCTTGTGTAATGACCTGAACAAGTATATTAAGAGAACTGGATAGGAACAAGTGATCTTGGGAAAACTGAATTCAGCTTCATTTATCCATAGGACTTCATTTCAATCAGGGATGGGTCTTGATTGAACAATTTAGACATCCCATGGCCTTTTATCTATGGGGTCTGTAGGGTCTATTATATTATCTTATAATTTCCATTCTGCCTCGGGTCAAGTGCAGATTTCTATAGTGCTTGGATAACTAATAGTGGGAAAGATTTGTCTCCAGATTAACCAGAGCTGGTCCCACGCTAGAGATTCTTGTTTTATATATGTGAAACCAAGCCTGTAGAATTTTTTCATTTTCACTTTTCAGTGTGCTTTAGTTGTGTATGATTTTGTGCCTGAAATTTTGCTATATCTCTGTAAATCACCAAAGAAATATTTGAAAGGTTACTTTTCCCACTGAGTAAAAGCAGTCACAACTAAAAGGTTTATTTTGCTTTTTTACATCTCGATTCTTTTTATCAGCCTTTTGTACAATTTTCATTTCATTCTGGCAGTGCTTGCTGTATAGTCTACAGATCCAAAGGGTTATAGCTGGGCATTCAGTAAACAATACATTTCTTTTAATGGGAACATATTATTTTTTAAATATGCTTTTGGAGATAAAAGGAAAATTCTCTGAATGTAAATTTGGCTCTGCTCAATAGTAATTTAAAAAGGATGACTGGAAAGTGACATGTGTACCCTTTTTAACTTGTATAACATTGAAAGCCTTAGAAATTTTACCATCATTCACTTTAACACATCAAAGTATTGCTGGTTGAACTCAAATCTCTCTGAAATGCTAATCCACACCCTTCACTGTAGTGAAATGAACATACAGATGGTTCTTCTAATTACTTGGGGAAAGAAAAGGGGATGATTTCCTTTAATGATTTCCCCTTCTTTCCTGACTGAAAGCAGTTCCAGCTCTTCCCTCCAGCTAATTTGACGATTAAAAGATGCCTTTGTCTTGCTTTCAGCTATTGAGGTTTCATTTAATTTGTTAAAACTTTCTGTCATGAAGCGAGGTGTGAACCCAGGGCTGTGTAGGTTTGGTTCAGAGGTCATGTGAAGGGGAATTACAGCCTTGAATATTTAAAGTCAGGGTGCAGGGGGGTTATTATTGCACCTATGGCAAAGATGGAGTTTTCAGCTTAAAATAGGATTTTGAGTCTGAGATGCAGGAAGTTATTGGCTGAGGGATACACCCCAGGTATTCATACTCCAGACTCATGGCAGCTCCATTTTCCCAAGGATACAAATGGAGAGATTTGAAGCACATTCCTTTGAGCTGTTGACTTCACTGGAGCTTTGTGGGGTAACGTGCTTCAGGGGAAGTGGATAAAAAAGGGTTTAAGAATAATTTCAAAGTACCTACTTTTCACTATAAATTAGAAAAAACGTTGAGATTTTACAAACTCTACCCTGAAAAATGAGATCTTCACACTAGGAACAACTGGTGTGAGCACATTGGTCCACTATCTCTCTTGATTTCTTCTGGCTTGAGATCTGGCTGCAAGGAGTAGCCCTTTCACTCTGTTTCAAAAGCTGTGACCTTACAAAAAACCTCTATGTCAATGGCAGTGTCATCCCACAACTCCTCCAAGTGTTTCCCTTCCTTTGACATGGAATTAGACTGCTGCTGTTACTCAGGATTCCACAGAATGAAAAAAGTTACCATTTGATGGCATGTTTTCCAGAATATTCTAGAAGCTCTTGTGTGTTTTTCAATTAAAATACTCAATGAGAACAACAAAAAAGAAAGAAAGAAAAGCTTAAATAAATACAGGTACTTCAGTCCTTCTGAGCTTTTAACTATACATCTTATATAATCACCCCCCATCAACAATGCTTTCTTTACTGTTTTTGAGGTACACCACTTCTCTTCAAGCTTTCAAAAGAATAGGAATAATATTTCAGTGCTCCAAAAGAATAATTGAGAGGCAAGAATTCAGTGGGGCTTTTTTCCTTCTTCATTTTCTATTAGACAGAATACTGTATAATACTTCTGCTGAGTAAAACTCTAACCAGGCTTAAAAGCTCTTTTTCCTACTAGAACAAAAATAGGAACCATTATTGATATAGAAAATAGTTTTGGCCTTTTTGAAGGTACAATAATGTGGGCATCTTCAGAAGAGGCTTTGGAGTAGCTTGTTGCCTAGAGCTGTGTATTTTGATTTTGTCTGCTCAAATCTGGCTTTAGAATGTTGGAAAAGAAACAGGAGAAAGGGAGAATGGTTAATTAGAAATTTTTATCTTCTTGTTCCTCTTGAGTGATGACACCTCATATAGTAGTAGGGAAAGATGGTCTGCCTACATAAGACATCAGCAGATCTGGATTCCCTTGTCAGTTCTACCAGGAATTCCTATCCTGCTCCAGGGTAAAAATTACCCAGGCTCAGATTCATCCTCCCTGGAGAGGAGTTGGCAGTGATCTTTGCTTAGTCTCAGAAAGACCTGTTCCTTATCATGTTTAAAATGCTGTGAGCTTCTGGGCTTGTTCCATTTGCAGTGATTCAGTTGTCTTCTGTTTGGGCATGTCTTGCCTTGTCCTATTGCAAGTCCCTCTGCACACCTGGAGAACTGCTTGAGCAATAGGGTTAAAATAATAAATGGGTCCTATATAACAAGTATCAGCTCACTTTTATGGGGCTTTTTTAGATTACTCTAATGAGGATATGGCTCTCATGAGTCACTACTATTGGGAATGAAATATCTGGAACAACACTTATGTTTCTTAACAGGAAAGATTTATTTTGCTGCCATGATGAAACAAAATATATGTAAATTGATGTAAGAATTATAAACACCTGGGGCATGCTGGACCTCACAGATTTCAGCTAAGCTCTCATCCATTTGTTATTTTGACATTACAGTGCTTATCTGCAAGTTTTTGGCAAAATAATTTTCCAGGTTAAGTCTCCCAACTGCTTTGTTTGATGAGTATGATTTCACTATAATTCATCATCGTCAGAAGGTGGTCACATCCAGCCCTGAAGTGAGTGACCATGGATAACAAACACTTAGAAATCTTGCAAAGTAAAAGAAATTTGTTATTTAGAATAAAAATACCCATGGAAAGATGGATATATTATAGGATAGGTATTTATAGTAGCAACTGCAGGTTGAAGTCTTCTAATTGATGGGAGTTTAACCAGTGCATTCAGTTGAAACAAGAGTGTTCATAAAATTAGAGCTAAACTGTGACTCTTAGTGCGGCTCATGCACTTGACAGAGCTCATGGGTAAGAACTGTTCTCCCATCACAAATGCTGTCACAAAATAAAAAACCCCACAATTCTTTAAGAAAGACATTAGGGGAAAGCTACTATGAGATTAAACTCTTAATCTAAGAGCAATCAGGCAATGGGAGAGCATTCATGAGGAATAATCACACTTACAAACATAAGCTGAGGAACTCTGCAGATGAGGCTGGATTCCTTCTTGGTAGGACTCATTAAAGAGTGGAAGAGTATCCAGAGGAGAGGCTGACAGAGGTGAGACAGAAGGAGTCACAGTAAAGGAAATCTGATGGTCTTTGTGGTTTCAAACTTCTTGTGTTCAATAAAAAATGGGGGAAGCTGACAGAGCTGCAGAGAAATATTCTAAAGCAATTATGTTAAAGAAAACAGCATGGGAGAAACTGGACAATGTTGAAATCTGCAGCAAAATTCACACTGATTTTCACAAGAAGAGAATCTTTAGTCAGTAATATTGCCATTTTATTGCCATTTTTAACCAGCTACACATATTAGAATAACAAGAAGGAATAAACAGCAGAAGTGGTGTGTGGGGGCAAGTCATGGAAGTAGGAGTCATTATGAAGTAATCATTCATCTTCTGTGTTCCTCTAATTCCTTCCATATTTATCCTTCTTGACTTCTTTTACTCATCTGACAGTAGATGCCTTTAATGGCTGCTGTGAGCAGAGAAAAATAAAAAAAAACCCAAATTCTACTGTGGAAGAGAAATGCAGAAAAAGAAAGAGAATAAACCCAGGTGTTGAAGCCTAGGTAGGAAGGATCAATACACATACACGCATACAAAGAGTGAGGGAATAGTCCTGAGAGCAAATATAGATCTCTACATTTTGAGGGAAGATGATCATGAACCAGCCTGGCTGTGAAGATGCTCTAAAAAGTTTTATTTTATTGTTTAAAACATCCCTTCCTTGTTATTAATGTAACCGTACTAAAAACATGCAAAAGGCTTCATCAGAAGTTCTGTTAAATTTTATTCTGATGCTGTAGGTTATAAAAGTCTCATCTCTCTTATCCTCTTTCTCTTTTTTTTTCTATAAACAGGAATTTGCATGAGAGAGCAGAACAACTCAATTCTAAATAGTGTTCTTATCTCTACATAATATTATTATGCAAACTATAATCAAACTAGATGACAGTCCTCCAGACAAACCTTTAGTATTAAGAGCTTTTAAAGCTCCCAGGCAGATTGTTGTTAGTGGGATAGTTAATTAAATGGAAGTTGGATTTTATTACTTTTTATAAACAACATAGGGCAGGGAATGATGTTGGTCCTCTGGGTTTTTTTCCTTTCTGTTTGACAAATATTAATTGAACGCATTGTTCCATGAAATCAGCAAGTTTGCTCATGGCAACGTGGTTGCTAAAGAACATCAGGTAGCTGTTGATCTCTTCTGTCCTTTACCCATCACTAGGGTAAATGGAAATTTTGGGATGGCGCAGTGTGCTGGGTTTTGCTGGGATATAGATGATTTTCCTCACAGTACCTGATAGGGGCTGTTGGATTTGAGCTGGAAACAGTGCTGATAAAATGTGCCTTTCAGGGGTGCTCTGGGCTGTCCTGCTTTGTCACACGGAGAGGGACATGAGCTCACCCAGTGTGGGGGTACCAGTCATTGGTTTTTCTGGGTCTGGATTGAATGCACTTGAGACAGTAATTTGTGTTTGGACTCAAGTGTTTATTATTTCTTATCAGTAAAACAGTCTCACTACTCTGAGTTGAGCATCTTTTCATTAGAGGGCACAAAATGGCCAACAATCTCTGGTTACAAGGTCTTTTAACACTAAACTATCCAATTAAGAACTGACACCTAGATTATTTTCCCTTTTAACCCAATAACTGATCCCACAGAGCCCACAATGAGGACTTTTCTGCCCAATTACAAAATGCCACCCAAACCCATGAAGAAGAAGGAAGAAGAAGCATGAAGAAGAAACCCAGGATGACACCCTGTGCCCTCCATCTCCCTTCCATCCACAACATACTAAAAATCCCAAAACTGCAATTTCTCACCAAGTGATATACCTACACTACTCTCTATAATCTATTTCACACTTTTGCGGATTCTAGTTTCTCTTGAAGTCTAGGAAACTTTCTCCACGAATGAGGGTCAAAGTCAGTGCTCCCCTGGGGGTCAGTGCACCCCAGAGCAGACAGAGAAATATTCCTGGTGCCCTGGGTTTCCACAAGCCTGGGGTAAAGCTGCGGCTCTGCGGGCTCTGTCCGTGGTCCTGGAGGTGCCGCTGTCCGTGGTCCTGGAGGTGCCGCTGTCCGTGGTCCTGGAGGTGTCGCTGTCCCTGGTGCTGCAGGTCCTCGCTGTCCCTGGTGCTGCAGACTCCGGGAAACCTCCCGGAGGTGTTCAAGCCCCTCTCCACTGACACCCAGGGTGCTGCAGAGGGGCAGGTGTTTCTCCGCGGTGCTGCAGAGCAGTGTCGTGGGCAGGGCAGCGTTTTATCCCCTCAAGCCTCAGCTATTGGGTTTTTTTGGCAGCCCTCTGCTGCCCCAGCCTGAACTGCTGCAGGACCCTGGGGTGTGCAGGGACCCTGACTCCCGGCTCTTCAGGGCTGCAGGGAACAGCTGGAGCATGAAATTTCTCCAGGCTGAGCATCCAATCTGCAGATGTTTGTGGCAGGCAATTCCCACGATCTGCTCTGGCTCGGGGCACATGTTTGTATTGCTCTCTGCATCCCTTCAGGAGCTGGGAGCAGAGCAGAAATGCCAGTTTTTCTGGAGCGGTAGGAATTGGATCTGATGCGTATGCAAATCTGCCTGCATACTTTTCCATTTTTAGCCTTCCTCGTAACAACCTTTAGATCAGAGACATTCAGATACCTTTTCCCAGGTGAGTTCTGACTGAGCTATAAAAACAAAAGAGCATTTTACCAGGATGTGTCAGCAGTATTGCCTAAAATTACAGTTATAGATGAAGAAGAAAACTTCTAGCTCTGATATTCCTAAAGACTTTGCCCCAGGGATTTGTCTGTTTCTTTGCTTGTTTCCTAGTCCTATCCATGGGAATGCTGAAGACAACGGCAGTCTCTTACTGTAACATGATATGGGTCCATTTCAGTCGTGGGTTTACAGAAGAATCTGTAGTAAAAATCTGAAATTCTATTGCTGTCTGTCCAGTCAACTCACAGATGGTCAACCAGACCCTATTTTTCAGCAAAATTCTGCTTTAGCATGCTCAAGCAACATATTAAATACAAACTCCTCTTTAGTCATCCTAATGTTCAACTTATGTCTCCTGTGCTTACTTAGAAATTAAAAAATATCAACCCCCTCCTCCCCCAACAACAGCACAAACACACAGAGAAACAAAAAAAATCAGCTTTTCTTGGTCATTAATTCCTGTGTGAGTTTGGCTGAGAAAGAAAATATTAAGGGTTTGGGGATGTGGGGGAATTAGGACTGCTTGTGTCAAGTCTCTCAGCAGTAATTTTGTAGGAAGGCAGATCAGATAAAGAAGAATCAGTGATTGCACTGACTGAAGTGCCTTGTGGCTGAAATTATTTTACAGAGTGACTGTGCTGACCCTGCCTTTCTCCCTGCTTTGTAAATCAGCTGCTCTGAGTGGGTGCTGAGACCAGCAACAGGAAAAGTCTGTCTGGCAAATATTTAAGTGCTGTTCTAGTACACCTTCACAGGCACTAGTGCAACAACCTCCCCATTGAAAAATGACAAAGAATACTACAAACATAATAAGACTGGGTGTGAGCTGTGCCCATGCATGTGGGTGTGCAGGTATAGAAACTTTAATTCTATCTTTTGAATTCTCTCTTCCTATTATCAATGGGAATACTGCTGAAAAAGGTGATAATGGAGTTATTTTCAAGTAGGAGTGAGAACAGTCTGTAGCCTGTGTTGATGAAGGATGGAAAGGAACCTCCTGAAACCCATGCCTCATGCAAGAAATCAGTCCACATAGATGTTTTTATCCCCCATAATACACTGGTTGTTCAAAAGGCAAGCCATTACAAGGGGCAATTTGTTGCCCTCCAACCTAGAAGTGTTCTACTTTCCATCCTAAATTTGCCCAAAGTGAATTTGTTCTTTCATTAGTGTTATTCCTTTCTCTAAAGATGTGTTTTCCTGCCCTGGAGTTTACTATCCTCCCCAGTGCTTTTAAAGAATACAGTGCAATTCTGCCCTGGTGAATAGACACTTATAGCAACAAAATTGTCCTGAGGTTGTAGAAAGTAGAGGTGAATTCAGCCTGAGAACTCTCACAGAGCAGTAGATTTTCTTTTGTTTGCATTTCAAATGCACTGCCTGCTCCTTTCTATAGAGCCACAACACAATTTGCTGTGTCCTAAGCCACAGTGAAAATTATTAGTATGGTGACCTTGATTTTGTCTTTTATGACAGGTTTTTCTTTTATTCCCCCTCAGACTTTCAAAGTTTCACTGCTTAATTGTGCAGTCATCTGCTATGTCATCTCTGATTCCAAACTTGATGTTTCTACCAAATTGACTTGGTGCTTTTTGTGTTAATATGGTAAAATTAAAAGGGCTAACAAGGCTGGTCAATCCTAAACAAGGTTCTTGAGCCCCACAAATAGTTGCTGTCTTCTGGTCCAATTTCTTTGTAGGTGCTCCTCTTCTTTGCCTGCCTCACAATTCTTAGGATATTTCCTCTGGTATAGATGATGGTTTCTTATAAGTTACACAAACCCAAACTGAAAACTGTTACATATGCTATGCTGAAAAAATCACTGAGAATAGATGGAAAGTTAATTTCACAAAATCTTCCTTTGATGTCCTATTCTGTCTACTCTCTCATATGTTTTCATCTGTCCTTAAATCTAGTCTAAAATCTCCTACAAATCAGACTACAGGACTTTCACTTTATGTACTCTTTTCATCTATAGTGATTTTTTTTTTAATCTCAGTCCTGTGTTTATCAAAGTTTGATGCCTTGAAATTGAGAAAAGCAGCAGCAACAACCAAAAAACTCCTAGCCAACAACAACAACAACAACAACAAAAAATCCCCAAAACAACAAACAAACCCTTCCCTCCTTAGTTGTAAACATGGTTCTAGAGTTTAGGGACTGTGATGTCTCACAGGGACAGATAGGATGCATTTATATGCTTAAATGGGTGAAGGACAAGCTTCTCTGACTTGAAATTGTTGTGTGAAATAAAATCTTGTTCCCTGGCTGCCCAAAAGAAGAATTTGGTAAAGGAACCCCCAAATGACATCATTCAAAATATGCAAATAATCTGTTTTAATTATAGGCTCTGCAAGTATCACCTGAGCTGTTCTGCACAGAACATTTCTGGAAGAATGTGAAAGAATTGTTAAAGTAGATGTGTGATGCATAAAAGTTGTGGTTTATGGAAAAGAAGACAAATAAACAAGAACATGGAAAAGTAACAGCTGAAACTGTGAGACTTTAATGATGGAAGAAAATGCTTTGATCTGTAAAGCTTTAAAGCAACATCCAATGTTTGTACTCAGTTTCTGTGTGGAGCTGGACAGGTTACCATAAGAGATTATGAAAGTTCAGCTGTGAAACATTTCTGTGAAGTGTTGGTCTGGCTCTAAATATAACATAACATCAAGGACAACCAGGGCTTCAACCAGGCACTCATCATCATTCCTGTGTGTGACACCCTTATACACTTGGAATGTCAAAATAGTTCTAATACAACAGTAATGCAGTTTCTGTGACCTTTTCTCTTTTAATGAGGAAATTCTGCATGTGAAAAGGACTTACAATCTGTTCAGGAAGGACTTTGTCAGATAGCCTTGGAAATTCTAAACAAAATTAATATTTGTCATTTTAGAAGGAGAAAAGATTTCCTTGGGATAAATTGCTGGAATACTTTTTCTATTCAAGCCCTTATTAAATATTATCTTTCCAGACCTTGACTGTGGCATACAGCAGAACTGAAGACATTTTCTGCCTGAAGCCAAAACAAACAGAAAATCACTGAGAGAAATAGGTGAGAGCCTTCAAACAAAAGGTGCATCGGTTACTGGTTTCAGAGGTGAAGAAAATAAATTTAAAGACAAGGGAAAATGCAGGAACATTGCCTGGTACAGCTTTAAAAAAGAACATACAAGGTCAGTTTTGTGACCTGAGCATTAAGGTGACCTTGAAGGCTTCTTGAGAAGATACTGTGTTTGATTTGTCTCACATAGCGAAGAATAAACCTTTTTCTCATAGGAATACAATATTTACAGGATCTACTCTGCAGCTCTTGGGAATGAAACAAAAAATTCACTTAGTTAAAAATGAAATTTTCAATTATTTAATTTGCAATTATATTCGTGTGAGGCTTCTTTCCTGGCACAAACCTTGTCATTCCAGGAGGATGTGGGCAGTATGAAGGGATGTGGGCAGTATGAAGGGATGTGGGCAGGATGAAAGCCTTTTAACATATGCCCCTCTTCATTTTTCTATGGTTTGGCTTCTACAAGGGGCCATGTACAAAGCCTACTGCAATCCTACTTTAAACCAGGCCATGCTTTTCTCCCCCATTAAATGGAACTAGTGAATTGATGGGCTTTAGGAATTCTGCAGCATGCTGCTTATCACTAAGCATTGTGGTTGCACTGGGTGGTGACAGCAGTAGGAATTTCCCATTTCCTTGCTTCTTTGCAACCTCTCCCCTCAGCTCCCTCTCCTATTGTGGATTTGAGTGTGTAGAGACAAACAGGTACTGAGTTCCCCTGGGTCCCACATGGCTCAGAGAGGTGAGATTGGACTCTGAAGTGGGCTATAACATCCCATTTTTAGTCTGGGTCATGGCTTGGTGACTGTAGCCATGAAGTGAAGGATGACACTCCTGAGCAATGAGGTTACATTCTTGTTCTCCCCTCAGGCTGGAATTACAGCCATATTCCAGTCCATGGCATAATCTAATCCTGGATGCAACAGCACAGAAGCAGCACTTGCCATGCTTGAATATCCCACCCTTCACAAGCAGAATGTCTCTGATCAGAACAAGGGCTACACAAGATTAATTTCTAGTTTAGGATTAGAGAAAGGAGTAGGACAAAAATGAAGTCTCTTTAAAATTCTGATTTATGTCAAATGACATCAAATCAAAAGGATTGGTTCTGCCCATAACCTCCTAGAAAATGATGGGTTAATATTTCCTTAGTCTGACTAGAACATAAACTGTCATTTAAAATTGAGTATAAATCCCCTGCGTGCCCTGCAGTACCTAACAATATTCTCTGCTCTGAAGCATTCAGAAGTTAGGCTGCTCCATGGATGTTTTTAGTTTCTCTAGCTGGTACAAATGGATGCAGTGGATTTTCGCTGTTTTTCACCAGATGAGAACCTGTACCTGGGTTAAAATGGAGAAGAGTTAAGGGAGAATTAGAAGAATAGTCAAAAGCTGGATGGGGATGTCACATTAAATGTTCTGCAAGCACTTACCCTGAGTTTTCTGCTTTCTAATATCTGAACCAAGCAAAACAACTATAGATTGTTTTACAGATCAGTTAGCACTTTTCTGGTATAGAAAAGGTTAACAAATTAATACAGGAATGAAGAAAATACCCCAAATATTTTTGGGTCTAGCTGAAATACTAGTAGAAGTTTGCTGTACTTCTCTGCAGGTGAACCCTTACATCTAACCTATTTGGATGCTAATATTTCCTTAGAGATGCTCACACGTGTTTGTTTACTTTTAAAGATGTGTAAATCCTACTGAAAATAGCCACAGTGGGTGAGTAAACATTGTAGCACCAGTGGAAAATAAATTTAAGTAAAATAAGATCCTTTGTGCTACAAGCTAAATGCACATTTCTAATCCTAACTTCATTCACAGGTACATAGCTGAGACCCTCTAGTGGCATAAACATTTATTTGCCTTCAGCATGTGATTAAAATTCTATTTTACCGTCACATTATAGCAACAAAATTACAGGTAGTATTTTTGGACACTCTGGGGGCTCTGGAAAAGCTAATCTAGGATTAGATACTGTGCAGGTTCATGTTAATGAAAGTAAATTGATTTTTAGATGTGAGGAGCAATAATAGATGCACTGGAAGGAGAGGGGAATTTTTGAAAGGATATTCTAGAACTAATTACTATCAGCAAAAATACACCAAGACCAACGTAATACCCAGGGCAGCCAATGGGGATAAAAGCTTATACATAAATCTATCATGACCTAGTAGTGAAGACTGTTTAAAAACAGTGATCTCCACTTAGCTTGTAAATGCACATCGCCCTCTTTCTCATATATTCTCTCTCTCTCTCTCTGTCTCTGACACACACACACATAAACGCTCCTGGATTTGCAGAAGACAGACATCTAGGGCACTCCTTGGCATCCACAGGAAAATCATATGGGATTAAAAACCCCCAGCAGTAAGTACCCACTGTATTAAATGTTTATTAAGTGGCATGCTGTCAAAAGCAAGATTTAATAGTAAATACAGGAGGACTTTAATGGAAATTGGTTGTATTTGATTTTTCTTAGGATTTGCTGAAAGCTGCCTCTCGAGGGTTACAAGTTCACCTTTTGCATTTCCAGCTGCTTGTTTACAATCCACGTGGCAACCTCTGGACAGGCAGTGATCCATCCATTATCCCCACTGATTGAGTGCAGGAGCAGCGCAGTGCTAACTACTTCACTCAGCTGACGGCAGACAACAAAAGGAGGAAAATGATGAATTCGGACAATTTAACCTCCCAAAGCTTCCTCTCTGCGATTCACAGCAACACCAGCAATTTATTCTCAGGGCTCCAGTTTGTTCAGTCCTTCAAGCCACTCATCATCCCCTGCTACTCGCTGGTGGTTTTTATTGGTGTCATCGGGAATTACCTTCTCATCTATGTCATCTGCAAGACAAAAAAAATGCACAACGTCACCAACTTTCTGGTAGGCAATCTGGCTTTCTCAGACATGCTTATGTGTGCCACCTGTGTGCCCCTGACCCTGGCCTATGCCTTTGAGCCCCGGGGCTGGGTTTACGGGCGCTTCATGTGCTACTTTGTTTTCCTGATGCAACCCGTCACGGTGTTTGTGTCTGTGTTCACCCTGACTGTCATAGCTGTGGACAGGTACTGTGCCACGGTGTACCCCTTCCGCAGGAGGCTCACCATCCCCATCTGTGCTTACATCCTGGCTGCTATTTGGCTGCTAAGCTGCACTTTGGCTGCCCCAGCCTTGGTGCACACCTACCACGCAGAGTTCCCGGAGCTGGACTTCTCCATCTGCGAGGAGTTTTGGTTCCACATGAAGAGAGATCGCTTGGCTTACGCCTACAGCACCCTCATCATCACCTATGTATTGCCTCTGGCTGTCATCTCCCTGTCCTACCTGAGGATCTCAGTCAAGCTGAAGAACCGTGTAGTCCCGGGCAATGTCACCCAGGGCCAAGCTGAGTGGGACAGAGCCAGGAGGAGGAAGACTTTTCGCTTGCTGGTCTTAGTGGTGGCAGCCTTTGGAGTCTGTTGGCTGCCCCTGCACATCTTCAACATGATAAAGGACATTGACATCAGCTTGATTGACAAGCAGTACTTCAACTTCATCCAGCTGCTGTGCCACTGGTTTGCAATGATGTCTGCTTGTACCAATGCCGTCCTCTATGCCTGGCTGCATGACAGCTTCAGGGGAGAGCTGAAAAAAATGTTTGCCTGGAGGAAGAAGAAAATTGGACCCGCTACAAACTGCATTATGGCCAGTGTGGTGCTGTAAATGAGAGCTGGTGGGAGTGCACCTCCTTTGTACATGAACATTGTAAGTCTTTTCTGCTTTTAATTAGTCCTCATTCCTGACATTTGTCCTTAGGGCTCAATTATAACAACACAAGTCCCATGTGCACCTCCACTTCTAATGGAGAATGACAGGCAGATGTCATGCCTCAAAAATATCTTTATTGCTTTGATTGGTGTTAGAAGACAAGGAGATGTGAGCACAATAAGATGCAGGGATCCTTTCTATCTGTGTTGGATATTACTGTCAGTACAGACATGGGTTTTGGGGACAAAGAGAAGCAAGGATGAATAGAAAACCTGAATATCTCAAAGAGGGAGTGTTTTGTATTGAGTAAAAATTAAACCTGTGTGTCTACCCAGAGTCCATTCCTTAGCACAGGCTCTAGGGTAGAGGACTCACAGCATTCCTGTAGTCCTTTTTGGGTTTGGGTCAAAAATGTTTCCTCATGCAGCCCCAATTTGCTGACGCTACTGCAAGTCAGCTGTGCTGTCCCCACAGCCTTGACAGAACTGAGATGAATTCATCATTCCTTGAGGAGCTGATTTTGACATGTGGCAATGCTGCCATCAGCTTTGACTTCCAGAGAGAGCCGGAGGCTTTGGCACTGCCCTTCTGGAGGTGCCCCAAGAGACAGAAGGGGCTGTGGGTATTGAGCCAAGCATGAGCACTGCATGGCCAGTCAAAGAAAGAGCTGCCAAACACAGAGGAGGGGCAGGCACTCTCCTTTGGAGGAGTTTGATTTTGGGAAGAAACAATTTCCTTCTACATTCACCTTTCAAAAAAGCTATAATCAGCCTAATGGTTTCTAGTGTGTTCCTCCCTGAAAATATCTGGTATAACAGTTAAGTGCAGAGGACAAAGTTCTGAGAGGTTTCTTCCAGCCTGCTCAGCTGCAATCGGGGATAGCATGAGAAACTTCCTGGCACTGAACCTCCATGAGCCTAAAAAGCAGCACAACCCAGGGGCAGCTCTGGCCAGCAAGGGGGCAGCAAGGGGGCAATGCAGATGGACAGGAGGGGAGGGGGAACAGAGAGGATGGCTGCTTTAGTTTGTGAATGTAATCCTACTGTGAATCTGTGAAAATCATTTTGGTCATCGTGTTTCAGTAAAATTAATCTGATTAAAAAATCTCTCAGATTCGTATGCACACCCTGTGAAAAGTGCTGGGAAAACATTTGAAATCCCATTTCACAAACTTGCTACAATTTCAGGTTGTTTTACTGCTTGTAATGAGGACATTAAAAGCTGATTACAGAGGCACTGAATGAAGAAGGTCCATTTAAATTAGGTATTACTTGCATTCACTCTGTGATTATGCGTGCCTGCCTTCCTTACCTCTATTTAAAGATTTGAGTGACCTTCTAAAGAATGTTTTTCTTTTGCTGAATTTCAGGAAATGGTTTTTCCTTGAAGCTCAAAATAGTAAGTTACTGGAATAAGTGGTCACTTTGAAAAGGCAAAAAGCCCACTTCCAAACAAACTAACCTAATTTTAAAAGCTTTTCAATCTCATTTTCAGGACTCTTTTAAAGAGTACAGAGAGCAGGGCACCAAGGGAGCACTGAAACAACAATGCAAAAAACAGCTTCAAATAACAAAAAATCCTGCTTTTTAGAGATTGTTCTTCTATGAAATTAAGTAAATTCAAACTGCTCATTTTTCAGTTTGTAGAGGTGAATTAATATTGATTGTGGCTCATAATGTCTACAACCTCCTGCACTAAATACAGACAGTGCTGTCACCCAGAGGGATCCAAAGCCCAGTGGAGTCTTCCCAGACTTTCTAAACCACAGCAGTCCTGGGATCTTTTCCTCCTTACACATCATATTTCCCCTCATTTCTCATCACTGCAGTTTGACTTATTCATGTTCTCTCTAACGATAATGACTGGGGATGGCAACTGCCAAGAGCTGCATGAAGCAAACAAGGATTTCTCTCTCTATTTGCTTTTCCTTGAGACAGAAATGAAGGGCTGCTCAGTGCACAGATTGTTCCCACAGTGACAAATGCAATCTCTCTTCAGGCTGCCGCTGGAGCTGCTCTTAGAGCTGTGCCAAGGTCTGGCAGCTCCTGGAGATGCCCAGCACAGCTGGCACCCTCATCTAAGAGCTGGTTTAACCTGTACATGCCCTGATTCTGTCAGGATGGGAATTTGCAGCAGAAAGCTCAGAGCCTGCTCTCATTTCAGGCCCTCCTCGCAAGCAGGTTTTCAGATGCACCCTGAAATTATCTGCATTCCCCAGCTGTGGGCTCCTGAAGCTCCTTCTCTCTCCTCCACCTCAGCCTTGGTCTACCTCAGTGGTCCTGCAATGCTATTTTTCCAGGCTTTCCCTGCACAAAGGAGGTCCAGTCCTGAGCTTGAGGTCTGGGGGTTCCAAAGCACAGCCACATTCACTGAGCCTCAATTCTGTTAACTGAGCCCCAAGAATCTCTGACCAATTTAATTATTGTTTTTTTCTGATATCCAGAGAAATAAAGAGTAATAAGATTTAGAGGCATGTTGATGCACTTCTGTAATCCAGTTATTCAAATGAATATATTGAAAGCTGTCATGTGAAACGTGTTTGCTAATCTCCACCCCTCTCCAGGGAGCTGCTGCAGTTCTTGGAAGGACCAGGGCTCAACACTGAGGCATTTTTGGTGGTATATTTTTTAATTGCAGTTTAAGAAATCACGGCATGCTTTTATTTTATAGAGTAGCTCGGTTCAAAACTTGATAAACATATTAACTACTCTGGTGCTTGATCAAGCATAAACTACTCCCTGTGGTCTAGAGTGGGGCTGGCATTAAAAGGTGATGTGCTCGTGAAATACATAGAAAAGTAAGCCAGTGTTTGGTCAGGAATTAGATTAGAAAGTGACCAAAGCCCACTAAAGTTGAGATCAGGCAGTCAAAGGAAAGCAATAAAAACCTCAGTTAGGATCAGATAGAGTTGGTCTTTCCCCCACCTCAGGGATATTTACGCAGAACAGTCACCAAAAACAAGCTTGTCTGTGCAATGCATTGCTTTAAATAAATGTTCCTTGTTCTTGGCTGAAGAAAACTCAGAGTTATAGTTGCAGCAGGTTTGGGGAATGTCAATTTATCTGGGGGGAAAAAAGCAGCTCCTGCCATAAGGGCATCCCTCACAGGAGCAGGGTGAGCCTTTCACAGCTGATGGATGGACTGGGGAAAGCTGGGGGTTTTTATACCTGCTGGACAATAGGTGCTCTGTACAGTTTTAATTGAGAAAATTTTCCTTGTTGAGGTGCCAATGGTGAGTTGTAATTAGTTGTTTAAGGTGACAGAAGCTGAAAATGGCACACCTGCATCTTGAGATGAAAAAATGTGAAAGAGAGAACTGTACAATGCATCCATCAATCTCCTTATCAGATGAGAAGAAGGTAAAGACAAAAACAACATGCTGGTGGTAAAGCCACTGCCATCTTGGCCATTTCTGCATGAAGAAATGTAGTGCAAACTTTTACCTTCAGCCCTTCCCTCTCACTGCTCACAATCTTTTTCTTTTCTCAGGAAAAAAAAATATCACATTCCTCCTCCTTACCCTGGAGAAAAGGTTGCTCAAGGGTCAAAGCAAACATTTCTGACTTATGGAAGGCATACAGAGAGAGAGAGCTTTCTAAAGGGAAAAGGGCTTTTTAAAATGAAGAATATCCTCTTCTCTCTCCTTTCTGCAAGGCACACAGGCTCTGAACTGAACCATTTGCTGTGTGGATTTCCACCTGGCCTGGCCTGACACTTGCAGCTCTGGCTTTTGTGTTTACCTCAAGTAAATACTCTCCCTATGCTCAGTGACCTCATTTTGGGTCACAACCATCACTAACTCTGATCCTTGCACCTGATTTCCCTCCACAGCAACAAGATGCTTGACTGAAAGTCCCAGAGAGGAGCTGCAGATGCATCTGAGGTATCCATCCTATGTTAATGGGACTTTTCCTTTGGAAATCATTTCCACAATCCCTGTCTCAAGAGCAGGTTTGAAGTCTGTTCTTATGGGTAGTGACATAAACAGATGGGACAGGCTTCCCCAGGCTGATCTCAATAAAATTTTGTATTATTTGTTTCTCTGCTCTCCTTACTCTCCCTCAGACTTTTGAAGCCATTGATCAGCTACTCAGTGGAAGCAGGACCCTCAAGGTTGTTGCCACTTGAAATTAGGAATATTGGCATTTTCTCATGGCTCCCTGGGGAAGAAAAAGACATCTAAGTGCTCTCTCTTTTAGGAACCCACACAGGATTACACAGGGATTGGATATTAGGAAAATCTTTTTCTCCAAATGGCTGGTCAGGCATAGGAACAGGCTGCCCAGGGCAATGGAGGACTCTCCATCCTTGTTGGGATTTAAAAGATGTGTAGATGAGGAACCTGAGGACATGGTTTAGTGATGGGCTTGGCAGTGCTGGGTTAACAGAGGGACTTGATGATCTTAGAGGTGTTTTCCAACCTAAATGATTGAGGACTAACTACTTGATAGTCAGGCTGCCTCCCTACAGGGCAAAATGAGAGGTAAAGAGCATGAAGCTCAAATGTATCTCATTGAGAGTTATGTCCCTTTAGGATCTATAAATTTACTCTCTTCACCAAGAAGCAGATGGGATTGACTTTCCCTTTCTACAGCTTGCTTTGTCAAATTAAGTCAATGAAGTTAGTAATCTATACAAATAACAAAGCACACGCTCAAGAGCTCCCTGATTCATGTCTCCAGTCCATTGGAAATCAATTTGAGATCACTGCTACCTATTTGAAACTGACTGGGCTCTCCATGCTTTGCATCTTGTTTATGTTAATTATCCCATTGTAATTTCCCTGTGGTTCTTTGTTTTTGTTTGTTGGGTTTTGTTTTTTTGCTTCTTTGTTTTGGTCATTGTTTTGTTTTTGTTTTGTTTTTTTTTAATTTCTGCAGGGAACATCCAGAAGGAGATGATGCCAAAAATCTCTACACCTACATTTCCTACAGTTCCTACATTTCCATGAGGCACTGGAGCCAAGCAGCAGCAGGAGGACTGCAAAGAGAAGCTTGCAGCTTTCAGCGTGGAGATGATCTCTGCGTCTCCTGCTGAGCACAGCTCTGGGTCTCCAGAAAACATGCTGGAAAGGCAGCTGGTGGCTCCCAGCAGCAGGAGTGGTTTTAGTGCTGTGCTTTGTGAGAAGCTGGTGCTGGGGTGGGCTGGGCATCACCCAGTGCAGCTCAGCTTCTCCCCAGCAGCATCAGCACAAAGGTGACTGCTCTGGGGAGGCTGATCAGCCTGAGGTGCTGTCTCTCTCTCTAGAGCTTCCCAGCCACTGGAGATGTGTTTGTTTACTCCATCACACTCACAAGACAGGTGAAAATGTGAGAGCAAATGACATGGGAGCTGTGGTGCACTGTCCCAGGCTGCCACAGCTGAGTTTGTGACCTGCTGTGCTTGGGAGTGGGAAGGAGAAGCAACAGATTGTGCTCTGAACCAACCCCATCGGGGGCTCCCAGAGCCAGGGCAAGAAAGAAAGCAAAAATCCAAATTTCTGATCTTCAAGCTATCAATAACCAGCCAAAGGGTGAATCTGTAATCACCCAGAGGTTGCTCCTGTAGCACTGTAGGAGCCACTCAAGCCTTCTGAGAGCAGAGTCCCTCACCTGTGGCATGTCAGCTCAGTGTATTTGCTTTGTGGTATCCTTCTTCCCTCCCCTCACTCCCTCAGTGCAACAAGGGCAAGCCAGGAAAAGCAGGAACATCCCATTTCTGTACAGTCCAGAGGCACAGGAGTTGAGGGCAGATACACTTGTGAAATGTTTTTTTAATAAAAATAGTTGAAAGTTTAGGGATGGAGTTCCAAGGCAAGTGTTCGACCAACCCACTCCTCAGCAACTGGAGAAAACTCTGGAGGTAGTAAGATGACAAAAAATATCATATGCAAGAGCTAGCTATGAGCTAAATAACCAATATTTAATACTTACAAGGTATTTGAAATAATGACATGACAAAATTATCTCTCAGCTTTGGAATGATTTCCCCTTGATTATTGGATCATTTTAAAATTCAACATCTGTTGTTAATATGCATAGATTAAAAAAATAAAAATAAATTTGAAAGCATCTGAAGCACTCGAGAGCATATGGCAGACCTGTTTAATCTTAACAAGGCAAAAATATTATCATTGTGAATCACTCCTTCATTAAAACATATTAATGTCTGTTGTATAAAATAATGTCTATTTGTAAAAGCCTTTTGTGCCACCCATGCAATTGTCACTTGTCACAGCTAATTCTAGATTGCTTTGAAACTACCTCCTCTTGGAAAATTGTCACAGGCTGAGGACAGAGGAAATGCAAATCATCACCTGTCAAAGTTCTGAAAACAACACAAAGTGAGGGGAAGGTTTTGAAGACCTGTGTTTTGCTGTAGTGACAAAAATATGGGTTTCTTTGCTTTTAAGGCATTGTGGAAAGCGCTGTTCCAAACAGTTCTTACCCCCTAAAAACCTTATGTACAGTGTCTGACAAAATTTGCATTATTTCACAGTTCTTAACATTCTTTGCTTATTGCTAAATGAAGAAACTATTCACATGAACAGCTTAATTTACAGTGTTGAAAATAAGGATAATTAGGCAAGCACTTTCTCTTCCAGCTCTCTCATGAGGTATTTAAAAACAGGGATGGAAGGTGGGTTTGGAGGAGGCTGAATTGACACAAGAATGGTGTTTAAATTTTTGACAGTTGTGAATGAAAACTAAATGAAGAGTGTCAGTACAGCTTTCTAAATCTGAAGCTATTTACATTCAAATATTGAGACTCAATGAGGTGGATAAAAGATAATGTGGAGCTACACTGAGTTTCACAATTCACCTATTTAAAAATTGTTGCAAAAATGGCAAACCCTATAGATTACTGTAAACTACAGAGGGGAAATAGAATACAAGGGAAGTTCCAACATGTTTACTATTCTACAATATTCTCAAGTTCCCTTTTGGGAATTAGAAAAACTTAGTTTTGTTCCCTCTCCAGATCAGAAGCCCTCAGGATGCAGCAGTTCCTCCCTCCACACATTTTGTACAGTTTCTAGGAAGATGAAGAATCCCAGAGCTGAGATATCTTCTGCTAACAGCTCTGGGAGATTGGAGTCCATGTGGCACAAACCATGAGGCTGAGCACAAACACATTTAATTATTATCCTAATACAGAGTTAAAACCAAGCTCTGAATTTGAGCTAGTTGATTTATCCAGCCCCACCTCTTCACAAGAAATTAATACCAGTTTCCCTTCAGCATTCAGCATTAAAACATTTGATGAAGCGGCTGGATCTTTATTCACCAAAGTATTCTTGTAAATTATTCCTTGTTTCCCTGGAACCTGCTAGTCAGCTGTTTCCTCACTAATTCTCTCCTCATTAGAGAAACAAAACCTGTTTTCCCAACCTCCAGCATCCCTTAGATCCCATTTCCCAGCAGAACTCGGCCTCTGATGAACACAGTGACCTTCCACCACCATCAGTTGCCCCCAGCCCAGCAGGCAGAGCCTTTAAACTCACACAGGACCCCCCTGCCAAAAACTGACAGTGCTGCTGCAGGCTGGGGTGGGTGGGAGTGCTTTAGAGAAGGTTCAGCTCATTAAACAACAAGTTTCCCAAGGCTCTGTCATCAGGAGATGCAATTACATGAAGCCAGGCAGAGCCCACATACGCAAGACAGTGATTAAAATAAGTATCAGATACTAATAAAGCAGCTTATTACAACAGGATAAAAACGTCTTTCCTAATCTCTTTGGAAAATTAATACAGAAAAGAATTAATGAAAATTGATAAAAAAATATTTGTGGGTGCATGCAGAATTTGATATTCTACTTATTCTAGACTTCCCATTTCTCTCAGAGTCCTAAAATGCTGTCCACAGTTGTTGTGTTCTTTCTAAAAATGTTTCAGATTTCATTCCCATGGATTTATTATCCCCTTTTTTGTTCCAAGTGGGTCTCTTGCTCCTATTGATATTACCTCACCTATTTCCTCTTGCCCTGGCCATCTGAAACAGGCACCACACAAGCTTCAGGCCGTGTCACGTGTCCCGTTTGCAAACCTGGGATCTGCCTAAGCAAGGAGACAAATCTGTACTAATTACTTTCTCCCTTTTAAATGAGAAGGTATCAAAGCTATTTCTGTGACTTTAGATGGTGTCTATTTTTTTCCCTCTGTCCAGGCCCAAGGCCCATTCATAATGAGAACTGGGTTTGTTCTGAGAGGATTTACAGTAGAAAAATCCTTTTGACTCATTGCCTTGTTTTCTTTCATTGCTCACAAAGATTTTGTGCTTTCCAAGATTATTTTGGCAGTTGAAGGTAAGCTGACTGATAGACAAATCCTCGATTAGTCTTTTCCTTCCATTCTTAGAAACGGCATATATTTGCTCCTTTCTAGTCTTCTGATGCTTATTTACACCTCATGGCTTCCCTAAAATAACCCCAGGTGCTTCTGACATTAATCCTGTCATATTTTTCTGCAGCATTTTGGGATGAGATGCATCAGGCTCAGGCAGTGTGAAACTTTCCAGTTCTCCAATAGCTCCTTGTGCATTTTCATGGAGAGCATTATCCCAGTTAAAAGGGGGGCTACATTAACATTAACAAATGTTAATTCTAATCACTAACAAATATCAACTTAAAGCATGATGTTGGTGCTATTCTGTTTAGTTTGCTTCACTCTGAGAATCCTGTATGTTTTTTAGTCAGTTGCAGTGGATTTGATATGCAGATGCTTTACTCATTTGAGTAATTAAAATGATTAAAACTGCTTTGAAATCCAATTCTTTGCAATTACACACAACTTTTCTCATCCTGGCTTTCAAGTGAACAAATTTCCTTATGTAATTCCAGGCTATTAACCATGGAGCCACAGATTCTGGCACTTGGGGCATCACAGACAGGGGGTACCTGTTTAAACCCCCCACACTGCAGCTGTTGGCTGTGCTGTGGTGCACAGCAGCCCCTGATCCTGCCCTTGGTGAACCGTGAGCTCCCCGTGCTTGTGGAGTGATGGATGCTCTTCCACTGCCACCTCCTGGGCACGACCAGGGGCACTTGAGAGATGTGGTAATAAAAACATTGAACAAACTTGAAAATGTACTAAATCAAAGACAAAATATCTAATTTTGGCCACAGACTTGGACATTTTAAATCTTTCACTCGACCCTTTGAGCCTGACCCCAAAGCACAGCAGTGGGGGCTGCTGCAGAGACACCCTCAGCATGGAGAGATGACAGAAGTCTTCTGAAGATTTGCCTATAAATTATAGATTTTAAACAGTGTTTAAATATTCAGATTGACACTATAAAAGGAATACTCACAACCCACCAGGAATGGGGGGAGGCTGGGGGGTGGGGGCTGTAGAAACATGAACCACTCCCTTCACCACAGTGAGGTCTCTGAAGACATCCCCCTCTGACTTGGCCACCTGGCCTAATGATGACTTACTTTTAATTAAAACTGCCTTCAAAAGAAGATGCTTGATTAATGGCCTGGGAGACCTTGAAAATAGAGTCATTCCTGCAAGAGGAAGGTAATTAACTTTTTTAATCAGTAGGGGCTGACCTCAAGGTCTAGTGAAGGGAGTCATCAGCAAACTCACTCCCACAGACACATAGCAGAGCCCTTCTACATTACTGGAGACCCCAGGGAAAGGACTGGGAACTGCACTTGGTACACCCCAACCTGCAGAGCTGCCTCATCATCTCATCTCATCATCTCCTCATCCCACTGCCTGGCTGGGAACAGCCTGGGCACTCCCCTGGGGCAGAGACTCCTTGTGCTTTCTCCTCCATCACCTCTGACATGAGCAAAGCTCTGGCTCTTCTCATCTCACCCTGTCTCAACTTCCAATCAGAGACAGCATCAGTCTCTGCAGACAACTCCTCAGCAGCCCAGACTCCCCTCACTGTCTCACAGGGAAGAGCCTGGCAAACAAACTCAAATACGAAGACTAAAGGCTTTCCCTTGGCACATGCCAACAGTCCTGCAGCACAAACCTCAGCTTCTGCTTTCCTGTTCCTTCACCTGGCACAGATGGGGATGCCTGGCAGGGACAGCTAATCAGGTCTTGTCTGAGATTACAGTGAACTCCTGCCTTTCACAGCCTGTATCCTCAACCTGCTTTCTAATTCCCCAAAGGAGAGGGATTTATGCTTTCAGTTTTATCTCCAGTTAGTTAATGGTCCATTACTGTCAAAAGGACAGCAAGAAGTAAAATTCTGCATGATTTGTGTTAAGTAAAACCCAAAATCTGCAGAAGAGAATGTACCAGAGAGAGGGCACAGGGAGTGCACAGAGGTGTTTGCTGTGACACTTGTGGCTGCACTGTGGCTTGGTGCCAGCTCTACAGCCAGGCAGCACAGAGCAGCTCTGAGGTCTGCAGCCACCAGGACAGCTCAGAGTCCCTCCCCAGCAGGGTCCACACCTGCAGAAGGAGGCCACTTTAGGCCAGGAAGGACAATTCAGGACAGCTCCTAATTCTAAACCCCTCACTGCCTCACCACCAAACCCTGCTGGCCCTGGAAAGCCTGGGACAGAGATTGTGAGCTTTAAAGCTGCTGAGTGGCTTTCCAGCCATGCTGCAATTCCCTCCCTGCCAGCAGTGCCCACGGAAATCTGCCTCACCCTCTGGATGCAATCACGCATCTTTGAGGAGCCCATTGCACACACCATACAAATCCCCGCCAGCACTCAGAAATTTTACTGCCATTGCTTTAAACTGTTACATCTGCTGAGCTTCTAAGAGATCATGAATTTTTATATTTTTCCCCACTCCTTCTTCCTGCACACCTAGGAGCACTCCTCCCCAAGGAAATCTGTGCTTGTCCAGTAGAGCCCTGCCTGCTGGCATAGCCACAAAAAAGAGCTGTGCAAATCAGGACAGCACAAACCCATAAAGCTCACTTTTATCCCACATATTTACCCTACCAGGAAGACAATGTGAAACCCCCAAAACTGAAGGATCATTAAAATAAAAACAAACAACAAACAAACAAACAATCAAAAAACAATAAAAACTCCCCCTACCAATGGGCTGCATCCATGAACAAAACAGGACTTGTGTATTCACAATGTGTTTTGTGCTTGTGCAGGACCAGCCTGCTCAACCCCTCAAGCCTCATCATGGGAGAGCAGGAGCACCACACTGGTTCCCACCAGTGGTGCTCTGGTGTTTCCCAGCTCTCCAAAGCTGTTTTCTTCCTGTTCTCCTGACTCTTTCCATCTGCTTTGGTGCAAATTCCCTTGAACATCTCCAAGCAAAACCAATTAGTGTAATATTTACAGTAAAGGAGGAAGAAGGTAACTCTGCCAGCTCATTGCTTTTCATGAGCAGGACACACAGAGACTTCAGGGCAGTCTTTTTTGCCCCTTCACACTTGATGGGGGGGTTCATATTTACTACATTTAATTTGGATTTTTTTGTGATTTATTTCTAATATACTTTCAGAAATGTAACCCTGGTCTGCCAGCATGGAAGGAATTACATTAGCATAGGCTGTGATTTGTGCCCTAGCATTTATTTACTATTTCTGTAGTAAATAACAGGTTAAATTGTTTGTGATGGTTGATGTTTTTGCTAAGCCTGTGCTCCTATGTAACTAGATAAGAGCAATGATGTTAAAATTCAGCAATCTTGGCTAGTGAAGGTTGCCTCTCTCAAGCTATGTCAGAAAGTTCTGGGTTTTTTGTGCCCATGCTAAAAGGTTTGTGAAAGTGCTGAATCAGTGTTGCACTGGCTTCGTGTGCAGCTCAGAGGGAAGGCTCAATCCTGGCCAGTTATAGCAAAAGGAATTTTAGAATGTGTCAGGCCCTGATGGTCACTTAGTGATTTCAGCTTTTGGGAAGTGAGTCAGTACCATTAGTGGAGGCAGATCCCTCCTTTATCACAGCCCCTTCCAGCAGGGCTGGCTCTCACAGAACATTTCCTTTAATTGCTCTGTGAGAGAACAGGACATTAGGAAATGGATCATCATGCTCTGGCTCAAAGGGGTGTTTGAGTGCTGTGCTGCATGAATGTCACTCCATTAAAGGCACATGTCATGGCTTTTGTTCAGAAAAGAGTATCCTGGATTGCAGGAAAATTGCTGCATTGTCATCAGTCCAGCATGTTTATTCAGCCTTTTGGGCCTGTGCCATGCCAGAGTCTGATGTAGAACCCACTATTTTCCCTTTTGAATGAGAAGGTATCAAAACTCATTCTGTTGCTTCAGATGTTGTTTATTGTTTCCTCTCGATCCAGGCCCAGGGCCCATTCATAAAAAGAGATGAGTTTGCTGTGGGAGGATTTGCAGCTGAAAAATCCATTTTGACTTTCCTCATTGCCTTGCTCTCTTGCACTGCTCACAAAGATTTTGTGCTTTCCAGGATTTTCTGGCATTTGAAGGTAAGCTGACTGATAGACAAATCCCTGATTAATCTTTTCCTTCCATTCTTAGAAACTGAATACTTTTGCTCCTCTCCAGTCTTCTGATGCTTATTTGCACCCCATGACTTCCCAAGATAACCCCAAGCGCTTTTGACATTAATTCTGTCATATTCTTCTGCAGCATCTTGGGATGAAATGCATCAGGCTCAGGCAGTGTGAAACTTTCCAGTTCTCTGTGCGTGCTGTTGCCTCCCTGTGCTTTTCCATGTGGATTTCCTCCTGCCCTCTGCTGCTGCTTGAAGCCTTTGCACTTGCTCTTTCTCCTTAAAAAGACAAAAAAAAAAAAAAAACACAGAGAACTTTGGCTTTCCTAGATTTTTTATTTGTTGATGACCCCCTCCTTTTAATTTGCTGATGAACTAATAACCTGTGTGGTCTCTTTCCCTTTGTTTCTCAATGTATATTGAGAATTGTTTCTTGTTACTGCTGATATCACTTGTAAAACCCTTTTCAGTCCCTTCACTTTTTAAAATTTTGACTCTGCTTGCTCCTGCTGTCCTTGGATATTTGTGACAGAAGATTCATTTAGTCACTGCATTCTGTAGGCAAATTCTCTGTTTTTAAATGGAAGAACTTGTGACTTTTTCCTCATATTTCAAAATCTTCTCTAGTGCTTGTTTTTCAATTGTGAGAGGAGTCAGTGTCCCTGTGCTGCTCAAAAAAAGAGCTGGAGTCTAACTAAGACTTCTACCCTGCTTCACACTGCTCATTTACCCATGACATTTTTTTCCCCCTTCATTTTTACATCTACTTTTTAAAAGCGAAACTGAATCGAGGGTTTTGTAAGATTTTCACAATTCCCTGTGTTTTTTCTTCCTTTTAAAGGATTTTTTTAGAAAGGAACTTCCATTTGAATACAGAAAATTAAGCAAACCCAAATGTCCCTGAAACACATGAAATAGGAGGGTTTTTAGTGTTTATTTACGAAAAGACATCAACGTGGTCCTGTTGTCTTTAACAGAAAATAAGACACACTCGGTAGGGGACACATCAGAACCCCTGGGCTGCATTTCCCTCTCTGGTACTGCTTTTCCCTGAGCCAGGCACGATTTGTTCCATCATTCAGGACCCAGCTCCCACATGGTGAGCCCCGAGCCCTGTGTTCTTGGAGCGATGGATGCTCCTCCACTGCCACCTCCTGGATGCCACCAGGGCGACTTGAGCCACCAGGTAATAAAAGCTTTACATGAGCTTGAAAAAATGACAAGCCAAAAATTCAACCACTCTTCCATTCCTACCAGGGAAAAAAAAACCCTAAAAACCACCCTCACCTTAGGTGGCCCCTGTTGGGCAGCACTCTAAATGTAATAATTATTTGTATCCTGGCTTGGCAGAACAAGAACATTTTACACCAGCATAAGCAGCCTACTGTAAAAATTATCATACATTTTCTAGTTTCCGCAGTTCTAGGATTGTGCCTATATTTTAGTGGTTTGTTTGTGTGTTTGGGGTTTTTTTTAACTGTTGTTCCCTATATTGCTTCAGAAGTTCATCAGAAGCCTGCTAAAATTTCTAATATGAAAAGAGTTAGGAGATACCTTAAAGGCCATCTAGTCAACCCCCTACCATGGGCAGGGACACCTTCCACTATCCCAGGTTGCTCCAAGCCCTGTCCAACCTGGCCTGGAACATTTCCAGGGATGGGGCACCCACATATCCCTTGGCAACCTGTGCCAGGGCCTCACCAGTGTCACAGGGAAGAAATTCTTAGCAATGTCTAATCTAAACCCACTCTCTGTCAGTTAAAAACTGTTCCCCATTCTCCCATCACTGCAGGCCCTTGTACAAAGTCCCTCTCCAGCTCTATACATGTTCAGGAACTGGAAGGAGCTCCCAGGTATCTCTGGAGTGTTCTCCAGGCTGAACACCCCCAGCTCTCCCAGCCTGTCCCCATAGCAGAGGTTCCAGCCCTCTGAACATCTCTGTGACCTCCTCTGGAGTCACTCCAGCCCCTCTGTGTCCTTCTTGTGCCCGGTGCTGGACACGGCCCTGCCCAGCCCTCTCTGCTGGAACTGGAATAACATGTGTGACACAAGAATTCTGTCTGGAGACAGAACCCAAACTGAGAGCGCCTGCCTCCAGCAGGTGTCAGTGGAAGCTACAGAATGGAGAAACTGCAGCAAAGCCAGGCTTTATTTACCTTTCATTCCTACAAGATGCTCCGGAGACAGAGGGAATGCTACATTCTCTGAAAAAATGTTATTGCCAGCCAGGTTACTTGATGATTTTTTTCCTTCTTTGATGTCTGGCTCAAAAATTTGCAAAGTGACTTCAGAAGGGGCCAGTGATTAAGCAGGTGTTAAATATTTATCAAAGGGACAGTAGATATGTTTGAAACATTTGAATTAGTGACCCAATTCACTCATATTGCTACAGGGAGTTAAGGATCTCTGGCTTTACTCACTGGAGTGGTGCTTCACTCTGTACAGCACAAACACACAAAAGGGCAAACATAAGGTTCTCTCAGCAGCTTAAATCCTGACATTTCCTAACATTTGAGTGCTTTAGATGTGACTGATGGCCCTGCACAGTATCTTCCAGTAGGGATTTTGCTGGCAGTCCCCAAGATGTTGGAGACAGAAATGTGACAACTTGGGTGGACTGTGAAGAAGGGCACATAGGAGAAACTTTGCAAGGTTATGTGCAAGGTAATGGCAACTTCTTTCTGTTTCCCAGCGTATAAAAACATTTTCATCTTAGTGCTCTGTCATTAACGAGTTCATACACTGTCCTGGTGCCCTGTGGTGTTCTCTAAGGACTCAGTTGCCTCTGTGCATGCAAACACCGCCACACAAAATTTCCAGTTGAGATCCCAAAAGAATTAGAGCCTGCAGTGACAGAAAGCAGTGGTGATGAGTAATGACAGACCTACAGTGATGACCTGTAGAATGGTGCAGAGCTGGGGTTCCAGAGCTTTGGTATAGCTGGAGACACCACATCTAAAAATCTATGGCTCGAGCTTGGCTTTACTGAAATATCCACCTCCTAGGCACTGAATTCCAGCAGGGGCTGAGCTTCTGAATACTTTTTGGAAGATTGGTGCCTGAATTCCATAATGCTGGAGGATGTATTCAGTGCAACACAGCCCTGCTGCCCTGCTCATTGGATCCAACAAGCATGATGCTACAAAACATTGACTGAGAGCTGTAGGTTCATCACCCCTGTGGAAAAAATAGGTTCATTGAATGTTTATTAGAGGAAGTAAGAGATGAAGAAATATCAGTCATCTTGCAAAGGACAAAAAGAGGTCCATGCTAAGAATCTCCCACTGTGTTTTTAAAGCACCTGTTAAGAGATATCTGACTTGTGAAGGGCTACTCTTACTTGGGGAGAAATGTTTCAAATGGCAGCAGCATTTCAGTGACACAATTGGAATAACATGTGTGACACAAGATAAACACTTTAAACACTGATGTGGTGTGTTTCCCCAGAAGGTTTTATCAAAAGAAGTTCCTACTCCATATCACTTGAAGACCATGATGCCTCAGTGCCTCTTCACAGGAATATTTTAGCTTTGCTGAATATTAACAAGGGGTGAGCCTACCTATCTTGTGTGAATAAAGCATTTTGTGTTTTATTAACAGGTTCATCAACACACATTTGCAAAGCTTTTCATGATCTTCTCTCAATTAATCCATTTAGCTATTCAGAAATGCAAATTTTTTAAAACATGCATCCATCATTGTATAATTACTCTAAAAGCCTTTAAAGACACTTGGACTAATACACAACGTAAGTTTCTATTAACATCAAGGATTGCAAAACAAATTAAAAAAATACTTACTCTTAATATCCATTAACTTAATTTACAATTCTTTAGCAAGAGAATCTCATGCTCATTTACTCTGAGATTTATAATTAAAAACTCTGTCATGAATTCCCAGCATCTTCATTTCCATTGTATTTTATTCAATAAGTTGCATCAGAATTCAGAGGAAGAATTTATAGATGATTCTTGATGCATTATGTAAACTTTTTTTTATTGAAATATGAAATATGAAAAATGAGGGTTACAGAATTTATCTTTAAGAAAGATTCAATAAAGTATATGAGGAAATAATTTGGAGTTGACTGTAAATAAGAACCATTCTTACTCTCACACAGGAAATTGCTGTCACCAGTTTCCATAAAATTGAGGAGCTGCTCTGTTGGTGTTTTGCATCTAACATTTCTCTGTACACCCAGCGCCAGCTTTTACTTCTGAAACAAGGTTTGTTTGCTAAAAATGGCAATGTGCCACTTCTAAAGTACCAGAGCCTTCTCACAGGCTCCTTTCCAGGGACAAAAGGGTCAGGGTTTGGGTGACAAACGCAGGGAGAGCAGCTGTGGGTTTGGTGATCAAGTGTCAGTTGACAAAGGGCTGCTCCTTTCTTCGGGAGGGTCTTTCACAGGAGGTGCTACACCTACAAACACTGGATTGTGCTGCCAGGTCCCCTGGGCCCAAGCTAAGGTGCTTGGACACCTCCATGGTGCCAACGTTTTGGGAATCCTTAGAAACTGAAGCTTGACAACATTTTTTATATCAGAGCTTCACAGACACCCCCAAAAAGGGAAGGAATTCTTTACCTGTAGTCATGTGAATCACTAAGGAGAATGCCATGGATTTGAGAAAACTTTTTCCCCACCACCAAACCTACAAATCTTCCTCAGCCTCAGTGGGATGGGGAAGAGTGTTACTCACCCAGGGAGGATTTTCAGGTATGTTGTGTATCCAGCTAAGGACACCAAAACAGCCAACTTTGTATGAGTGTGTTATACAAGATACCAGAGGTAACAATCCCAGTGGAGCTGCTGCCCAAAATTTCCATGGGGCTAAAGCCCACAAAACAGATTATTCAGGGGGAGAAAGGCATGAGAAACTCTGTTGGACATTTTGCAGGTAGGAGGGAGAGGTAGAGCCCTGAGCTGCCCAGGCTGCAGCGTGGGCTGGGTTAGAGGGCAGTGGGGTCTGAGGTGTGACTGGGCTGCAGCAGTTCCCACCCTGTGACCCCAGTCAGGCACGTGGGTTAGCTGCTAGCTGGGACGTTGGCCCCTGACACAGCCCTGACCTGAGAAACTGCATCAGAACTGCTGCCAGCCAAGGGCTGCCAGCTGGCATCCCAGCAGCAAAGGGGGGAAAGAGACACAGGAAAAGTCCCAGCTACTGCAACAGTTTATTATGCGGTTGTACCACTTGGGCTGTGAATGTCACATCACAAAGTGATCTGCTGCCCTCATTTTCTAACAGTCAGTTGTGCTTTCATCCACCTTGGTGAGGAATCAAACCATGCTGTGAGAATAAAATCTAGCAAGGCACTGTGTGTATCCACATGTTTAGGGAAAACTATTTCTTTTTTTTTTTAATTATTTTTATTTTAAACATGTGACACTGATTATCTGCAGATACTTGATGTGCTTATGATTTCAATCAGCATTTTGTTCATTCACTGCCTCTTGGTTTATTGATTTATAAGCCCTTTAGAATGGTATGATTAGTCCTAGCATTTTATTCTCAGTGGGGGTAAAACGGTATTTCATTATTAATGTGTTAGAAGCTATTTCACACTGACAGTTTGTTTTGAATCCGGGCAAGAGAAGTGACATTTATATTTGGAAGTGGGAGATTGACACAGAAATTATTCTGAAACATAATTACAGTAAAGGCAAATGCAGAAGAAGACAGAAATTCCAGCTAGAGTTTCTGGGGGCTGCTCTGCCGTCAGTAACTAACTCCTGCTCTTTTCCCAGCTCAGCGTAATGAGACACAGCGGTGGTCCCTGTAGGCACTCACAGGAGATGCAGCATCAAGATTTTTACACATTTAAGCAACTCAGCACAGGGCTGTGAGTGAGGACAGAAGGCAAATGCTGTTCTACAGCCTGCTCTGGCTACCCCAGGAAGCTGCAGTGCTGTGACAACACCCTGTGCTGGAAAAAGGAGGAGAGGGTTAGTGGCACTGAACACACAAAGAACAGCTGAGCAGAGCCCAGAGGAGAATGTGGGGACTGGAGCACCTCTTACAAGGAAAAGCTGAGGGAGCTGAAGCCGTTTATCCCAGAAAAGACACAACCACGTGAGCACAAACTGAAACAGGAAGTTTCACTGAATATAAGGAAAAACTTCTTTACTGTAAGGGTGATTGAGCACCAGAACAGTCTGCCCAGACAGGCAGTGGAGTCTCCTTCCCTGCAGATATTCACCAGCCACCTGAGGGCAACCCTGTGTCGCCTGCTGTAGCTGAACCTGTTTTAGCAGGGGGGTTGGACCAGGTGATTTCCAGAGGTCTCTTCAAACTCCAACCATTCTGTCCTTCTTTATGCACCTTTGCAGTCAGGCTGGTTGAGTTCAGTGTTTTCCAGGGCATCAGGCTGGTTTAGTTCACTGTTTACCAAGGTGGGGATATGTACTCCTTGCTGCCTACCTGGTCCTGCACCTGCTCCAGGCCCCTTGTGAGTGCCTGGAGATCTGATTGGATTTTCCAGGAGTCAAGCTGACTTTGTGTGGAATCCAGGGGCGTTAATATAAGCTCTTCCCATTTTTTCCCAAGTTAAACCTCTATCTTGCATTACAAAGGTGCCTTTTCTTGCCAGTGCCCATTCTCACATACTATAAGAGAACTCAAGGAGGTGTTGGGCTTTAAAAGTAGATTATAGTAGGATTTTTTCCTCCAAAAGATTTTGATTTTAGTGACTGACCCTCTGTTACCAAGGTCTAAAGGAACTTTTCCATAGACGTGAGCAGGAGCAGAGAGGCCAGGGCTGTGTTGGAGTGTTGGGAATTTCTATTTTGGCACTGGGGCTCATGCAAGGGGACACTGAAAGTTTCATGCAGAAGTTATGGACAACCTATTAGTCATGGTGTAAGAAATATACAGATCCAGAGAGCAGCAATGATTCAACATATTACACTAAACTAGGTGCCAAACTTGATCTGATTTGTTGCTGTCCCCTCTGGAGCAGATTGAGTAAGAATACAAATTGGCCACTATTGCATTTTTTTGTGTGTTGGGTGATTTTTGTGGTTAATTTCTCAGAGGTACATAGAATCTATTACAATGTAGTTTTTAATATTTAATATTTTGTAAGCAGATTAAATAAATAAAGTGCAGGGGCACAAAATTCTTTTACTTAAACGCATAGGCTTTTGTTTGTGTCGGACTGAAACCTTATTCTATGTCAGTGAGCATGCATTTCTGCCTGAACTTACTAAGAACAGCAGTACTATTAAATTCTCAGGATGAAATCCTAGAATCCTTGCTGAAGTCAACCAGAGCACTGCCTCTCATTCCAGCAGGACTGAGATTTCAGTTTTCTGCCTGGTCCAGTCTTGTGTTACCCCTCCCAAGCTGCCGTGTTCAGGTGGCTGATCTCATTATATTGCACTGTTTCATGTTCCTTTCTAATGAATGAAGTCAAATGTGGATCCGTTATCCATGCAGACTCCCTTCACAAAAGTGGAAGGCAAAAACCCCAAACTTTACAAATAGATGTCCAGCTTTATCTGAATAACACAGAGAAGGTGACTCAATCACTATGGAAAAACAAATATATTTGTTACTAGAATTATTCAGCTCCAGATTAAGAAGAGTTGAAGGAAGCAGAATGCAATTAGATACAATCATGAAAGAAACACAAGAAATTAGAGCTGATCATAGTTATTTTTTCAGCTAACTTTTGCCTTTCACTGGGGGAAAACTTTTAACTGAAAATAACCACCAGAATTATGCCATGTCAAGCAAAATGCTGATTTCTTCTTCATGGCAGAGGGAAACAATACAAAAACCCCAACAACCCTAAAGTGGTTTTCAGGGATGAAAGATTCAAGGACTGAAAACTGTTTCTTATTTCAATGAGAAAAATCAAAATTTCCGTGAATAAATTCCTGGATGAAATAGTAGGACTCATCTTTAGCCTAATGATGACATCTGTTTGCAATAACACTCCATGCCAGTAAACGATGTTATTTTAACTAATCTATTGGCGTGGCGATGAAAGTGACAGTAAAATGTTGATATGGAAGCTAATTTCTCTGTTTGGCCTTGGGATCCATCTTCACAGGCACAGGGTAAGTGCAGAAACTATTTTTGGCTACATCATAGCCATCCAGATTTAATTCTGACATTTCTCTGCCTTCCTGAAATCCAAGGAAGAAATCTGGCTGCGTTTTCTGTGTCTGTTTCTGAAGTGCCATTGAAATAATTTGCACCAGAAGTGAATTTGGAGATGGAAATGTGACGAGAAGGTGCACGTGAGGAGGAGGGGACCAAAACCCTGGGTTTATGAAGGAAGAAAGAATGGCAGCTCCTCAATGTAGAACGTGCTTACTGAAAGCTGGGAATAAGATGTCATTCTGAATGTGTTTCTGTGAACTTACAACTTTGTTTAGTGCTTCTAGGTTGCTCAGGCCCATGATTTATATGGAATTATGCATATCCATGGCATGTGAGGACTGAGGGGATGGCTCTGCCTGATTCCCAGGGGAGCACCTGCTGAAGGCATTTGCTGTTCCTGCCATGGATATGCTTCCTGCAGCCCTTCAGAAGAATAACTGACTGAAGTGTTTGTGAGTTATCAGCTAATTTGACACTATTTAGGGTGGCCACAGTCTCCTCATCATACTTTTCAAGCTGGAAAAGTTTGTTTAGGCAAAAAGTAGCCTTTGTGTTTGCAGCCATTCTGCATAACCCACCACTGTCTGATGGTGTTCTGCTGGGAGCCAAGCCTGGGAGTTACTGACAGCATGCTCAAGTTGCAGACTTCCTAAAAAAGAATGAAAAACCCCATGACAGCTCTCCTGACATGCTGGGCTACGTGTGGGTTGCCTTGCTGGGCCATGCCGGGTGGCCAGTGGGTCACACAGGGGCAACCCCCACGAGCTTGGGCACAGCTGGAGTAGGATCCTCCTGCCAGGAATGCTGGCCAGGGCTCTCCATGGCCTCCCCACATGGCAGCCACATGGGGGGAAGGAGGGTGAGTGGCAGAGTGAACTGGCTTGTGGCTGCTTCATCTTGGAGACCACTTTTTCCAAGCGGCCTAAACACGGGCCTTAATCATCAGCACTTCTGAAGCACTCATCGTTCTTGTATCCAGGCAAGGAGCCTTGTTATTACCCCTGGAGAGACACCACATTCCCTCATTTCCTAGGGAAGGGGCCTGCCAGCAGCGTCAATACAGGCACAGCTTGGTTTGTTTCAGATTAAAGATGTCCCCAGGGAAGGTCTGAGTTCAGCAGGGTCTGGGGAATAAAGCCCTGCTGTTGGTTACTTCCAGGAAATGAATAGGTGGCCACCTTCACTGAATGCTCTGCTTTGAAAATATTGTGGGATTGGATTGGGAAACCCTCTCTCTCAGGCTTCTTGTTGGCAAAATGGTGTCACAAGGTCACTGACTGCCCCTCACTGACTGCTCTGAACATTCCTGGTGTGGGGGTGGCATGTGGTGACTTCAGTCCTTGGGGTGGTGGCTTCCCCTGGGTTGGACAAGCCTGACTGGCTTGGCTCCAGCCAAATGCTAGAAGAAATTCTTGGAACAAAAGGAACCACAAAACACTGTCTGCAAGGCCTTCTGGAGCATGCCTGCCCACACCCCATCCTGCTCTGAGCTCCCAGCCATGGAGAGAGCAGGAGGAGCTGAAAGGAGAAGCTGCATTTCCAGCAAAATTTAAATTTGCCTCCTGTATTTCAGAGAGTTACGAGATACACATACTGTAACTGCACACGCTCCTTAAAGGGCTCCATAAACACCACATGCCATGGCTGTCTGCACAAGGAAACCATGGGATGCTGCAGTCCAGGTCATGTATGAAAAGGCCAGCCATCGAGGGGGAAGAAAATACTGTATAGATGTGATATCACAAGTTATATAATATCATGGCCAAATCTCCGCAGCTGGATATCATCAAATCAAAATTAGAAACTCATTGGAAGCAAAGGACAGTCTTTGCACAGATTGCCTATAAATCTGCAATAACTAGCTCTCCCTGGGCGTAACATCAAAAACATTTTTTAGTGTCTCATTAGTAAGAAAATTTATTGCTCAACTATTGAACTATGTCGATTTTTGAAAACATTGTGTGAATAATTCCAGAAAGCATGTGTTTGATTTGTATTCGTTTTGTGCCGCTGGATAGAAAAAGTGGCTTTTCCCCTATGATGAAATGACACTAATCATGAAATTATAAGGTGAAGCATGTCTACAGTTTCAGAACAAGGTAAATTTTTATAAATATGCTAATGCCCTCCCTTTCCCATAAGTCAAACTAAGATTAAGGAGTTCATACCCCAACTGAGCTTAAAAAAAATAAAAAGAGAAGACCCAATTACAGTTCTGTAGATGGAAAAAGAACTTCTCCCAGCCTTTACTATTTTTGTTGTGCTACAGTGTGTTTCCCAGCTGTGTGTGTTGGCCAGTTTTGTGGCTCAAATAGCCTGGAAAAAAAAAAAAAGAAGATTGAGAAATGGGAGAAGTTTAAACCAAGCAGCACTGTCCATGGATGAATGGATGGAAGGAGTTTACAAATATTTGTTGGGTGGTGAGGATTTACTGAGGGAGTGGTTGGGTTGCCACCCCCGTGTGCAGGCAGAGGTGTTGTCTTTTCTCATGTTTTAGCAACAGGGAGAGCAGAACAAATGGCTCCAGGGAGATTCAGCAGCAAGGTCCCATGTGTGCAAAATTCCTTGAACCATTTGGGGGCTGAGGCAGGTGGTTCTGTACCCAGGCATCTCCCTCAGCTTCAACAGGACTGCCCAGGTGAGTGTGGGTGAGAAAATTGCACAAAAGTAGCCTTACCTGTCACCAGCATTCCTTTACTGGATTTTCCTCTGCAAGCAAAAGCTTGCCAGCAGCCTGTAAGATGGAGGAAAGCCAGTGGGCACGAGGATTTGTGATGCTGTGCTGTCCCTGAGGGTGCAGCTGCAGGGATGGCAGGGGCATGGCAAGGCTGCCATGAGGTCTGGAGCAGTTTTTGGGGCAAGCCCAGATCTGGATTATCCAGAGGCTCAGGTTTATCTTTAGCTGGTGAGCAAGGGGGACAGAAATGTCATGCAATTAAACCCCCCTGTCTTCAGCAACACATCCAGCTGATTGTTTATATCACACTGTTGGCAGGCTTTCCTCAGTGCTTTTGCTTTGGTCCTGCCCTCTCCCCCATTGCATGACACACCTCACAAATGCAAACTATAACCAGTCTGCTATCAAGGACTTTATACCGCAGGAAAATAAAAGAGGAAAGAAGAAACCGAGTCAGAGGGGCCAAGTGGTCTGGTCAGGGTTACTCACACCTCAGTGGCAGAGTCAGAAACAAACTCAGGCTGGGGAATCACAACCTGATGCCCTCCAGACTATGGTAAGTACAGCTAAACTCTCAGCTATCTTTGCAAAGTGAGGTATTGGGGAATTTTTTCAGAATTGAAAAGTACAAGAAGTAACTGAGTCTGAGTAGCGTTTGTACTATGTAATTCCGTTTCATGAAGTAGTTTTGGCATCATCCAGTCAGGGAACTGTGGAAAGCACAGATTGATAAGCATTTCTGTGATAAAGCCCCATTTAAATCTGTGAGCAGCTCCTGTCCTGTAAGCATATGCACCAGGATCATGGGTGCAGGTGAAGCAGATGACAATCAGGAAGGAATTTAGGGTAAGCTGAGACCTTCCCAAAAAGGTGTTGGAGACTGGCAGTGCAGCTGCCCTGGTTGGCACTTGGCATCCTGCCTGGCAGAGGGTCTGGGGTACAGGTGGACTTGCCCCCCTGTCAGGCATTACCACCGTAAGCACAAGAAAGCCCGGCACCACGGGCATTTCTCAGCCAGGGCTCCCCACTCTAAGCTGTGCTGTGATTGAGGGGTGCCCTCCCCAGAACTGGGGGTGCAGGGAAGGGGGTCACACCTGGAGGAGCTGAGCTGCTGGCCCCAACAAACCTCACCAGAGCACCCTTTGGTTTGCCTACAAAGGCCTCCAAGCTGGGCTCCAGAGGACCCCAGCAGTGCTCTCCTGCTTTCTTCCAGCTGTGCTGGCAAATCTCTTTCCTGAGCACTGATGGGAAATGAGAAAATACAGGCACAGCCCTGGCCTTGGCTGGAACGACAGCGAGCCCCTCTGTGACCCCACTCCCCCACTCCAGGCCCCTCCGGCCCAGTTTTATGGGTGAGAAAGATCAAAGGGCTCCAACTGCTCCCATATGGGAAATGGTCCTATATGTTGTGTATAATTACACACAAGCATCCCCACATCCATGTTCTGTCTCTGTTAAAGATGCCTGGGCTGCAGCCAGAGCTGTTTTCCCCAGGCAGGAGCGTTCCAGACGTCACGGCGGTGGCGTCACGCGCTCGCACGCACGGCCTGCAGGCCAGGACACACCTGCCCCAGGCACGGGATCCCCTCGGTGCCTCCAGGAGGCTGACCCAGAACAGAGACTGGACAGAGCTAAAGAATAAAGTGGGGATTTGTTAAAAGGCCTCAATGGATACACCCTGGGCAGCACAAGAGCACAAGAGCCAGGGCTGCACCGCAGGCGAACAAAAACGGTCACAAAAGGGATGACTGGTCACATGGTCTCTCACTTTTATAAGTTTTGGTCCATTTGCATATTTGAGCTCATTAACATAATTGTTCAATTACAACTTTAGCCCATGCAGTCCCATCCTGCTTGTTTTTCTCTCTCCAGCCCACGGCGTTTGTGCTCTTGGGCCTGAGATTTGGATCATTTGTCCTTGGTCCCCAGCTAGAGAAGGAATTGTTTTGTCTCCCTGCTCTGTGCAGACAGCTCATCATCCCCTGATGTGAAACCCAGACCCACACACTAAAGCAGCACAGAAACGGAAAAATATAAAAGCTAAAACCTGAGGCATCACCTCCACTGCCCATGTCCTGCCTCACAGTGTTAGGACAAGGCAATTCCAGGGCCAGTGGAGCCCTTCCTCTGCACACCAGCTGGGAAAGGAGTTTTCCAGCCACAGGGTGGCATCTGGTGGAAGTGTTAGCAGTGAGTTGATGCTGCCTGGGTGAATTTGAAGCTGGTCTTTCTTGAAATTAAATTTGCTGTGTGAATATAACTCCCTGAAGGGGATGTTTGCTTTTTATTAAGGCTGGGCAGAAACGAGAAGAAAATCAGACCTTCAGTCACTTCTTTTAGGCTGCTATGATCCTTTTTTAAAGCAGTGGAGGAATGTGAGCATGTGGCAGCATTCAGGGCAGGGCTCTCACCCCTCATGGGTGCTGGAACCTGGAATGGCACTGGCTGAAACAAAAATATCATCTGAAGTTGGAGACTCTGGGAATAGGAGGGCCAGGCTGCAGGAAACAGGTTTGTTCTGATTTTAAAGGCTGAACTCTCTGCAATGCAATTCTGCCTTGCCAGCTGCATTCAGCCTGGTCAGCCACCACCTCCAGATTGCTTCCTGCTCTTTCCTGGGCCAGCTCATACCAGACATAAAGCTTATTTTAGCAGAGCTGTCTTACCTGGGTAGGTCTGTCCTGGAGCAGGACATTGTCTGCTGTCATTGCAAACTGTAAGTGCCAAGCTGCCATCCCTGACCATCCTTCTGGGCTGGAAATGGAGAAAGTGGAAATGGAAATGGAGGAGTTCCATTGCAAGAGCAAATGCTCAACTCAGCCTGAGTTCATCTCAGGCAGGCTCTGTTGCATGTATGGGATGTGTTTCATGTCAGCATGCACCACTGCAAAACTGTCCCTGCAGACTCCTGGGGTTTCTGAGATGAGGCTCAAAGGTTCATCAAAGATCCACATGAACTCCTGGGCTGATATGAGAACCTCATTTTCACAAACACAATGATTACAGAACTTGGGTGGTGCTTGACTTTTTTTCTAACTGGAGAAATTCCTCCCTCCTACCCTTTCCAGCTATTCTTACCTTGGGTCACCTTCTGCAGGAGCTTGTAGCAGATCTCATTAGGGATTTTCCATCAATGAAAGGTTTTCAGACAGAAAATATACTGGCAAAGGAAAGCCTGTGTTTTGGGATGGTCTGCCCAGCTAAGAAGAAAGAGCAGCCAGGCTTTTTTCATCAGAAGATTCCCTTGGTTCTCAGAGAGACCTTCAGCCATGACTTCCTGAAGGACTAAGTTGCTCCCCCATTTCTGTGCAGGGTTTTCTGAGGGTCACCCTGATCCTCTACAGAGCCAGCAAGAAAGAACATTTTCCTTCTTTGCTCTCTACTTTCCCCTATTGTGTGTTAGCTGGCTGCTGTGGTTGGAGTGACAATGCTGAATGCAATGTTGATACCTGGTTTGAGTCCAAGTAGTGTTTTATTCAAGTAATTAGTTGGGGAAGTAAAAGCCTGCATTGCTGTGCTTTTTCAGGGACTGGTGTGTTAGGTTACCTGCTGAGTTAGAGAAGTTACCTGTTTGGGTTTTTTTCCCCTCCTCAATCCTAGACTTGTGATAGCCTGAGAAAAAACATTGCCTTTGTAGAGGAACCCTTTAAAAACAGCCACAGGCACTCCCACTTTTTTCTGCTCAGTAGCCCAAGGGAAGAGTTAATTAAAAGTTCCTTCAAAATATACTCCTTACCACTCTCCTGTGTTTCAAAGGCTCTGGTGCTGTGCCAAAGTGGGAGCAGGCATACATTAAAGTGACAGGTACAAAAGGGGTTGTTATATATTCCTCGTGCTCCCTCTTCTCTGATCCCTCCAAGCTAAAGCCCTGCAACCTAAACATTATTGAAAATAAAGAATAATAGTTCCTCTTCTCCCCTGCCCATCTAACAAACAGATCATGGCTGAGTGTTTGCCTTTTGCACGCAGCCTCCTCAGGCACAGGTTCCCAATCTCCTTGGGAATGTTTTCCTGGAAAGAGCAGCTTGGTCACACCGTGTCTCTGCTGGCAGCATGTCCCATGGAAGGCTGGCATGCTGCCTGTGCCAGGAGGATCAGGCCAGGGCACCTCAATATCTACCATCTTCTTGTTTATAGCTGAGATAAAGCCATCTCTTTACTGGGATACTTTGAATTTTCCGAGGATATCCATCAGCCTTTCTGAACGGCACATCCCAGGTGCTACTGACTGCCACCAACACAAGCCAATATTGGGCTAAGAGATAATGATTTCAGAGAAAAGGGATCATCACTTCTCCAGCCTAAGATGGAAGGGTAATGACAGCCATCTCTAGGCAGTAGGAAGAGATAAACATCCTTCCCTGAAGAGAGAAAAGGAGCATGAATTGGAGCACATTAAGTTAATCTAGCAGCTTGGCATGGACCAGCTTCCCATTTTCACACTAAATGGGAGCCTTATTCTGTCAATGTGCTGAGGATTTTATTTCTAGAGATTTATAGCCACAGGTTCTGGAGTGCTCTGTAATTACATGAGTTTACACTTGCAGGGACAAAGGCTGAGTAAATATTTTATTAGGCAATTTTTTATCTTATTGAAACTAAATACACATGTGATAATTTGCCTGGTGAATGGGAGAAGGACAGTGAAATAAATAAGATAGTTTACACAGAGCCTTTTTTGTGGGCTGCATGCAGAATCAGCACCCTCACTGCATTTACCCCACACAGGCCCAGGAGTGACATCCACAGCCAGAATGGGAGCCTGGGTAGAGCCATGAGGATGGAGCCACTGCTAGGGGGTGAAATGTGACATCCCACAGCATGAAAGGAACACTGGAAGCCTCCACATACAGACACATTGTCCTGGGACAGATGGATTTTTTTGGCCTTGTGGGTACCTGCCACCACACCAACACAGGCTGGAAACACCAGGTGTCCTTCTGAGGGTCCCTGAGGGATGCTGGCCTGCAGCATCACACTCTGTTCTTGATTATGACAGAAATAATAATCAAATAAGATAAACATCAGGACCTCTTGTTACTGCAAATTTTTCAAGGTTTGTCTGCTGTGGGATCATCCAGCTAGTAAAGCTGACACGAACTGGACTCTTGGTGAAGAAGCATTGGTGTAATATTTTTTTAGCAGCAAGACATTTATTAAGCATCTTCAGAGACCCACATAGAATTGACAAAAAAAGTGAAGATTCCTATAGCATTTCTGACTTCCATATTGTTATTCTATCCACAAACAACTGCAGCCTGTTATAAGTCCCACGGCACAAAATTTTCTAAGAATAGTAAAGGAACCTTCAAATTAATGTATAAAATTTGGTAATCATTCACAGCTTCATTAAATACTCAGATGCCTAATAATACATTATTCTTATCTTGATTTTAAATTTTAATTGCATGAAGTTTGGTCCCTCAATAATTAACACATTGTATATCCCACCTAATTCATGAACTAATTGTAATTTCCTAGTTCTTAATGTTACTCACTAATTCTGCCAGTGATAAAGAATTTTATGTCAAAACTCCAGAGTAAGTGACATTCTACATGCACAATAATGACAAAACAAGTTAATTTACTGCAAAGTTGCTGAAAGACAGAGCTTTTTTAATTGCATATTTGTTACCTTCATTAAAAGGTAAGTGGCTCTTCAGTTATGTATTTGCCCATTTCTTACACATTAAAAAAAGTGCTAATGAACCTGATTAAAATTAATTGAAAAGGTCCAAGATCTGCAAAGAGATCCTAACACCAACAGACTTCTAATTACTGCTGAAAGATGGACCTAAATGGGGTTTAGCAGAAGATAGAAAATCATTTTCCAGCCCTGTTGTAAGGGACTGCACAGGGAATGCAAAAGCGTGCAAGAGCTGAAACTCCCTGTTCTGGCAGAGAAAATGCAGAGTGTCTGGACACTATTTCCTCTCCCTCCTCTCTGCTGATAGCTGCTCTTCCTGCCCTGTCCCCTTGGCTGTGTGACAGCTGCTCAGGGGACAGCAGGCGCTCCAGGCAGGGCAGGGGTGCAGCTCCAGCCCCCTCAGCATCATCTCTCAGGAGAGCCTGAGTTTGGGCAGATGCAGGGAAATGCCCACAGAAGTGTGGCTGGAGGAGTCAGAGGGGCAGCCTGGAAATGAGATGCTGCAGAGAGAAAAATGCAGGAGAGGGATGGGTGCTCAGCTAGGGGGAATTGTGTTGTTTTTTTTTTTTTTATGAACAGGACAGGACTGTTGGGGTACATTCCTTAAGCTATATTTGTACCATTAGTCTCATTACACAGTTGAGACAACAGGAAGATGGTAAAGTTTACATGCAGCTAGTTGCAGTTCAAGATTTCTTTGTTACAGAGCATCTTAAAAACTTTTTAGACAATAGTATATTGCTAAAGCTTGCAGACAGTTGTTAATTATTTTCTTTCTATTAACAATACACCATTATTAAACTTAAAATCTTCTACTATCCTGCTAAGCATATTTTCTTGCAGTATTAAGGTCTCTCTTAGCCAACCCTAAGACTCAAGCTATTGTTTAAAGTCCTTGCTTGCTATACCATTGTAACTTTGTTTTGCTTTCAGACTTTGCAGCTGCAGCTAGTTCTCTGTTTCTCTGCTCTTTCTGTTTTTAAGGCCTGCTTTCCCAGCTTTCTAAAAATCTTCTTATCTTTACTAATTCCCACAAGGAATGGTACTGGGTGGGGAGTCCTGAGCCCTGCAGAAGGTGGGCTGTGCTGGAAATCTTGTTTTATCCTGCCCTGAGCTTTCCTGGAAGCTGTGGTAGTGCTCACAGTCATCCAGGATGTTAGCAGACAGCATTCCCTGCCATAGAGTCCTTACTTACACTGCCAAGGTGGAAACTGTCATTGATTCATGGAGTCAAGGCCCTTTCTGGCTTATTGGAAGCATTTTGTCCTGCTGGTTTTGTGCTTTCAGCAGCCAAAAACCTCACTGAGCCAGAAAAAGGAGCTCATTCCTCGTTATCAGCAGAAGTATTTCTGTCTAAGGTGGGGAGGCTGTATAATTATGTGTTTATAGCAAGAATATAGAGTTGCTTTAGACAACAGTCAGTCTCAAACTTAACAGACCATTTTATTACTGTAGCTGCACTGTTTATAGCTGCCCTACTATCCATTTCTGTGCTTCCCTACTATCCATTGCCATTATTCCAGGATATTCTAATCTTATAAGAACTATTTTCTTCCTCTCTGTTAATAACACAAACCACTTATCTTGCTACCGCTATATAAATGTAAAATAAGAGAGAAATATATGAGCTATTTTAATTTTTTTTTGTTTTGATTGAATTTAAATTACTGAATGAAAAAATAGCTTCTTCTAGTAATTCTGCTGTAACTAACTCAGTTTGATATTGCTTCTATTAGCCTTCTAATAGCATGAAAGCTAAAAAATTAAATCGTTCCACTTGCACATTCATAATTATGTGCAATTAAAATCTTTACATACCCAAAAGTCTTATATGAAGCCCTGAACCCTTCAACTGTCACTCTTCATTATCTCCAAGCCTAACAATTTTACAGTGACACATTGTACACAATGAGATGTGCTAAAGAGGAAATATTATATTTTACTGATGTATGTGTTCTTTTAATTTCTCTGAATTAGCTTTTTGATATGGATGCTAATTGTTTTCTTTGAAAGGAGTTGCCACAGATATGTGATTTCTCTATGCCTGTTGCGCTTCAAAAAAAATACAGTTAATTGCAGGAAACAGGAATTTCTCTCTTTTTTATATATTAAAAAAAAATAATCAGCTGCATATCAAAGGAGTGAATCTTAATCCAACTTTCTGATTGTACATTAAAAAGAAACCTTCAGTGTTTGTGACCAGCACAGAGTATTTGGCGACTTTTGATGTTTCCCCTTTTCATTTATTCATGAGGCAAGATGAATAATTAAAACAGGACGTTTGGCAAAACTGGTGCACACACACAAAAAAATTTCCATATGAGCTTCCAGTTCCAGCCCACGACAGTCTAGGAGATGTGTTACTGCAGGATTGTCCATATGGCAAGTGTGCATGGAGCTCTGAAACCACAGACCTGGCCCAGACTTGGGATGGGGCCATCAGTGGCTGACAGCTGTTACTGCTCCACAAATGCAAATGCTGCGTGTTGGGGAGACAAAAGTGGCAGAAAGGTGGAACTTAGGCCCAGTCCTGGGTGTGAGGAAGCCACTGATAATGTGTGCTCTCAGGGAGAGGGACTGATCCACTCTGGGTCTTCCAGGGGAAGGGGATGGAGTTGCCAGACTCTCACACAGATATGCAGCACAGAAACATCCCTGATGGAAGAGCAGCTTGCTCCACACACTTCAGACAAGGTCCTTGTGATGGAGAGGGAATGTTTGGTCTGTAGTTTCCCACAGGGTGCTCACCAGCTAAATTTAACAGTTTTAGCTACAATGTTACGGCAATTGGCATTTTTCACCCTAAATCTCATAACAGGCTAATTTGACTTAGCTCGTATTCATAATAAGGAAATATTATAGAGAAGTGACAATATACCATGCATAGCAAAATGTCTGGATCAGTCTGAGCTGGGCTGCCCTATCTCACAAATCCTCAAAGGAACTTTGTGTGTTTTGCTTGTCACATCCTGCTCTAGTTCACATCTCCAAGTACCCTGCAGCTGAAAGGCTCCTTCTGTCTACATCTAGCTCAGAGGTTTCCCACTGCTTCTAACAAAGATCTACAGTCCTGTGTGAACATTTCTAAATTTATTCTTCAAAATTTTTAGCTCAGCTCCACTCCTCCTGAGCAGTGAGCTTGTGCAGCAGCGTTGGAATTAAGTAAAAGGGCTCACCATAATATTCCACCACTCTGTGTAGCTGTGACTTTAAAATTTCCCACAAATTCTTCTCATTTGTGCAAATTACTTTTTTTTTTAAATTTTATATCTGTAGTTGGGATTTAGCTTCTCACACAGACAAAAGGACAAAAACTCCAGAACCTGGCTGGTTTATGCTTGTTTGTGCACACTTTCAGGATGCCTCTGGAAAACAAACTCTAGTTTCACTCCGTCTCCTCTTGGAGCTTCACCTTTGCCTCTGCATTTCCTGAAGTGGAGTCTGTGGTTTCTGAATTGTTTTACTACGACTTTGTCTTGTTTTCCCTCCAGAGCTGTGGTCTTTGCTTGCATTCTCTGAATGGCAAAGCCCATTTGTTTCTTTTTATACTTCTGTCAGCTTAAACTTCCATCAGCCTTCTTCTCTGCTTGAGGTCTCTGATCCCTGCTCAGACCTTATCTCAAATTAGGGATTCCACAAGCTTCTGTAAAATGAGGATCAACTTAAATTCTCAGATTAAGTAAGATGAATAATTAAAATAAAAATTCTGTCTCTATTTTTCTGTTCCTCACCCAATGTGAGGATCATCTCCTATTTCTGATCTGAAAATATAATTTTAAAAGCTAGCTTTTTTTCTCACTGATGTTTTTGTTAGCGCCACCTGCACAGATTTCTCTCTTGAACTTTTTCCTGGGGCTCATGGGCACTAGGATGGGGAAAGCTGAGCACAAAGATTTGTTCTATATTCTCTCTGTGGCCTCAGGGCATATTTAACAATGTGGTAGAAAGACAGTTTCCCAGAGACAATCTTCTTAGAAATTAATAAAGTATTAATAACATTTATAAAATTAATCAAAGTTGTTTTGTTTTTCCCAGACTCCCTTTACTCATTCTCACAGAAATTTAGTCAATAGCTATGAGCAGATGGATCCTCACCAAGTGTGAATTCCCTACCCATGAGCTCTGTCCTACCAACAATCCTGACCGCCCATTATGGGCATGGAGGACTCACCATCCAGAAGAGAAATGTTTAAAGGGATGGCTGTAAAAGGGGTGATCTCATGGTGTTTTCTTTTCCATAGAGACTTCTTGAGGGCTTCTGTATGGAAGACTCACTCATTTTGCTTATATTGCTATCTAATATAAATAAGTTGATTAAGCGGCTTGTTTAAATTGCGTTTATCACATTCCATCCTTGCTGAAAAACCCTCTTCAAAAATCCAAGTGGCTGGAGCATTTGCAGAGAAGTGTTATAGTCACAAGAGTGATAATGAGATGGGTGCAGCTGGGAATCAGGTACATGAGAATCACTGAACACTTGGCAAAGACTGATTCCCTTTCTCCCCCTCATTTCCTTCTATTTATTAAAAATAAATTAGGACAGATATTTGTACACCACCAACAGAAGCTTGTTTGTTATGTCTTATAGAGTTCTTCCAGGTTGTAGGTTCTTATTAATTCCTTTTCCTGCTTCTTTAAATCACTGAGGAGTATTTTCTAACACATCTTCAAGCCATTCTTTTCCTGGGAAAATGATTGTGTCCATGACCCTGTGCCTCCACACAGGAACCTCAGCCTTTCCTTGGATGTCACCTACATTTTCCCCTAGATTTTGTTCTACACATATGTATTTTTCTTTCTGCATTGTGACTGTGGTAGTGGCCTTAAGCAAGTGGAAAAGAGCACAGCCTCCTTGTTTGGAATTTCCCAGGACCAGCTGGGCAGGGCTTAGCCTCAGTGCCATTCCCTGGCTCTCCTGCTCCCAGATGGGTGGAGGCAGAGGCATCAAGAGCATTGAGCACTCAGACTCCTCTGGGCTGAAGAGACATCCTCTGTGCAGTTCTCCAGCTCAGAAGATAAATGACAGCAGACTCTGGAAGTCTTCTGAAATGCTTTTGCCCAAAGAAGGGGATAAAATTGTTTTCAGCAGCGCCAGAATCCATGAAATAATGTAAACAAGGATCATGATTCTTCCTGCAGATCCATTGATCCACATGTGTGGTGAGAAAGATTAAGGATGAGTTTCTTGTGAGCCCATCACTGATGGGTTTTAACCACCTGGTGCAGGAATAGCTGCTCCATGAGTCATGTGCAGCACGCACGAATCCTCTCAGCAGCTGCAGCCAGAGGGTTACACAAACCCCATTCAGCACCACCCCTTTTCATGTGGGTTCTTCCCTGCTTTTTGGCATATTCACTTTGAAAAGATTGATAGAAAAATGAAAATATAAGAAAGAAAAATGGCAGCATAAAAATCTGCTTTATGCTTCCTATTTCTTGTTCCTGTTAATCACTCTGATCATATCCTCAGCTAAGTGGAGTCTAACTGAACAATAGATCAATTTGGATGGCAGCTCTGCTGTATTACCAACCCAACAAGCAGCTTTTTTCCTTCTAGCAAGGTCCTGTATCAGACTGGTAACAAGATGTCACACAGATCTTAAAAGACTACCCATTAGTAAAAATTACCCCAGAAAAAAGCAATATATTTAGAGAGCATTTCTACTTGAGTAACAAAGAAATGCTGCTGTAGGCGTAAGAAATCAGCTCAAGAGTTCCTAGGAATGTGCTTTTGGGTGGGTTTTTTTTTGGTCTGCAGTCTGTTGAGCACATTTGCTCCCACAGTTGCATCGCTGCCACACCATGGTGTCGAGGCAAAGGCTTGGGGGGGACAGTCAGGACTGACTGCAAGAAACAACTGAACCATCCCAGAGACCTGCTCCAGTCACCAGCCACTGACAGCTGACAGCAGGAATCAAAGTTCTGGCAAAGCTGCAGCTCTGGGCCCTCACCCACCACAGGCTGAGCAAACAAGGGCAAAACCATCCCCTGGGTACAGATAACCTCCAGTTCTGCCCAGAAGCTTCAAATCTGTGCATCCCAAAATGCTGTCCCCAGAGTTTTACTCTGGCTATCACTCCAACATGGGAGATGGACTTGGAGAAAGCACCTGAGGGGCCCCAGGAGACATTGGAATTGAGTCTGTCAAAAGTGTCTGATGGAAAGGCCACAAGGAGGGGACAGTCATGGTGACTTGAAGAAACTTCAAGTCCTCACAGGTTTACTTGGAAAAGTAGGGCTCTTAAAAATAACCTCTCACCCCAATGCTGCAGGACCTAGGGCTGCTCTGGATGACCAGGATATTCCCTCCTGGAACAACAAAGAAGAAAAATCAAATTTCTGCATTTGGTCACTGAACTGAGACATTTCTGTTAAACCCAAAAGAAAAATTTGCATTTCAATGCCCAGCTTTAAAGTAATGAGTTTTATTTTTTCATTTTGAAATAAAAAGTTTTTTTAACACAAATCTAATTTTTTTAACAATTTAACAAAAACAACTTCTTTTTTTTTGTTCTTCTGAAATGTCACCGGCTCTAATGCAAAGTCACCACTTTTTTTTGTGTTTTCTCTGGATTTCCAGTTTACTCTCTGTTGAAAAAATACTGAAGGGCCATGACAAAATTTAGAATGGACAGTTCCTGTTGTTTTCCTGTAAGAGAATAGTGAGTGAGTCAGGTGGAAACCCCTGGCAGGGGGGGTTTCCATGATGGTTCCTGCCCTGGGAAGATATTGAGTCTGTTGTGAGAAGTTTCCAAACAGAGGCGAAGCAGGCAAAGGAAATTAATCAAGAGTCTGCAAACAGCAGATGCCATGTAGGAGACAGTGCGAGTCAGCAGACAGGTGAGGCAGGACCTCAGACACATTTCAAGATCAATTTTATGCTTTCCCTGATGTTAAAAGTCAGAGGAGAGCTCTGTGTAGCTGCAGGAAGGCTCCAGAACTTTAGATTTTGAAATGAAGTGTTTGTAGATCGCTGAAGATCCAAATTATGCCAAAATTATGTTATTAAAGTGTAATCATCTTGTTAGCTGCTTAGAACATTTTCTTCATTATCACTTCATTCATACTTATGATGATGAACAGATGGTACCAGTGTCACAACGCAGCATAAATCACTCCCAAATGTTGTTTGAAAACACAGTTGGAAGGTGGTAGGGACATCCTCCTGCTGATGAGGCTGGCTCACTCTGCTTGCTCTAAGAGGAATTACACAAACCTGCTTTGCCATTTAACCTGCTGGCTGCTGGCACCAAAACACTGCCAGTCCTGTGCCAACACAGGTTGCAGTCATATTGAGAACGAAGTATATTTATTTTTTCAGCAAAAGTGGTTAATTTAAGCCCTGAGTAGCCAAGGCAATGGTGCAATTGGAAGCTGCCTGTTGCAGTTTCAGCAGCAGTGGAGCTGGACCTGAGAGGGGAGCAGTGGGAGGGTCCCAGGTACTCCCTGCACCCACACTTCAGAGGGAAAACCAAAGTTCAGCTTTAATCCAGAGATCAGCACTCTTTCAAAAAGAGATCATTGATTTCTGAAGTACCCCACAGACTGGCTGCACACTGTCCCTCTCTCCAGGCAGCAGCTGGAGAGCCACAGAGCTCAGCTGGTTTGTGACGTCCCCCTGGGATTGCTCCTCTCCCTGGTTTGGGCAGGTGCACCACAGCAGCCAGCAGGAGGGATGGGAGTGCTCAGAGCAAGCACTCCATCATTTCACTCAGAAAACACACACACACTCCAGAGCCCAGCCCCAAATCCAGGAGACACAGATGGAATTCAAACCCAGAGCACCTAAGCAAACAAAGGTGCACATGCACAAAAACCCATGGAAGGTGAACAACAGCTACCATAAAGTTTCTGAACCCTATTTTAAAATCTCCAACCAAACAGAAAACCAAAGGAGCAAAAAATGACTGTTAACACTTTTCAAACTTATACAATATAGAATTTTTCCAACTCCTTCTTCACCTTAATTCTGTCTCTCACCCTCAAGCTGCACCAAATATGGAGCAGAGCCTTTGTTTTCTAGATGTAATCGACATTACTCAGGCCAAAAGAGCAATTTGATCTCTACCTACAGCACAAGGGGGTTGAGTTTTGTCACTGCACAGGGTAAGAACCCCCTGCTTAGGTTGCTAAAAGTATTTACATTTCGAAATTCCCCTTGATTTCCCTTTGCAAATTTGGTTTTAGCTCTCGGAAGAATTTCCTCACATAAACCTTTTACCAGCCACTAGAGGGGAATGTATAACGCAGTGAGAAGGGAGACAATGACACTGAATTGAAATTGCAGCCCGTTTGCTCACTCAGATGAAGCATTTAGTGTCATGCTGGATTTTTACAATTTTTAGGAGTTAATTTCACATTTATCAGGTACCTTGCTGTTTTACTCTTTTCTGTGGTATTGATTTCTCTCACCTTCTGCCAGTTTAGGCTAGTTTATGTTAAAGTCGTGGACTCTTCAGGTGAGAAAAAGATCCTTACAGACACCTAATTTGATGTTTAATAGCCTCAGGAGCCCATAAATCATGCATTTGAGAATGTGATCTCCACTGAAACAGTGCCCTATTCAAAATTGTTTACAGAGTATAGCAAGTACAGCATTTCCATCCCAGGAGGAATGTTGGCATTTCAGCCTTTCTCTCAATTTAAAACGGGATTAAAAGTAAGATTCAGATTTTTTTTGTGTGTGTGTGTGTGGGATGGACATTCCACATTAATTCTAGCTCGGAAATGACAAACAGATTCATTTGGGCGTTCCTCGAACAGAATGAGACTTTCAGCTCTTCTGGAACTGATGGGTTTTTCACTCCAGTCACTGATAAAACAACGAAATGTCCCACATCAGGAATGTGGATGGGAGCCAGGCCCTGCTGCCCTGGAGCTGGGATCTGCCCTTGCTGCAGCCCAGACTTCCTGCAGAAATGGAGAAGGCATTGGAGCACCTCTCTCCAAGGAGTGGCTGAGGGAGCTGGGGCTGTTAGGGCTGGAGAGGAGACAGCTGAACAGGGGCCTCACCAGTACACACAAATATCTCAGGGGTGGGTGTCTAGGCCATCTTCAGTGGGATAGAACGAGGGGCAACTGAGACATGGGGAGTTCCACCTGGACATGAGGAAAATCTCCTGCACTGTGTGGACAGCTGGGCACTGGAAGAACTGCCCAGAGAGGCTGCTTCTGGACATCACCCCACCTGGACATGATCCTATGCATACCGTTGTAGGTGAGCCTCTTTTGGCAGTGGGGTTGGGCCAGATGATCTCCAGAGGTTCCCTCAAACTCCAACCTGTGAATCTGTGATTCAGAATGTGCTCCAAGTCGAATGAAACAGTTAATTCCATTTTTCTGTGGAAATTGTAAATATTCGGTGAAACAAAAACTTTCCAATAAAAAATTCTGATCTGGCAGTAACTGCATTTTTATTAGGGGGAAAAAAATACTCTTAAAAAAGAAATTATTTATTGTCCTGATAAAAGATACCAAATCATCTCTGGTTATTTGCGTCAGAGATTTACATTTCAAATTTATCTTGTTCATGAGCCAAATTTTTGGCAGATGGGAATTAGCAGGTTCAAGTCAACAGAAACAGACAGACCGACCAAAAAAAAAAAGAAAGGAATATGCATCTCTACATTTCCAAATGCTCTCTCCTGATACCATATAGATGGATGCTGAATTAAACTACCTGTTCTGCAAAGAGGCTTTCATCAGAGCACTAGAAGGTCATAGTACCCCTTCAGCCTTCTCTCTCAAAATCCCAAAATCCCCATGCATGCTCTCTAGAAGATGTGGAGCTCCCATGTCGTGCTGAAGTTGGCCTCTACCTACAACCTCCTGAGATATAATCTCTGGGTTTACCCACGGCAGCTCCTTGTGGCCCAACAGAAACTTTGCCATGCAAATAAAAGCAAATGCTTGACTTTGGACCCCCAGCTTTTGTATTCAGAGCACAGTTTGTGAGGAGGTGAAGGCAGAAGTGTCAGATATTTCTCTCAAAAAGGGCAGGTAAACCTATCCATTGGAATTTGCCATATTTTTGGTGTATCCTCTGCTGGGGGCCCAGTGAGGCCACTCCTGTGTGTGGTGAGTGGCCTCAAAGTTAGACCAAAGCTCTTCATTCATATTCTGCTGATGCCAGGGAGGCACCATGAGGAGCTGATGGAACAGTGAACACACACTTCTCTAAAATTATCACATTTAGTGTGACTCCCATAATAAAATCATGAGCCAGCATGGGGAGCCTCTTTCAGTTTACACAGGGAGACTTGGGGTCTCCAGACAGTCAGAGCAGAGCCAGTGTTTCTGAGTAAACTTTGTTAGGAAAACAGATTAAAAACTCTAGAGGTTTAGCTAAATCTTATGCAGGAAAACACCTTGTTACCCTCCTGATTTAAAATCATAATTTAGTGCCAGTGAATAATACATATTAAGTGGTGTCAAATATGCCTTTGTAACAAAGCTTACATGATGAATATTTTTTTTTATCTGAAACGTGCAAGATTAGCTTTTCGCTTCTGATTATTATTATTTCATTCTGACTAGTTGTGCAATAGTTGCTACAACCAAGTTTTGATGGCTCATTAATGAGTTGTTTACTGAAAATAGTCAATTCTCCATATGTAAATTCTTCTGGTTGGACACATTAGGCTTGTCATATTGATGTGCCTCTGACTGGAATATTGTCACATCTAGAATGAGGATTTAAATTAGGTTTTAAAGCAGTAGAAATAAGTGCCCCTGCATTTCAAGAAAACAGGAAGATACTCCCTTAAAACTGACTCTTTAAAATCTACTCTAAACCCTGGTCATTCTGCTGGTGATCATTTATAAAGGCTGAATGCAAAAGGAGAAAAAACTCCTCCAGTCTGAGATGGATTTGCAATCTCACATTCCCATTCTTTTCTAGCATTACCCAAGGATTTACCTCCCTATTTATTTGTAAGTAGTGGTGTTAAGTGCTGCAGCTTGCCCTTTCATACTGACACCATGGGGTAGAGGCAGGAGCAGATGGACACACAGACACAGACAGGCTGATGATTTAAAGACTGTCCTGAGACACACTTACCCCTGGAGTTCAGGCCCATGGCTGCTCTTGGTTCATGGTTTCCTTGACCTGTGTCCAGGATCAGCCAGATCAGGGAGGGATTGTGCTGGGTTACAAAACCAGGAGTTCAGCTTTATAATCCCTTTGAAATGTGAGTGCTGTAGGCAGACTGAAACCCTTCCATAAATATGATGTACTGCTGCTGTGCTGGAGATCAGCTGCTCCTCTCTCCATTTCCTGTATTTGAAAGAGAAAGACATCTTTCTGATACACTATCACCCACATCTTTGTTTAAATGAAGATGGAATTTGGAATCTTATAAGCAACATGCCCATGGCAGGGTGTTGTAAGTAGACCATCTTTAAGGTCCCTTCCAACCCAAACCATTCTGTGAGTCTTTACTTTTTGCTGAGTTTTCTGCCTTGTTGCACCTTTCTCTAAACCCTGTTGTCCCCTCTATCCAAGCACTCCCCCATTCTGCCCCAAACAAAGGAGTGTGTGTTCATCCAGTACTGCATCCTACCTGAACTGAATTACTGTGTGTGAATTCTGTGTGGGCTGAAAGTGAAAATCTAACCCACATTCCCTTTCTCCTCGCAGTAGGAAAAAAAAAATCCCAAACAAACCACCCCGATTCTAACAAATTGCTCTGCAGAGATTATTTTACCTTTTTATGACTTAATTTGATTTTACTCCTGACACAATGGACTGCTTTTGACAGTTAAACTTTCCAGTCTGAATGTTCCATATATTTCTATATCCTGCTACCTCTGGCAGGGAAGAGCTAAAATTTCATGCCAGATACTGAAGGTGATGTGCCAAGAGACTTTTCTGAAAATTTGCTTAAAAAATAGAAATAATTACCTCTATCTGCAGCAACACAAATTCCTAAGCAACTACTGGTAATAGTTAGCTAAGCAAGAAATTGGAAAATAAAAAGTGAATAGCCCACTTCCAAACCCTCCCTGCCTGTTGCCTAGACAGAAAAATACAAATGACTTATGAGGAGCTCTGTCATTCCTTCAATCCAAGGCAATGTGTCAGTGCTGGGTGACAAAACCTGATTGCTGTGAGCCCTTGTCCCCCTGCTTGTCCCACACAGTATTCCATGTGGTTGTGTTGTGAGCTGCCTCCAAGGTTTTCACCCTCCAAAAAACAGGGCTGAAAGAAGGTTTTGAGATGGTCCTATCAAGGGGATTGGGGAAGGAATAGACTTGAATGTAGAGATTATGACAATCATGGCTCATTCTTTGGAAGAAATACAGTCTGAGCAGGCTGAGGTCATGATTGTACAGGCAGGCAGTGAGTGATTTTTAGTCAAATTCATAATGCTCAATATTTCACATGCAGCAATAGAAAGAAAAAAATCCCCCATGATTTCACGAATAAGTTGTTTGGCTGTTTCACAGATGGTGCTAAAAAGGAGACATTGAAATAATTTGCCTAATGCAATTGCATTACCAGAAATTTTAAGAACATCCCATCTCAATTTCCTCCTGCCTCTCAGATAGAACTCCTCACTTAGTTATTTGAAACTAGTTTATTCAAGTATGCAGTGACTCTGGGACATTTGCACAGCAATGTCAGATGCTATCTGGGAAATAAGTAGTACATTTGCAGGCTCTGAAAGTAATATTTGATGACACCCTTAAATCAACTTCATGGTCAGTTTTCTCATTTTGAGCAAGAACTGGGATTCCATTGTGATAACTGAAAGCTGCATGTTACTTGATCTACAGTAATGTGGAATAATTACGAGTCCATTGCACTTCATTACACTACTGTAATAGGCAGCAGGTCAGTGTTTGAGCTACAGCTGCTCTGAAAATTGAGCTGACACTGATACTATGGCAGAAGTGATAGCAAAAGGCTCTCATGCAAATTGCTGAAATTAGCTTCCACTCAATGGGTTTTGAAATGCAATACGTGGCTCTGATCCGGACACCTGGTTTTGACTAACATTTTTTATCTTGGATACAATGGGATGGTCATGAAATAAATTAATTGTTCCATGCAATCTGCCTCATAAAAGGTCACTGAAATGCCAGAGGATGCTAAATACCACAAAACTGCTGGACTCTGACTAATAACATTCCCTAGCACGTCACTGAAGACTATCTGATGGTGGTTTTATTTAATTCAGATGATTCTCACAATCATTTGCAAGCATTCAGCTCCTTTATTCACAGGACATTTCATTGCACAAGACACTGCTACTTTTTATCAATTTACCTAATTTGTCAAGCCTTCAGGAGAGGGCAGTAGGGAGAGGCTATGAAAAATGAGGTGCTTTCCTTTCACAGCCAGCTGGAATCTATGGATTTAGAATCTATGCATTCAGAGGGATCCCCTGTGCAGTCTGTCTTTTAGTGAGGCGTGGAATGATCCTCATTTCAAGTCAAATACTCCTACAAAATCTCCCAAGAGCACTCAGGCTAGCACACCACTGAAACACTTTTTTAAAATAGATGTGGGTGGTTTTAAGGACAATGAAATATTTCTCCCCTGAAACATTCATGTAATTAAACCATCTATTTCACTAAATTTAGTTCTGCTGGAAAACAATTGTCCCAGCAGACATACCACATCCACACTCTGGGGAATGCTTATCAATACATGCAAAAAAAGGGAAATTCGACACCTGGAGAAAGATATCTTGTTGTATCTCTAGAGTTTTTATAGAAAGACCCCTGTACATGTAAATATTTTCATTACTGCAGCCTGCCCAGACCCACACTGTGTGTATCCCACAGAAGGTGATCAGTAGCTCCACCCCTGTGGCACTGGACTGGTGTTTGATCCATCCTGTCCCTGAACAGCCTTGAACCAACTTGGGGGATCCCCAGCTGGAATTTTCCTTTCTTCTGAGCTAAGACACTGCAGTACCTGTTCTTTTCCTGCCTCTGGCATTGGGTGTCCAGTGTGATTAACACAGGCCTCTTTTTCCTCAAAAATCCCTGAGTTCAGAGGGAATCCTTTGTCAGCTGCCAGCACATCTTTATGCCATGCTGCTTTTGATATGAGGTGGAATCATTTAAAATGCTGAAAATATTTTGCTAAAAATATTCCCTTAACATTTATATTTACCAGCTTCAATACATGACAAAGGGATATTGTGAAGGCACACACAGACATCTGAAATCTTATCCCATTAATGCACTGTGCAATGCCTTCAGATTGTGCACTTGTCTGTATCTTTCCTAACCTCCTGGGGGATTACTCCTAGAATTGACTACCACTGTTTGTTTGAACTGTTTATAAATTAATAAAAAAATCAATACCTGGTTGTAAATGCCAGCTAATCACAAATAGCTTTGTACAAATTAGAGCAGGGATATGAGAAGAAAGTAAATGGACAATGCCTGTGAGGGTGAAAAAGTCAACACTCAAAGTTCATCTGCTACCTGAATGATTCCAGAGACACTCAGCCTATTCCTGTGGTTTTGTTATTCATGAGAAATGGAAGAGGAGGAGGAGAGCTAAGCAAACATAGCCCATGCTGTATGGGCAATGAATACAAAGAGCCACTAAGCCATGAGAGTAGGAACTCTGGCAGACAGAATTGGAATGCTGGAAAATTCATCATCTGGATTTCTAAATGGAAAAAAAACCAAACATTTTTTTAACAAATAATTTCTGGATTGATACCTGGGAAGGAATTACCTGTCAGATTCAGACTCATTGTTTTTCTACCTCAGGAAACACTTCTCTGCTTTACCTATGATAGAGCTGTGCTGCCCATGAGGAGGGATTCACACTTACTGTACTGCAGAGTTATTAGAAGATTGATATATTTCCCCCAGAAGTTACATCTGTGACACATGAAAACATTTCTTTTTCTCCATATAAAACAATTCTTCCTAAAGGGAATTCCCCAGTGTTCTCATGTTCAAAGGATGACAACCAAACAGAAAATGGAAATGGATCATGTCATCAGCTTTGCTCCGCCTCACTCAACAAGATCCCAGGGATCTGTCAGTAAATTCACTGCCCAGTGTCAGGCCCTGTTAAGAAAGGTTCAGTGCAGGCAGACAAATCAGCAGGGTGACAAAACAGCCTGGGACTTTTGCATCATACAGTGGGATGGACTGGGCTCCTGGGGTGTCAGATCCACTGGGAAATGAGAGGTCTTCCTAGGGGATACCACACTTCGTGTGGTTAAGTCTGCTGGTTCATCTCCTCATCCTGTTTTGCTCCTTTGCAATGATAGCACCAGCAATATGGTGCAGTAAGAAGTAGAGGGGTCTAAAATACCAATACAATACAATTTCAATGCTGCAAAGCAAAGTGACTCTGTATAGACATCCTCTGTGTCTAAAACCCCCTATTTCCTGCTTAGAGTTTTGTGAAGTTTATATTTGGCAAAATCATTTTTCCCCAATACAACTTACCAGCTGAAAATGTGCTATTGTTTTTCATTTCCCAGACAAGAGTTGCATTCTTATTAAATTTTCTTATTGATGCAGATGTGTACTCTAAAAACCCTTCAAAGAGCATTTTGGTTGGTTGGTTTGGTTTGTTTTTGTTTGGCTGGTATTTGTGTGCCTGTGGGTTTTTTGTGGTGCTTCCATAATGGTAAAATCCTGTCTGAAGTGCTCTGGAAGCTCCAGAGCAAGACTTGCACAAAACTTCAGCTCACCTGCTTTAGGCTATGAAAAGCAGTTGCAAAAGCAGATTACAGCATCCACAGGAGACCCTGTAAGCACATCCAAAAACTTGCTGTTTTGGATAAATTACTGTTTTCATGTACTCCTTTTTCTCACAGCCACCATCCTTTCAGTGTGTTTGTTCTCATTTCAAATTACCAATTGAGCCTTTCATCTACAATACGAGGGACATTACCAAGGTATTAGTAGTTAAGCGGCTTTGTTAATTACAGCCAGGCTCCTCTTTTTCCTGCCTGTCAGTTCAGCAGCAGCAGCAGTGCCAAATGGGGCTCCACTTTCTCTGCAGCTCGTGTTCACGCACAAATCTCTGCTGCCTGAGCTTTCCAGGTTTCCAGTTCAGGCAGACCTGACAAGGTCACCACTGTTTGGCCACAGAGGTCACACACCAGGGCAGCCTCTCCAGGCTGGGCTCAACATCCATTCAAATGGAAGTCACTGGAAAGTTCTGCCTGTGTCACCATTTTCTGGCCTTCTCCAGGTCCACACATTCCATTGTGTACATCCTGAATCCTCAAAGGGGCATGATTGTATTTCCTGTGTGGGTCTCTATTTCTTTCCTTACAGTATCCAGTTAATTGTTTTGATTTGGGTCTGGCTTTAAGCTGATTTTTCTGCAAAACTACTCACTATAACCCTAACACTGTTCCTCATGCCTAAAGACAAGCAGGACTCCATTTCAGTACATGCACAATTATTTTTCCACTTTCATCACAATGCCTTCACCCACATCAAATTTCAATGTCACTTCTCTTGCCCTATCACTCAAAGAGCTGATAAGGTCCTTCTTCAGATTTTCACAATTAACCAGCATGTTTCCAATCCTGGATAATCTGAGCATCCTCAGAAGATTTCACTAAGAGAATTGCTTTTTTGGTGACTGCAGGGTCTGGAAGCTCTGGGAACCAAGTAGGCCCTGAAATTATGATCCAGCAGCCCTGAAGGCAGGCACTTGTCACTGCTCCATCCATCCTGAAGTCTGTTCAGATGACAAATCTGCCAAAGCTTGGGACAGCACATTCACTAGGGTATCCATATTTAAGAGGATGGGAATTTGGCATGGTACTGCCATCTCCAGTATTTAGAAAAAAAAATAGGGCAGCACAATTGTAAATGATGATATTGCTATCACTGAGTGAATCTCTTTCAAAACACCAGATATGGTCTGCAGACAGTTGCGTTGGTTATACTTTTAAAGAAAGCTCACACAAAGTAAAAAAAAACCAAAAAAACAAAAAAACCAAAAAAAACAACAAACTCTAATCTTTTGGGGCCAACCGATAGCTAAGGAAAAAAACAAAGCCAATTTATTTTTCCCTTCTGTAATTCTGTTTGTGAATAGAATGTAAATCAAGTTAGCTGGATAATTTGCTAAAACCCATGGATGCAATAATTCTTATGTTGTTCTAACAGAGAAAGAAAGTAGAAAATGTTACAGGGAGAGACAATATGCAATTATGTAGGAATACTAACACCCTAAGGGACAAATTACCAACAATGACAGTAAAATACTGCAGATTTCTCTTTGTGCTACAGTATAATTGACTTATACTTTGACAAGAAGAAACAGCTTAGCTTTGGAGAAAAATTTAAAAATATGAGCTATGCGTTGCTCTGAAGTATACAGTTACTCTGGGTTTTTTACTTTGCTTTACCTGTGATGCTGACTGCATTCTTTCATTTTTAATTTACCTATGTAACTTTATTTCAGAAGACATAATTTTTTTTATCTGTTCAAGAAATCATTAATCTTTCTTAATGGTATTAATTATGCAACTCCAATTACTTAATCAAACTTAGTCAATACATTCAATGTAAACACTTTTAAAATCACATGTGGGAAGCCTCCTTTGTTAAGTGAAGGAGAAATAAATCTTTCTCTAATGACTCACATGAGCTGAGCCTCAAGGGGCTGTTGCCATCCATCAACACTACACCTTGCAGGATCTGCTGCGTGGCGTGGCAAAGCAGGAGTTGATGTAACCTGATAAGCAGCAATCTGCAAACACCAATCTAGGGTAGAATAAAGACCTTAAGTTGAATTTTATTATTAACCCCAAGGAAGTTCAAGGAAACAGAGTCAAAGTTGGCTGCTCAGTACCCAAGGTACTTTTTGAGTCATACTTGCAAAGTTAACCTGATTGTCCTTCAGATTCCCTCCTCCCTACTGCATAAATGCCCAGATTTTTCTAGTTCTTGTAGGGTAAAGAAGTTGGGTTGTTTGTTCACAAACAAGTTTATGCTTTATGTTTAGAGGTGTCATGCTTTTATAGACACAGAGGGGTACCTGGACGTGACCATGAGTATAGCCTCCAAAGACTGCTTCAAATTGGCAACACTGGCAAAGAGAGAGCAGTTTTGCTTGCAAATCAGTTTACAGAGTATCCTGGAATGCCTTGAGTTGGTAAAGAACAAGTAAACAGAGCAGCAGATTCACAGCAGGGCAGAGCCAGGTTTGCCTTCTCCGTCTCCTTGATATTTTCAAGGACACTCCCTTTCTAAAGGATGGAAGAGGCAAGGCAAACATATTTTACACTGTTAAAGACAATTAAGTTCTAATTAACTAGAAAGGTTTTGAACTGCAAAATTGGTAACTGCATTATGTAATATCCAGAAGAAAATGGAAATTAGCAGGGCTTAGCCTAACCTAGGGAGGTACAAATTGTTGAATGTAGCACTAGGCTGCATAACGAGGCACACTCCCTCACAGGACTCTATATATTAATTAATGCTCCTTTCTGACTAATCATACTGACACTCCTGATCACCATTAGAGTGGAGAAAAATGAAAGTTTGAGCAAAACATCTCTGAATCATATTCTGTCAGCAAAATTTTCAGGAGAAGGTTATTGATGATAACTCACACCCCATCTGGAGTGAAGTCATACTTACATGCATGGCAAAGATTTATTTTGCTCTGAAGACACAGAGGTGCTGCAGACACAGTCCCTATAGAGGAATTACTGTGGAAGGTGCTGAACCTCAAAGCACAGCAAATGCAAAGTTAAAAGCTCTGTTAAAAGCTCCGCACACTGGGCAGTGTAACAGAGGAGACCAATGGTCCATCAAAGCTACTCTTCTGAGTCTGTGGACACTGGCCTTGTGGAGGGGACAGTGAACTTCCTTTTGCTCCATTTCACACAGGTAACAGTTCATTCTGAATGATCCATATTGCCTTTCTTCTGTGCAGTCACAATGAGTGGGTGGTAATTCCCAGTCTACTGCAAATATTCATAGAAAGAGAGAGAAAGAGAGAAGTGTTCATAGACATTGCAGTTTCAGATAGAGTTAAAAACAAAGCCCATGAAAGCAGTGGCCAAATGTATGTGAGATCTGAATTGACACGGACTCTGTTCTACTTAGACCATCAATCACACCTGATCCCACACCTCCCAGTTTCTCCTTCACAGGTCCTTAGGGGTTGCTCTGCTGACTTGCACAGCCAGAGCAATTGGAAAAGTATTTCCAATATTTCCAGATCTCAAGATGTTAGTTGTAGAGCATCCCATACTGCAAATGTTAGCACCCAAATACCTCTGCTAAAACCTTGCACAAACAGAAGGTTCTTTGTCCTGCTCACAGTTATGCCATTACTCTACTGTGTAATGTACACCCAGGGTGGCTGCAGAGTAACAAAGCTTTGAAATTATATCAGAAAATTCATTGTACATCTATATCTACAAGTGGTCTGAACACTGAAACAGCTTACCTGCTCTCTGAGCAATGTTAGAGTTTGGTCAGACAAATTAATTTCATTGCTTCACTTTCCTCCACCAAGGCTTTTTATGGGCTAAGGAGGCTGGAAGAGATTTGACAGAGACAAGAAGTGAGCAAACTCAGAGCTGCTGTTGTCTATGAAGACACTAAACATTTTCTCCCCTGGCTTGCCTACCCAGTTTAGTCAATATGCTCTTCCTCAGGCATGGAGAAAGAGAGAGATCATAGCTTGATAGTGGCAGACACAGCATCTGAGAGCAGATTAGAGGCAAGAAGAAAGTGATAGAGGTGACTTCTTCAGAACATAAGTAGTTCTCCTGTAACACTTAAGCCCTTATCAGGTTCAGGTACCTTCTCTCTGCCTTTGACCTTAAGCCCCAGTGAGATAAGATTTGATGACTGTCCCCAAGCTGCGCAGGATGTTTACCTGTTACATTACATATGCACTGCATATGCATCCTCTGGAGCTCAAAATGATTATACAAATGCTAATAATCAATTAAAGTCTCACAAGTCCTGAGATTAGGAAGGGTTATTATCTTCATTTTACAGATAGGAAAAATAAGCTTTGAAAGGTTAGATTATTTTTTCCAGAGGTCACTTGGGCTGTGATATACACAGGGCTCCTGAGTATCCAGGCTGCTCATAAGGACTCCCACACTTCAGTGTTAAGGCCTGGGACAAACTCTGATCAGGAGTTGAACTGATCTCTTAATATGCTGCACACCTCGCTCTAAGTCGTAAGATTAATACTGATTTAGTAATATCCAACATGTTTAGTACCATTTCATAGCCTAACACTGATGATGAGTGTCTGAAACTTCTGTTTTTCCATCCTCTTACTTTTGTGAGACATTAAAATCTCCTTACCACCTGGTTAAACTGGCAAATATCAGCTTAAACACCTGTGTTCCTGATACATCTATTAATATCACAGCATGCAGCACACGCCAGGTGCATTACTTTGAGAGGCTTGGGATAGGGATTCAGTCTAAAATGATGCTGGTCTCATTAAGAACCATGTTTTCCTCTTTCTCACTGTGCTCCTCTAATCTTCTTACAAGGCAAACAAGCCAGGTGTTTTCTGAGTACTTGTGAAAATAGTGTACTTTGAATTCAGCTTCAGATGTTCCTAGACCGAGTTTTGTGCAATTATGTTATTGTTTGTGGGATGCACAGTTTGAGAGGGCCAGCTGAGAATAAAATGCTGCTCTTTCCTTCTTTCACATAACCTAAAGAGTATTAACGATTTTGTGGAGGTTCATAAGTAATTTCAAACACACAGAGCAGTAGTGCAGCCATTTAGCAACTCTAAATGTTGAGTTACACCTTAAGAAATGCTTTTCAACACATACAGGCTGCACTTTCATAAAAAAGAAATTTTAAGGGAAATTAATTTTGAGGGAAATATGCAAAGAATTCGAGGCGGGAAGGAGTTATGTGGCAAACAAAGCTTATGTGAGTGACTTGTCACTCCAGAATGAAGTTAAAGGCTGCCCAAAAGTTGTGTGAACATGGCACTAAGTCTCTCATTTTAGAAACATTGTTGGATAACAGGAGCAGATTCCAGACTAATACAACTGCACACCCCTCTATCACACAGCCTCCAATTCCTAGCAAATTCTGCAATATAGTGACAGTAATGGAAAGCAAAATGATCTCTAAATAATGGTTTAAGATGGTTACTTGATAAAGGGCACCGCAATAATTATGATCAATGGAGCATGGATTCAATATATATTGCCCATTTAGATGCACCAGATTAGCTTAACAGCTTTCTTTAATGTTCTGAGTATTTTGTGTGTGTGTGTGGTTGTGCATGTGTATATGAGAGGGACAGCACTGCACATTTTTGGTGTATTCCTCATTACTTAAAATTTTTCAATGCAGCTGGGCACCTTGCTGCATGGGAAGCTAAATGTGAAAGTTAAACTACCAGTAAAGACAAAGTATCAAAAGTTGGGGGGGGGCTGTGGTTTTTTTTTTTTTTTTTTTGAGAATACAATAATTTGGTGTTCTTACTACCAATAATTGCAGAAATAGTTTTTTTCTTTAAAAAACAAGATGCACAGAAGGAAAGGGGATTGAAAAAAATGTGCAGCTGGACTAAATGTCTCTTGGTTCCTTCAGACATACTGAAACACAATGAAAGCTTGAGAAAAAACAGAGACGCTGATGGGTTCTGACTCACACAGGGAGGGCCTAGGGAGGCACTGCAGATTCCAAAGTTTCTAGGAATTGTATTCCTTCACAAAATAGAAGTTTCTGAACTAAAATCACTGCTGATTTTCAGAGCCCAAAAGGAGGGGTTGAATTATTTCCTCTAGGACAGTTTCACTGTCTGAGTATTTTGCCCACTGAACTTCCATGGATGATCACCCATGGCTCCAGCATCCCATGGAGCTGAGAGTGGGGCTGCACCAGGAGGCAGGATCTGCTTTGGCTGAACATAACTTAGTGCCACGTCAGAGCAATAGGAATGGCTCTCACATTTTAAGAAGGTTCAGAGCAATTTATCCCTAATTCTGCTTGAGAAACTGAGGCACAAGAGGGACAAGATTTTTCCAGAAACACACAGGCACTGTTTTTGCTGGAAACAGATGGCTGAGTTCCCACTTTCAGTCTCATGCTAACCACTGGCATATGCTGCCTCTCATTATGCAATGAAATAACTATCAGATGAGGTTTTATTCCGCACTGAACAAGGACATAATTTTTGTGTCCTAGCTTTGACAAATTTAGGGCTGTATTTTGACAGAACACAGAAGTACAATGGCAGATGTCACAGTCTCTATTAGATCTCAGCAACTAAAGAAGCAAAGCTATTTTTGAATTGTAGACTGAAGGCAAAATCTCACTATGAACCCTCCTAAATGAATATATGAACTAAAAGCCAAACAAAAAACCCCTATTTTTCATGTAGCTCAGTTCAAGGATGGTGACAGAGGACCAACATCAAGATTTTATTTCAGATGTACTACAGCATAGGTTTTGGATGAACCCTGATGCTGAATTTGGGGAATCTATTTTGGCAGAAGCCTCTCATGGCATTCATTCCAGAATAATGGTCAAAGCAAATGAACATTAAATGCAATGCTTTAACTGCAGCACCACACGCTGGCTCTTTTGTGTGAAAAACCATGGCAATTGGTGAAATGATAGTAATGTGTGATATACAAATATTTTGGGTGAAATATATAATCAGTTAATTGGTTTATTAAATTATAAAACTTTTGTTTGCCTGAAAGAGCAATAAAACTAACTGACTAAATGAATATTCGCCCCTTTGAAGACTTCTTACATTAATTATGTTTATGCATCACTTGCAGCAGTAATGTTAGACAAAGGAAGCTTTATCTTTATATGCCATAGCTACATTGTATTGTGGTACAAATGATGGCACCGACTTTGTGTCTACATAATTACTGAAATCTTATCCCTTTTGTGTTTGCACATCATTTTCAGTTTTTTGGAATAGTTAAACTCCATTTTACTTTTTAATAACATTTTAGAAATCATTCTGATTCAGGTAAACAGAATTTGATTGCTTTGATGGATTGAAAATGGTTAGCTCAGCCAGAGCTTATTTGATTTGTTTCTTCAGGGATTACAAAGAATAGGATTTTATCTATGAACTGACAAAAGAGGCAATCTCTGCATTTTTGCCTATGAAATAGGAGATCCACTAAGCCATTGCTCCTTCACATAGTGAATGTATTAGTCACGGGGTTGCTTTTTATTCATTTTCAAAGTTTTTATTCCGCATTGTATGGGGGGGTGTCAAGCTCCTTTGTTCTTAAAAAAAAATTAATCTGGAAAAAGAATACTGTCAAATGGAGTTTGGGGAGATTTAGTAGCCCATTAGATTTAAAGCAGATTTTAAAAACAAACAAACTCTTTGTCACCAGTGACGGACATCTTAGGCAAATGCTCTTCAACTAATGCCATGGATTTAAAAGCCTGAAGTACCTGAATGCTGATTACCTGGCAAAGTTCAGGCTGAGAGTTCTCCTGTGGCTTTCCCAGGAGCTCAGTCCCTGACCCAGTCAGATTATGTGGTTTCCCTGGTACTGCTCTTCATTTTATCCTGTGTGACATGACATTTGCAAAGCAGACAGCAGCAAGAAAATGTCAATATACGTTATAGAGATGATACAAGACACCCTGAATAATGTGGTTGGAATTGTTCTTTCACTGGATGTTGCATTCACTGAGCCTCTTCAGAGCTGCTGCTGCTGCTGGGCCCTGTGCCTGCTGGGTTTGGTTCATGGTGAAGAGATTGTAGCTTGATATGCAGAAAACCACTGATTTTTTCATGGAATCTGTAATTTACAAGCTCAGTGTTTGCCTCACACTGGGAAAAAATGGTCTGCACATAAGTATTGGAGGGTGCAAACGAAGCACTGAACTTCTGTTCAATAACCCTTGATTTTTTTCAGTTATCCTCCCTTTATTTCTGCTTGGGCTAGCAAAGAGAGAGATGTTTTATCCTTCAAAGTGTAAAATGTTTAAGTACAAATTCAATTTTCATTAAGAATTACCCACTTGCTTAAACCAGAAGTTTTTGTAGTCTGGGACCTTTTCTCCCAACTGTTTCCAGATTTCATCCCCATGCTCTGACTATTGGAACACAGCAGGATTTCCTGTGTGCACTTAAAAGCTCCATTAAGTTCTGCATCCTATACAGACAACCCTCAAAAAAGTCCCTTAACAGTAATAATGGGATGTTCTTTCTCAAAATTCCCATTTATGGCCAGACACGATGGGAAATGTACAGAATGTAACATCTGTATTATCCCTGTTAAGTGTGAGGCTTTAGATTTGCTCTGTAAAATTTAACAGGCAGTTTTCAAGTGCCCCATATTAGAAGAAAAAGTGAAAAAGAAAAAGTGAAAATCAGTTTTGCTCCATTTTCTCCTTTGATTCACACTATCTGGAGATTTGGCCCATCATGGAGTTGTTTCTCTTCTCTTTAATACACAAATATAGGATGAGCTACTGATTTTGGTAACTTAAGTTCTGGAAATTCAGGTTCTGGTAGCTCAGGTTCTGGAAGAAAGCTTTGGGGAATATGCACACAACTGCTCTAGGAAAGCTCAGCTGTACCAAAGCATCCCTGCACCCCCAGCTCTAACCTGGGCAACTCCTTATCCAAATACCCCAGAGATGACACAGGATGGTGTGTGCTTCAGAAAGAAATGCAGAGAGTCCCAGCACACCCAAGGCTGTTATTCTGTTTTATTTCAGTTAAACAGGAATGCTCTCTGTCAAGGGTTAAATGTAAATAACTTTATTTTTTTTTTTTTGAGAAGAATATTCATTCTTGTGCTTACAAAACAGAGAATTGTTTTATATATACCTCATTTTTATAATTAGGCACACTTTTTTGCTGATTTATGACTTGTTTTAGCTTTAACTAGTTCGTGTTTCTGACAGCAAAAAAGATAATCCATGCTTCCATGTGAGCTTCAAAGAAATGCTGATTATCTGCTGGGGCTGATCCCGAGCCCTGGCAGCAGAAACCTGGAGGAGGAAAACAATGTGCTGATTAAAATTATTGAAAACCTCCTCAGGTCACTGGGGTAGCACTCAGAGCCCTTAACAGCCTCTCTGACATTGAACTTCTCCCAAAACCGGTGATGAGACTTCATCTTTGTCATTTTAACCATGATTTGGGGAAGGCAGCTGCAGTCATCCAACCCTGTGCTGCTCAACATCACCTCTCCATTCTCCCACAGGGCTCCATTCCCAGGCACGGAGGGACCCACCAGGAAAGAGTTAAAAGCAGTGGCCCTTTCAGAGCAACAGGCACTTTCTGGTGTTTCACAAGGCCAGGTGAGCTCATTCGTGAACATCAGACAGTTCACTGCCAGCTCTGAGCTCCCCCTGCTTTAACCTGAGCCTGGAGTTGCAAACGTCTTGGGCTTAATCCTGTATTTAATTAAGTGAAGGTCAGGAGGAGGGTCAACTAGACTACTGAACTTAATCCAAGACCCACAGGTTATACAATAGCTGCTTTGGGGAGCTATAATTGTAGATAGGAATTGAGACAAGAAAAGACAATATAATTGAACAAGTTATACGATAAAGGAGGAGGGGAAAAGCAGGATTAATTTTTTTAAGGCCGTGTGGCAGTGGATGTATTTTTAAGAATAGCCACTAGATAGCAGAACAGACATGATGCTCTGGGCTGGGACTTTCCTGGGCCAAATGAAAGACAAACAGTGACTTGGTCCCCACAAATACAGAGTGCGTGACTGTGTTCAGCTGGTACCACTGTTCCACAGGAGAGAAGGATTTTTAAGATGCTTTTCCATTATTCTGCTTCCTGCTTCCCTGATCTTTGAGTATTTTTCTTCCAGCATGCTGAAAAGGGAGCTAAATTTCCTGAACAAGCAATCAACCCTGACTTCTGTTCTAGGGAAGACTTTGTGAACAAGCTGATCATTTGCTGAAGTCAGGGGGCACCAGCCCACTGGAAATCAGCCTGCAAAAATGATCTTGTAGTCAAACTTACAGAGAAAGCATCTTTGAACAGCTGGGCAAGGAGAATTGAAGTGGGTTCCCACCGAGCTGCATCTCTGATGAAGCAATAAAAAGCTGCAATGGCATTGCATGGGTACAGACATCTCAGTCTTGCTATGGAACTTTCATTCATGACCTTGCTGAGCTTGAAGCTGCGCAACCACTCCCCTTCAAGACCTAAATTACAAAAGTCTTTTCAATTTTTTGACTGATGGACTCATCCAGCCCCCCAAACAAGGGTCTAGGTCTTCAGGGGAGAGTTGGAGCACTTCTGTAAGTCAGAGGAATAAGAAAGCAACCAGAGCTGTTCTAGTGCTCCAGGTCTTGTGCTGCTCTGTAGCAGCCTCATGTCCTGACTCAAATCCTCATTTCTAATTCCTGTGCAGCCAGACCTACTTGGGAAAGTCTAGAACTTAATTATGTAAAAACATTCCAAGATACCAATAGTAATTGATCCTCATTACAGATTCAATTTGTCTGCAATTGTTTTAACTAAATAACAGAGCTGTTTTTCAGCTCCAGCAGATGAGGGAAGGGGGGCGTGGAGACTTAAACAACGATACACTTTCTAACTCACTGCCTCAAGGGGAAAACAAGATTTTTCCAGAAAAAAAAAATGTTTTAAAGTAATTAGCTCCTGAGCTGAGATATTTTCAGCCTGCTGTGAATTTTTATGACAGTGCTGTTAGACTGCTGAAAATATGGTTTCCTAGTTTATCTTCCAGAATTTTAACGATGATGTGCAAGTAGTATTGAGCAGAAGGAGCTAATGATGTGTCTGTAGCCATATATACACATGCATATATGTCCCCAGATATTTTAACCTGTCTCTTGCAAGAACTGAACCACTTGTGCTCAATGAAAGAATAAGCTACTGCACTTTAATATTTTATCTGTTTAAAAATGAAAATTAAAAAAAAAAAAAGAAGATAATCTTGCTTCAGGTGGGCTGTTCAGTGAATAAGGGACCTGGTGGATCTCAGAGAATCAGCTTTCAATCCCTCCCATTGTCTGACTGGATGAGGTGTATTTGCTGTCTCAACCTCAACCTCCTGGTCTGCAAATTGGGGATAATGATGCTGAACTCATTTGCAAAATGCTTGACAGTGGAGCTGGAAGAAGCCCAAATGCTCTTAGTTGATATGAATCATGTAATTCTATCTAAAAAGAGAAGAAATATTGTGCTGGACCCTCTTGGGTCCCCCGTCCCCTCAGTGCTGAGCTGCAGACACTTTGCCAAGCTGCGCCTGTCACCGACATGGCACCGTTGTGAGACCCAGTGCCAAAAGCTCACCTTGCCTCTGCAGGGTCGCTGATAATGCTCAGACATCCTCAGCCCCTGCTCCCTTCCACAGCCTGGATCCCAAAGCAATCCCTCTGCACCCAGGGTGGGGATGAGTTTTGGTGTCAGCAGCTGTGCCACATTCAGTGACACCTGGCTGAAAGCTTTAAAAGAACTGGAAGGGTAAGCACAAGAACAATTTTTTTTCCAATAAGCCAATAGTGCAATTAAATAAACAAATGAAGTAGTTTGTTTGTTTAATAGTAAATAGTCAAATTAAATAAACAGACAAGTGGAGCAGCCATGGCAGAGCCTCTCTCCTCAGAGAACAGCTTTCCCTGCCCGTGCTCACCTGCTCGTGGAAGCATCAGCCTGCAGGTGACACCAGGAATCTCCAGCCTGAATAAGAGAACAGTCAGGAGGAAATAACACTGCCCTGCCTCTGTGGTTAGAGAAGCTGATGCATGAATCATTGTTATAACGAGTTTAATTACAAACATGATTAAATAGGCAATTAATGAGTATTCCGCCCTGGATAAACAGAATTAAATTCCTGCAATATTAACATCTTCCACAAGGTTTGTTATTAGATTGCTGCAAGTCCTATGTTAAAGGAATATTTTCATGCCCTTCATTTGTTGCCAAACAACACCATTTTTTATTTCCACTTAATCTGATGTAAAGGACAAAATTTGCCACTCCTCTAAACTGCCAGGATGTCTGGAAAAAACATCACCCTGTGCATTTTAAAAAATGTATCACAAAATAAGTCACAGGCAGTGCAGGCTTTCCAAGCTTACCTTGTGACAACTCACAACAGCTACAGCTGGTGCTGAACAGAAATACCATGGAGTCCTAGGCAGGAGGCTTTTTAGTGGGTATATTTTATTTCCTGGCACATCTATCTGTACAGAAAGATACCTTCAATATATAGGCAGTCTTTTATCTGAGCAGCTTCAGAAAATGGTATAAACATATAAAAAGCTTTTTCTTTTTTGTGATTAGTGATTTGAGAGTGTAGAGTACACAGAGAAAATGTTGAATGTTCACCTATCTCTCTGAAGATCAGGTTCTGTGAGAAACCTCCAGTTAGCAAAATCCTGAACTGGTTTTAAGATAGTTTTTGGTTCTGTTTTCAGGTTAACAAACAGGCAACAAGAAACTGTTTGAAACTGGTTACCAGTTCCAAAAGGATTTAAGCACTTTTTTTTTTTTTCAGCAGCACAGTCCCTGTCCGTTTTTACTTTGGTTTTCCTTGAGGATATAATTTATGTTTTCCCAAGTTTCTAAAACATTTAAAATTCCATACCTTGCCCCACGCTTCCTGGCCAAATGGGATGGGATTTCACACCAGTGACAGATTTAAAAGTCACAAATAAATGTGTAGGGGAGCTACAGAAGTTGTTTATTTGTCCTATTTGAAGTGCAAAACTTTGGGGGCAGCTGCTAAAAAAAGAGGAAGCTGCTGCAGTAACATTTAGCTGTAATATCACATCCAGTGTTATTATTCCTGACTGTTGAGATAACCGAGATTCTTTCTCTGCGTCTTTTACAATTGCCCTGTGAATCCAGAAAGGATCCAAAATAAATTGATATAGCAGCCATATGCATAAATCTGTGTCAGCAGAAATTGATTCAGCAAATTTTCTGCAGTAGTGAAGCCAACCTCACCAGCCTTGCACATTGTCCATTGTATGCTCAGCTTTTGGAAAATAAGCAGCATTTCTGTAAGGCTGTTATGCTGTGCAGTTAACATCTTCAGCAGTGATGGAATAAGCAAGCAGCTGGTTTATGGAGTCTAGGGAAAATCTCAATTTGGATAAGAAATTGCCACAAGTAATTTTAGCTCTACGCTGCCACAGTCCCTTCCTCTTTCATGAACGAGGCAATCTTGGTCTAATATAGCATGGCATTCACATCTCACAGGATACACAATGATGCTCACACCACGAGAAAATTTGTGTCTCTATTTACAGCTGTTAGTGATGCTGCAGCCTGTAAATCCTCAGGTGGATGACATAGGCAAATCCCAGCTTTCTCCCAAATCAAAGTGAGGCCCAGATGCAACTTTGCTGATCAATTGTCTGTCAGTCAAGCCTTGGGCTGGACTGGAGTGCCCATCCCTGCAACGGTGTTCACAGGGGTCTGAGGATGAGGGAAGAGATGAGGATCTGACTCCATGTTTCAGAATGCTTGATTTATTATTTTATGACATATATGATATTAAAGTGATACTAAAATGATAGAAGAAAGTATTTCATCAGAAGGCTAGCTAAGAATAGAAAAAGAAAGAATGATAACAAAGGCTTGTGTCTTGGACAGAGAGTCCGAGCCAGCTGGACTGTGATTGGCCATTAATTAGAAACAACCACATGAGACCAATCACAGATGCACCTGTTGCATCCCACAGCAGCAGATAACCATTGTTTACATGTTGTTCCTGAGGCCTCTCAGCTTCTCAGGAGAAAAAATACTAAGGAAAGGATTTTTTATAGAATGTGTCTGTGAGACATCCCAGCAGGGAGCTGTGTGCTGGCCACTTGGAAGGAAGGCAGGCAATATTCCTGATTGATGCAATGTTTTGGGATTTGGATGAGGAGAGTGCCCTGGCTTTAGGCTTTCTCCTGCCTGTGCCCCTCCCAGTCCCTCCATGGCACTCCAGAGCCATGCTGGGCCTGATCCTGACCTGCTGCACAGGAATGAGCTCCAGCATGGAGCCCTGGTGAGAAGTGCCCTTGGTGGCCCCTGCTGGGGTTCAGGAACAGCATTTACTGCTGGAGTGGCCCTGCTTTGGGCCTGTGAGCACATTCATGGCAGGGAAGGCAGCACAATCAGGCACATAGGACTTTGTGGAGAGAAGTAGGTGACGCACTGAGCTATTCCTCCCGGAGGTAGCACAGGCCTGGCTCAGGAGAAAGCTGCCTCTGCACACACCCCCTGTGCTCAGCGAGCCCCTTAGCACATTGTCAAAATCAGCACCAGCTCCAGCTTTCTGATATCAATATAACATTAACTTGTCCTGGGCCAGCATTGCCTCTTCAAGAGCAGGGAGGAATTTCAGAATTCCCCAAGACATAAGCACACTGAAAAGCCAACTGAGTCCCCAAATGTGCTTTTCCTCAAACCCAACAGGTGTACTTTTCTTTCTCTTATTTCTAATTGAACTTCTTGGCTTTCTAGTCAATGCTCCTCAGTGTATTTTGGAAAACAATAAATCCTGGTAACATGAGACCCTGCTGCAGTATTTCACTGTTAAATCTTTGCTGAGATTTGGGAAGAGTGTACTGGGGTTTGTGTGCTGAATTATGGGGTGTGTGGATGAATGATTTTCCTCCCTGCACTTTTTCCATCACAGAATCAGCACACAGGGAAATCTCTGATGAGCCAGATTCCTACTGTGTCTGCATTTGAATGTGTACTTCAAATACATTTAAAATTTTCCTTGAACATAAATTATTATTTCCAAGTAGAGAACACTGATGGTTTATTTTGCAGGGCTAATCAATGTTTGATTTTGTTCAAATTTTAATTTTGACAATAGTGTGTCTTCTCCTTAAAGGGAAATTTTAGCTTAATTCTCAAAGAACACCTGGAGTTTTTCTTGTTTAAAAGTTCTGTTTAGAATTTTAAAATATTTTCCAAAATTCATACACAATTCTTGAAAAGGAAACATATTATTTGAAACATTTTTAAATTTAAAAAGTCCCCTCCTTTTCCCTGGAAATGTTTGGAGAAAGAAATAATTCTGGAAATGTCACTAAAACCTTTGTGCTTCACATTATTTGATTATTGTGCCTCCAAATACCTTTCTGTTTAACTATTATATCATTGCTACTGTGACTTCCTGGAAAGAAATCAGGATATTTCTGATATAGTCACTAATCTGATATTCAGGAACTTCCTGAAACTCTCTGAAATGTCAGGTTAATGAATAGTATTTCTAAAAAAAAACAAACCCAAAAGCAAACCTGTGAAGTTTCAAAATCTTGTATATACTCTTAAAGACCTATTGAGGCATATTAATATGATAGTGGGTTAAACATCATTGAGGTCTTCATCTCACAAAGGCATAAGGAGACAGCAAAGAGTTACCCCAGACTCTGCCCTAACAATGATTAAAAACTGTGAAATTGTATTTAATAGTTTATAGTCTATATTTTAACCGCAATATCATGAACAAGAATTCTTTTTTGACTATTTTTTCCAATTTAACATCACTATTCTTCAAGAATCAGAGAAGCATAACTCTAATAATTTTCCTATTTCTGAGAAGATTGTTATGCTGCTTTAACAGGCTGTCCTAAATGAACTCAACTCTGTCACAGACTTCAAACACTGTCCAAACTTTTTACCCCAAGCTGACCTGGAAGATCAACTCTAAGTTTTTATTCTTCTAAAAGGCTTTATATGTCGAGAGCAGCACTCATAATAGTACGTTGGGTTTGTTTTAACCTAAGCATTTTTGGCCATTTACAGGGTCCCTTAAGTTCAGTCATTAATCCTGGAGCTTGATCATAGCATGTCTATTAAAATTGAAGATTACTGGGAAAATAGCATTCATTCTTTCCAAATATCTACACTGTAGTCTCACATCCTCACTGACATTTGATGAAGAAATTAGGATATATATATAAACTTAATTTTTACCTTTATTCTTGAAAGTTATGGAAAAAAAGCACACAGCCCAGAAAACCATTTTCCAGGTGTAATATAAAGCAGGATACTACAGAAACTGAGAACTGGTTATGGCAGATATCCTGTCAAAGGAATGACTTATAATCTGGAAATACAAGCAGCAAGAGAGGCCCACCAGCTAGACCTGTATCATCTGAGGCAATCAAACCCTGCAAATATAAAGCAATTTAGTATTACCATTTCCAAGTGCTCCCCACAATAAGGACTCTTGTATGCCAAAGTTTAATATTCAGAGCAGAAACCACAAGCTCCAGCAGCAGCTTCTGGTCAGGAGAGCCAATAACAGTTCCCAGGAATGACATGGTTGGAATGGTTTTGCACAAAGCAGCTGGGGATTTACTTGTATGTCAGCTTCTACATCTGAGAACCACCGTGGGTCAGACATCCATTTGCTTTCTATATTGATATAATTTCATCAGAATTTATGATGTGGGAATTATTGCACTGGCAAGAAATGTAATCTAACCTTCATCTTGCACAATGTAGTGCCGATATTATGTTTTGAAAGAAATATACTGACTTGTTGAATCAGATTACTCCCAGCACATTCCTAATGGATTTCAATATTCCCTTGGATAAACCAATGCTATTTGCTTTGTATTTATTACATTTTAAAAAAATATACAGAAGATAAAACCTCTTCTAACACCATATATTCTTTCATTTTGCAATCTACAAACATACATTTTTTCATTAATTTTAATGGCTAAACTTTTCCCTGGGTAACAGTCACGGCATTTACTCAACTACCTATATTTCAACTGCACACTTTAAATGTATAAAGAATTTCAATTCTAAGTATTGACAACTGTATTTTTTTCTCCTTCCTCTCCTGGATTAGGCAGCTTGTCCTTGCATATCTGTGAGGATCCCACGGTGTAATTATTAGTGCTGGGATATTCCCAAATGCCAGGGCATGCCACTGCTAATAAGTGATATATTTGGAATATTCTTTATTATGACACTTCTAATGTAACATAACCCAGGGGATTTTATCAAGAGATAAAAATGTTGGATCAGTCTAGAGGCTGCTTTATATCATGAGTCAAGAATGGGGAAAATAATAATAGCAACAAAGATTTATATAAGAGAGAGCAGGATCTTGAGAGGGAATCCTTCAAACAGCTCTAAAAAGACCTTAAAAGCCCTATGAACTCCTGTCCCTGACCTATAGATTATTCCCAAGAAAAATAATTATTTTCAAATCCCTCTGTATACTAAATGTGTCCACTGCTAATTTATCTTCTCCAAGCTCTCATTTGCCAACAAAAAAATATTGGCAAGTTCCCTGAAGGAGATTCTTCTCTGCTGGTGGAACACTCAGCTTGGTGAACATCCTATGCTGTGATCTCCTGGGCAGGAAGCACCCAGAGCAAGCCAGGCCAGCTGGAAATGGATGTGCATGGAGCACACTGTGCCTGCCAGCTCACCTCAGCTCCTCCAGGAATGCGGCTGGTCTCCAAAACTGGAAACAAAGCTTCAAAGAAGCAAAGCAAGACGTCCATCTCTTTTTTGGTGATGCAGCTTTGTCCTCCTTTATCCTTTATCCTCCTCCTCAGCTGTTAGTCTATAATTCCTGTGCAGAGAGTGTGGGACAGTGAATAATCTCTGATGGTGGAGGGCAGCAAATGTTCTCCCAGACAGGACAGCAGCTCATGGAATCACCATTCACCACCACCACATTCCCTCCTAATCAACAGCTACTGAGTGGAAATGGCTCCTCTCCCACCCCATTTAGAGAGCTCCTCAGTCTCCTGGCTGTCCAACCAGCAGATTGTTTTATATTCCCTCTTCATTTCATTGTCCTTTCCTCCTGCTGTGGTGATCAGACAAGACAGAATAGGTTTGTATATCAATAGAAGCGCAAACTGCTGTTCAGAGTATGTAAATATTGATATTAGGAACGGGGAGACTGAATTAATACTTCCACACACTGTCAGTTCCAGGGTACTTGGTCATGTCCAGGCAGCTTTATAAACAAATATATAAAGAGGAAGCAAGAAATTCAGACAAAGATCTTATTCCTTACTGTTATTTATGCTTGAGCAAAACTAGAGTCAGAAGAAAAAGCAGACAAGACACCAACACCTGCTGGTACCCAGCACTGGAAATTGCATTTTAGCTGGAAATTCCCTTCTTTGTGAAGAGCTTCACATTTTTATGGTCCAGTCAAGCCAAAGTTAGTTTACCATTTGCACTGGGTTATATTTTAAGTTCTAGACGATATGAGACATAACGATGTGAGAACATTCATTGGAGCATTTGTAAAAAATTACCTTTCAGCTCATCATACTGCAGCCCATCTTGTCATTATTCTCCTTTCACTGTGCTGATTTGGTGATTCCACAGGGAGGAGCTTCATGAGTGGAAATGCTCCTCAGAGAGCAGAACTGAAAGAGAAGTCAGATCACAGAGATGATTGCCTTGCTTGAATATTTTCTTGTAAGAACAGTCAACCAACATCCCCCCAAAAGAGCACACAGGGGGTTTGTGTGGGCCCCAGGCTGAGGGTTTCTATTGAATAGACATGCAATGCTAATGGTTGGAATGAACAGATTCAGTGTTTTACCCTTATTGAGTGGCAAAGCCATTATTACAGAGCCAGGAGCTGTGAATGAGATGGGAGATGATTCCAGCACTCCCTGGGCATGGGTAGAAGTGCTTCAGAACATGTGGATGGTGTGTCCTGAGATGTCACCACTGTTTCACTCCCCTCCTCTTTATTGTCCTTTGATGTTCATGGAAAAGAGGCATTATTTAATGATGCAGAAGCAATTGTAGCAGACCAAACTCTCCTGAGGTTTGGTTGGTAATCTCCTGCTTGCCTCACTGCTCATGGCTTCCTCCTCTTTGCACCTGAGTACCTCACAGGTAGCAAATATCACCATCCAGAAGGACAGAGTCTTGTGTTGATAAGGTTTTCCTGGGAGGAAAATGTCTGAGTTATGATGTCCACTTAGCTAAATCATGGCTACTATTAAATATTGCACTTGGAAAAAAGGTTTCAGCCCAAAATAAAGGGGAAAAAGAATAATGGTAAAGTTTGAGCATGCAGTCACATGAGTGCATCTGTCTGTGCTTTGCAGAGGTAAGGTTGAGGTATTACCTAAAAGCACTTATTTCAAAGCAGTGTAGTGAAGCCTGAAGGAGCACTATTTTAAAACAAATCAGTCAGCATTTTATTGGTGTCGGCCCAGCTTTGTACTAAACACTCAGATTAATGTTAAATCACAGCTCAGGAATTATTCATGAGATCTCATACAATGTAATTGCTGATTTTGGCATCAATAGTCTGTATCCCTTTATTTCCTAGATTAGCTTCCCTTCCTGAACTACTGTATGTCATGCCAGAGACAATGATTTTATGTGACATATTTAGGAAAGAGGAACCCACCTATTTTACATAAAAGAACATCTGAGAAATGTACCCTCATTGCTGAGGTGCCAGTCTGTGCTGACACGTTCCTGTGAGAGGCAGAGCCTGCTGGGAGAGCAGGGAGCACAGTGCTAAATGTCTCCTTTCAAACTGTTGACTGAATGGTTAGTTTTATTCCAAACCTTTATAAAAACTAATGAAATTACCCTTCACCTATCTTTAAGGATTAGCATTAATGCTCAGAACAAACTGCATGACTACTAATCTCTTAATGTCCCTAAAGATATGTACAAAATGAAATTTATAAATAATAAATGAAACCCAACTTTTGCTAGAAATACTCAGTCATCCTGCTCTTTCCCTCTCTCTCTGAGAGCTTGTGAACAAGGTCAGGCTGAAACAGGGAGTTGGAGAAAGGTGACTTTGCGCATGGAAGTCAATGAGCTCCAGGCTTTGGACCTCCACCATGTTTTCTCCTCCAAAAACACTTCCTTTTCTATCTACAGCAGCATGTATAGATTTTAATATCTTCAGCCTCTCCCCTGTTTCATTCCTTCATGCTCCAAATACCTGTATCACATGGGTGAGCAATGAGAGCAGGAGTCCCTGAAGAACTGAGCATTTCATGCTCAGGTTGCTACATCCTGTACCTTCCAGAAAAGGAACACTACCACCCACACCATCCCCTACATCTACATTTTCATCTGAACATAAAATAATAAAACAATATTTAAATTCTCAGAGTTGGTGAGAAGAAATTGTTGAAATTTATGAGAATGCATTGCAGGTACTAAAAGAAAAAGAGTTTCCCAAGTGAGACACCCAGCTGTTGCTCTCTTAACTGGAAGGCAAAGCCTTCCAGTTCCTAAATTTTGAATATTATTATTATATTATTCCAATTTCTAAATTATGATACTGGAGGAATTAGTTAATCTGATTTTCGTAGTGCCTTCAGTCCACCCCTGCTTATAGGCACTCACACTTGCCTACTTGAGGATTTTACTATCTACTTTTAAAGACTTGTTTTTTAGGCTGTAGAAAATGATAGATTTTGAATTTAATAGTTAAAAGATTTCACAGGAAAGCCATCTCTGACCTCCATCCCTGGCGTGTTTGTTTTTGCAACAAGTACACCTGAAATGTTTTTATCACACTTGTGTGATTTCAGAGTGTTTAGTGTTTTACCACACTTGTGTGATTTTAGAGTATACCATGCACAGAAAATATATTAGTAACTATTTCTGAACGATTGTGTCAGCATCACTTTGAGCTGATTGTAATGACACATTTTTGACAGAAATTTGCTTGCATTTTCAATCCCCCATCATTGCAGGCCAAACACAGTTTGCCCAAGGGTTCCTCCCAGGTCATTATTTGATTTACATTTTCCCCATTTCTGAGAATCTTCACTCAAGGAAATGTTTCAGGCTGAAGATTTTGTCCTCTTCAAGGAATAGCTCATGGAACACTGAGACTCAAGGCTCAGTAGATCTTTGGCTACCCAGATTGTCTGAGACTCAATGCACTTTTTTATCACTGAGCCCTTACAGCGAAATTTGGAACTCTAAACGAGGCACTTAGGCTTCACATCCAAAGCAGAAGCAGAATTACGTGCCTTGTGGAGGGAATACACAAAACCAGTAAGCTCCAGAGTTGACAAAAAAGGAGTGAATTTATCCTAAATCCTTCCCAGTGCCAAGAGAAAAGGACACTTCACCTCGACTGTCGAAGAAAGTGATCCCATCATCACTTTATTTTGGGGAGGCTGATCTTAGTGGGCAAAATTAGGGTGTCATCATCACCTTGTTCCCTCTAAAATCAACAGTCCCCACTACATTTGCACAGGCCTGCTTTGATATTTAGATCTACTGGGTTAATTCTCTCAGATGACAAATGTGGAGAAGAACCAAACCTATGGATCCCAGTTGAGCCCAGGCATTTTTAGCTGAGGAGTGGCAAAAAATCAGTATTCTGTTCATGTAGTGAAGCAGAATTATTTGAACACTGGCAACTGAGATCACATAGACACCCACAAGAGTTGGCATTACTTGAAAGTTAGGGAAGAGTGCTATGATGATGATACAAGATTGCTTCACTCCTCAAGATTGGGTTCCTTTGATTCTGTAAACAACCATGGCAAGAGAAAACAGGAGTGCTGGTTCAGACTTAGGTTTCTAACCCAGCCTTTTCCAAAATCTCAATTTCTTTCAGCTCTATTTGGACACTTAAGGCCTCAGAAGCCTAAACCTGTCTTAAGCAGGATTTGTAGGAACTGTTGCAAGAAAATCATACTTATCAAAAAAGTTATTAAATGTGTTTTTTAAAAAATGCTTCCCAAGTGATCATTACTGCTTGCAAGTCAAATAGGGATTTTGTTAAAATAAAGCAGATCTATTTTTGAAAGTTGTAAGACTCCCATAGGCATTGAGTAGAGCTTTAAAGACTCAGAATCCAGAAAAGAAACAGCACTTATTTTTATGCTCATAATTTTGCAGTGGCCATATGTACAGTCTTCTAACTTTACAAAAATTGCATAAATTAATGATACAAAATAAAAATAGTACAATCCAAATTACCTAAAGGCTGAGCTACCATATGCCTAATTTCAGCCCAATTTTCATGGTTGTGTTATCTGGGCCTGCATATTTATAACAGAATTATTGACAACCCTTTTTTCATAAGGAGTTCCTCCTGCTTTAAGATCAATATGAATACAGCCGGGCAGATTTAACACGCAGGAAAACAAAAATCAATGAAGATTTTGATACGCAGAATAATGTAGAAATGACAACATATTTCTGACTCCGTACAAAAAACATGCATTCATCTGTAACTGATTACACTTCTATCTGCGGCAGAATGGCAGTGTGGGGCATATGAATCTCACCTTCAAAAGATATTCTTTCGTTCTACAGAAAAACGCCGGCAAGCACAGGAAACTTCAATCAATGTCTTATATTCGAAAACTATGACACTGTCAAACTGGTGTCATTAAAGCTAACTAACCATATTAAACGAATATTAAAATATAGGTTTCTTTGCATAACATAATGAGTAAAACTGCTTTTAAGTTTTTCCCTATGCTTTGAGGTGTAGGTGGCATTTTCATTCCAAAACTTTGAAGTCAGAACAAAATGTACAGGTAGAGGGTACTAGATCAAATAATAATCAACTTCAAAAAGCATTTTGGCTGTTAGATGTCCCAAGGCTAATTTCCTCTAGACATTTTAAATGTAAATGTCTAAACTCATTTAAAAATTGTAAATTGGTCTAGGTTCAATCAAAAACCATCCTGACACAGAACAGGGAGACTGGGCTAATTGTCATTTGTTTGTCAAATGAATTCCATTTGGAAAGCAATGAAACCTCCAAGCTAATTCTTTTAAGGTGAGCTGGTAGTTGTATTATCAGTTAAATGCAGTAAAATGGATAATCACATGATGATAATGAAAACTGAACCTGTGTTAGCACTCAGGCTTAGTCTGCCACAGGGCATATAGTGATGGAACTTAAGTACTGTAATGTTCCACTGGGCACAATGGCACCAAGTCTGCTCTTTAGCCTTACAGACACTTTCTTTGCATTTTAAAAAACTTTATCAAAGCACCGTGGCAATGTAGAAAATGTCAAAGTGAAATGCACTGTAGGCAAATTGAGATTTCATTAAGTTTAAATTTATTGCTTTTGACTGATGTATTACCATGCTTGTTAAGAACCAGTAATTTGGAATATCTGCCTGCCTGGTAAAATAGCTTTGTCTCCTTGCGTAATACTTTATATGGACTTTGAAAGACCACAGTAATTCAAAAAGAGTGTGGGTTATTTTATTTTTCTAAAGAACAATTTCAAATATTTTCAGGTCCCTGACCTAGTGGATCAATAGACTTCTGCATGTGTCCCAAGTGTGTTGTTGATGTACTTGGTAGAAAATTACAGCACTAATATGTTATTTTTTGCCTTGGCATAACACTGACAACAGAACCTTAGGAAGCACTTAACAATTCTGCTTGTTCTGTCACTCTCTGATATATTGGAATTAAAAGAAAATATCTGTGAGAGATAAGGAATTGAAAAATTGGTGGAAGACTGTGTGCAGATGCATAATTTTTTGTATAAATATACACACACACATATAAATTGTATGTCCAGATGAGTTTGTGCCTAGATTTATTAACAGACAAAAGAGAGATACAGCTGTATCTGTATCAGGGCAGGCACAGGTATTCTTGGTGTTGCATAGTATAGATGTTATTTAGTTTGCTTCAGCTGCATTTGAGATGTTGACATAAAATCTCTTAATGTACTCTGGTGCTTTTCTCACCTTCAGAAAAGGATTGAATCAATATAGTAGAACTAGCAGAATTTCTGCCTGCTGAGGAAGGTTAGGCCTTCAGGAACACATTACTGCCCTTGGAGAGAGACCTGGATTGAATTTAGTATATGCTAGGTATATTTATTTACAGTGGGTGCCAGGGTATTATGGCAGAAGTGACAAAGTTTGTGAAACCCAGGAATGCATTATCATGTTATCTGGTATCTTAGATGGACAGTCAATATGAACAGACTGCAGACACACCTGTCCCAGTATCCAGTTCACCAAGTAATGAAATGGAAACAATAAAAGTCTTTGAACAAACAACAGACATTTGAGTCTTTGGGTTTAAACAAGAGGATTGTAGAATTCAAATGGGTTTCCTCTAGTGCTGCCAAGGCAGCCATATCTGTATTGGTGCCAATGCTGAGAGCCGCACAACAAAGCTTGGCTTGTGTCTGCCCATGTGCTTTTATCCCACAGAGTATGGATATATGTACTTCTTGGGGTGTGGGCTGAGGGAAAGAAAAGAGTTTTAAATTATACTTATTTTATCTACAATTTCAATGAAACCGAGGAGAAAGCGATGTGTGGGTTTCTATGAATTTAAACTGCATTTTGTTTTTACCATTTAAAAATTACGTTCTGAGGATTAGGGCAGGTTGTGTGAATTAATTGAATTAAGACACAATCACTTCTTCCTGGAAAAACTTATTTCTCTCCTCGTGTGGAAACAACCTGCACCCCTCCACAGCAGCGTTCATTTTCTTTCAAACTGTCCCTGCCTGTGGCTGCAGGCTCAGATTTACCAAGGCAGGACACGGCTGTGTCTGCAGAGCCTTAGCTCAAATCCACCTAAGAGTGATTTTCACCAGGGGTACTGACCCCTCTTTCCAATGGAACCCCCAAAATCTTCTTTTTTGTACTCCTTCAACTTGCCAAGGGAATTCTCTGTCACCAGTCCAGGCTGAGCAAGGGACTTCCAGAGCCAGAAGAGATCCACATGCACCACAAAGTCCTGAGAGAAGAGGAATCCACCAAAGGTGTATCCAAATCTCCAACTCTACTTACAAATAAATATTTTTAATTTTGTTTGCGCACGTTGTACAAAAGCTACACCAACTCTCCACAGGAAGGGTGCAAAGTAGGAGCTGAGGTAAAGCTTTTTATTTGATAAAACATCTGGGATTTTGCTTTAAGACACATACTGGCTGGTCCTTTTGAAGTCCAGAGGAGCTATGCAAGTCTACACTTGAGGGCAGAATTTGGCCCAATGTGATAACACAGGAGCCTGCAATTGGAAAAACGAGTGTGTTTATTACATTTTAAAGATTTTGTGGGTTAAGTCAAATTAGCCAGGAAGAACTAATGCCTCTGAATAATTCTCCCTCTCAACACACACTTCTGAATGCTGTAAGAATTACAACTAAACTCCACCTTTCTTCTAAGGCACTGGACAAAATTTGCATTTTGGAGTGAGCCACTAGCTGGAGCTAAAGACCTGTAGAGCAAATTCAGAGGAAAGAAAAAAAGAAAAGAAAAGGGGGAAATCCACAAACCTGAGGAGAAATCCAGACTTTTTAAGGTAGGCCTGGAACAGATTTTTGAGTGAGTTGTAGGTACTGACTGCCATCTGTTAGAAGGACAGAATGATCAGCCTAAAAAAATGAGAACATCCATATTCCTGAGTTGATGGCTAGCTGAACTATGCTGTGCAAAGTCTGGTATTTAACAGAAGAATGAATCAAAACAAACATATTGAACTTTTAAAAGCACCCAAGGGAGCAGTGAGGCAATGAAAGCTAAGAAAATCTGACTAAAGAAGTAATTAAAGGCAGAAATTGTTAGTTAACTCGTTTGGAATTGAGAAGGAACCACCTAGAAATAGAGAAGGAGCCTAACAAACTCTCTGACCTATTTGCTTTTAATTATTGATATTGCAAAGGTTCTTTAATATGTAATTGCTTAAACATCATCCCGAAAGATTCTTTCATGGGAGCAGAAGAAAAGGTGTCATTTTGTAGATAAAGATCAATTTATCTTTGGCAATCAGATACAATACATCAAGTGGGAACTGAGCACTCCCTGGTTTGGAAGGGTCAGAATGAGACAGAGAAACACAAAGAATATTCTGCACATTCTCCCAGCTCAGTGGCACATACACAGGGTTTGATCTTCCCATGCACATCGTGGCGCTGGGATGACTTCAGTGAAAACACGAATCGCTCTGAGTCATACAGCTGCAAGAAAATGTAATTCAATCTCTCAAAACTTTTCTAAACATCACCAAATAAATGCCTAATGTGCTAAATGGGATTAAAAGGGCCAGCTTTCCCTGCAGGCCTCCATGGAGGAAAACCAGGAGTAAAATGCTGCTGGGGAGACAGTAAACATTTTATATTTTGTATTTGTGCCTGCTGTCCCCTGAGCTGCAGCAGATAGGGGCTGGCAGGGCGGGTGTCACACCTGGGGAAAGGATGGATATGCATAAGTTCAGCGTTCCCACAAGGGTTACACATGTCACGCTAATATCATGCTGCCCTTGCCATGATTCAACAAAACACTGAAATATGAATGCAGATTTAAACACTTGGTGAAGAGCTCTGCTGGAGCTGCCTGATAACCAATTCCTCGTCTCCAGCCAGGTGTTGAATATGTGGCTCAGTTTCTGTATGGAGGCATTTGTTTTCCACAGCAAATTTAGCAAATTTAGCAAATTTCCACAGCTTCCAGAGGGTCACATACGCATCCTGGAAATGGCTGTGGTAATTTCACCATCGGGATGATTTTCCTAACTGAAGTAAGTCCTGTTCTTTGGGCAACTGGCACTTATTGGATTCCTGGTGCCAGTTTGCATGGGCAGCACCCACAGCAGCAGCAAGGCAGCTCCCAGTTTTCAGCAGGAGCTGGGAAGGCACTCTGCTCTCTGGGCACTGGTGGGGTGTTGTTTTGAAGCAGCCGTGTATGACAGACTATAACCATCCATCTGCTTATTACATTGAATGGGACAGATTCCTTAACAATTTTAATATGCAACTTAATATTTTTTAATATGTAGTCCCTCTTTATTCATAGGACTAAGTGCTTTACACATGGATAGTTACTATACCTTGAACTGGACCTTTCGTTTCACTCTTTAAATTTAAACAGAGGTGCTTTCACATGTGAACATGAGACTTTCTTTCCTGACTCAGGATTGGAAATTTTTTTTTAAAAAGCAATTTCCACTCAACTACTTTCCCAAACCAATAGCCTGCAGACATAGTAAACAGCTACATTTTCTCAACAATACCACAATTCTGACCATTTCTCCTTTTCTTTGAATTGTACAAAAAACCTTTGAGTTAACACCACCTTCAGAACTCCTTTACAACATTATGCCAAGTGTATTTATACGCTGCTCCATAGGATTCACAGAGAAATCACATTGTTTCAGTGCTCCAGGCAGCATTGCAAATAAAGCTTTCATATTGATACATGCAGTGATTTAGAAAAGTTTCCTTCTGGGTCAATTTGTGGTGTCTTTAAGTTCTGAAAATCAAGGCAGCCAAAGACATAAAAAACACGAGGAGTTCTGTGTGTACTTATGTATATTCTACTTCAGTGTTTGAAAAATCCAGCCAGGAAAAAGTGCAGTGTTCCTGAAGAAGTGACTGCTTTTATTCTATTGCACACACACTTTGAAGAGTCCTGCATCAGCCTGAACACAGGAATACCTTTTCATATGTCTAGAGAGTGATAGGACAAGGGGGAATGAACTTAAACCTAAAGAGAAGAGATTTAGATTAGATGTCAGTAAGAGATTCTCTGCTCAGAGGGTGGCGAGGCACTGGCACAGGTTGTCCAGAGATGTTGTGGATGACTGGAACATTTTACTGGAAGTGTTCAAGGCCACATTGGATGGAGCCCTGAGCAACCTCGGCTAGTGGGTGGCATCCCATGGATATCCCATGGATAGCCCATGGATAGCCCATGGATAGCCCATGGATAGCCCATGGCAGGGGGTTGAAACCAGATGGTGTTTAAGGTTCCTTCCAAGCCAAACCATTCTATGGTTCTGTGAATTTAGAATGGAGCAGGGCTTTACTCAGAGCCCAAAGCTTCTCTAGTGATGAGGTTTAAAGAGCTGGGAAATTTCCAGAGGAGGTAAACTGAGGGGAAGGAACCTTGGCTGCAAATCCAAGGAAAACAGAGAGTGACTCCAGTTCCCTATGGCACCCTGCATGAATTCATTCTGTGGGCAGCTGTGGCACACCTGATCCTATCTCTTGTGTACACATATGATCACATGTCATTCCCTAGAAAGGAGAAGAAAAGGGGGAAGATGTGTCCTTGTGAATCCTGTCAAATTCACAAATTCACAGATCCGGTCCCGGGACTTTTTGGAGCACGGATGGGAGATGACGACAGAAAACCAGAGTTGTGCCGCACAGAAAAAGCAACGCACAGAGCAAGAAGAGCAGGTCAGGAGCAAGGGCTGAGCACGATGTTTGTTTTGGAGAGGAGGAGCAGCAGAGGATTGAGAGGCAGCAGGCACAGCATGTAAGGAACACCGAGGGCTGGCAGCGCCTCCCAGGCGGATCCGTAAGAAATCGCGCCCGTGGCACAAAGACATTGGAGTCATTGACACAGCCCCGGCAGCAGTGAGAAATGGCTCCTGCTGGAGTCAGACATTTGGGAGCAGATAAAGCCCCTAAAGAATGCTTCTTTTCTCCCTGAGAGATTAATGTAGATGTGAACGCATTAGCGCTGTTTAAGGGAGAGTATTCTCTTTGACAGATAACTGGGATTGGGAATATTAGATTACCAAATAATGGACCTTTTAAATTCTGTCATCATTACTTATCAGGTACATTAGTTTAAAACCTGCAGTTTTGAACCTAGCATTATTGAGCTTTTGAAAGATTAAATTACTGAGCTTTTGTTTGTGAATGGCTCTGTGAAATTTCCTGAAAAGGATAGTCCTCGTCCTTCATTGTGTCAATGTGAAAGCCAAATAACATACTTTATTGATATTTACAGACATACAAATGATAGTACTAATGCACCTTAATGTCTGTCTCCCCGAGAGAAAAGCCAGAGCTCTGTTAGATAATATGGTGCACTGTATCTCTTTTGTAAACCTGTTTGGAAGAGTTAGTGTTTACCCCCCTCCCCTTCCCGAAAACCTCATTTGCACAGGTAGCCTCACATAGGCAGGTTTGCAGTACAGGATTCCTTCCCTCTAAGGGTCACTTTCTTTTACTCATTAGACAGACCAAGAAAAACAAAAGTTACAGACACAGCTTGCATGTATGGGCTGGCAGGAGAGTCAGTCCAATATGTAAAAAATGAGATATTCATAAGCACATCCACAATTGTGTTAGATAGAGAGGATAAAGCCCCATATTCATTGGGATGAGTCTCAGTCAAGGGTTTAGAAGCAAAATTTAAACTGTTAAACCTCCCAGCTGCCTGCTAAGGGGGTTCAGGAACAGGATTTTCAGCAAGATCTGCTCCAACAGCCATTGCAGGGACTGCCCTGGTGACACAGGAACCATCTGTGTCCTGGACAAGGCAATCTGTGACCTTCCCCTTCTCCAGGCTGAACTGGGAGATTGAGTCTTCAAGGCAGGATTTTCAAAGCTAAACAAGGAAATTAATCTCACAAATCCCTCAGACACAGCATGCAAATTGGGTGTTTTTCTTTATTCCAACACTTTTGAAAAAGCACACCGAGTTTCTTAAAGTTGTTTGGTGAGAGCAGGACTTCTTGTTTTTCAAACTTTTCCAACTTTTTAAGAAGTCAATAGAGTAGCGAGCCAAAAAAATATGAAGAGTGATAAGCTACTGCCATGAAATGCAAAAGGAATGTTTGTGAGAATATATGTTTGTTTAATGAGGTAGGTTCAAATTATGCTCATAAAACAAAATCAGAGAAAAAGAAAAGATATCCAGCAAATATTCCTGACACTCCATTAGACCCAAATGTAGGTACCGCCTCTGCCTAAACAACTCAAAACACTTGGAAACAGTTTAAAATACATTTTGTTTTGCTTGTTCAGTCTTTCTGTGGTTTGGCTTGTTGTTTTTGTTGGTTTTTTTTTTTTTTTTTTTTTTAATTTACCACATTTTTTCATGCCTCTGAGATAAAACCTGTTATATTTGGGAGCCAGACTTCAAATAGATGAATGTTCTGTAAATGTTAAAAGAAAGAAAATTATTTCAAAAACAAAGTCTTTTCTTCTGAATGATGCTTTTTTTTCCCCCCTTTTTCTCCCAGAAATGAAATATACTCACAATTCAGATGAAAAAAAACTGGACATCTATTCAACTCATCAATTCAGCCAACAGTGAGGAGCAAACTCTAGCTACAATATTAATGAGTTGTTTATCAGGTCAAGCTTAAAACTTTTATTTTTTTGTATGTTCTTCCAAATTCTTGTATGTTCTTAGGTGTCTTTGCCACAGAGAGAAGCTTCATTGTTATACTTGGATACTTGTAAGACTTGACAAATGTGACATATTCATTCAAAAAAAGCAACCAAGTTACTCATCAAAAATCAGTTTCATTCTCTCCTCAAAATGGTATTTCTCTTGTTTGCACTCACTGAGAAAAATCAAGATAATGTACTTATTTTTAATTTGGAGCAATTTTGTTGAATCCCACATGAATTACTCCAGGTATAATTTGTGGCACATAACAATGACATTATTTTCTACAGATTTAAACTGTCTCATCTATTTGTTTGACTCCTAAATCATTGACTGTACATCACTCTGTACTGGTACATTTTGAAATGTACCTTCCACCTTCCAGTGGAAAATGTCCCTGCTTGTGACAGGGGATAGGACCTGAATGATCTTTAAGGTCTCTTCCAACCAAATCCAGTCTGATTTGATGGAAAGATAATAAGGATGTGCAAACATAGGAAAATGTAATTCCAAAATTAGTACAATGATTTCTCAGCCCAAAATTAACAAAGCTATGGATGAGAAGAACACCAGAATATCAGGTTGGAGACAGGAGAGCATCCACTTTGTGTGTGACGTGAGGGTTTTTGTGCAAAATGAAACAAGTCAATATGCCTCATTCCAGACAAGGCTAACATCTGCTTTTGTATTTGGGGAGTAATGTGACTCAGAGACCCACAAATGCTTTTTCTTGCCTGTACAAGCTCTTTTCATTATGCTAAAAGCTCATTACCATTTTAATTTTTAGATCACGATTCTCATTAATTGCTACTTAAAAAAAAAAAAAAAAGAAGGCTTAAGGTTTGAGCTGTGTGTAGTGCTGGAGAGCTTGCATGAGCATCAGAACTGTTTTTCCCCACAGTGCATGGGAAAGTATTCAATGGCTCAGCAGATACTGGACTATCCAGAACCCCAAAATAAGGGTGGTGAAACTGTTTCCTCCTTCAGCTATTGTTCATGAGGGTTTTTGCCCTTCTTTGAAAGGCATGGTTAGGAAGGGATGCTAAGATCCAAAGGAAGATTTTCGGATTTTGGGGGATATGGTTTAGGGGTGGTTATCATGGTGCTTGGCTTACAGCTGGACTAGATGATCTTGAAAGTTTCTTGCAGCCCTGACAATCCTGTGACTCTGTGATCAGCTACAGAAGCCTGTTTAAAGATCACATCCTACTTCTAGGAGTAATTTTTAAGCATTTCAAGCAATTTTCAATTCCCAGAGCAATTTTTAATCATTTCAAGCCATATTCTGTTGACATGTACAATGCCACAAACACCCACTGCCATTCCTACAGGCTAAATGAATGAGCATCTCCGAGCCTGTGGAATTTGACTGTACTCCAGTGAAAACGATGGGAAAGGAAGGAGATCCAGCTTTTCATTGCTGTCCCTCCTTCAGCCTCCTCTCTTCTGCTCCTACAAATCTTTGCGTACTGAATGGATGAAATGAAGGTTTTAATCTGAGGTCTGCTGCACACTGGCCTTGCAATGCCCAGCAGGAAAGGCCTTTGGGCACCTCACAGGAACAGTCCTGGCACTAAAGTTGTGGGCATTAGGCACCAGCACTGCTCTTTATGCCTGTTAATAAAGAGTCTTTCAGATAATGACCGACAAATGTGCTTTAGTTTAGGGCACAGAACAGAAGGATTACATGCTAAAGGCAACAGCCAGGGAAGAAACATGATAGGCAGGGACAGAGAAGAGTAAACAAGAGAGGCAGAATTTGAAAATGGCAAAGATGCAAGCAAATATTTATGCAGGCTAGCTAATGTCAACCCACCTCCACAGTGCCTGGGGGATGTGGCCCTCAAGGAAGACCCAGAGCTCCCTCCTGCCTGTAAACAGGCTTATCCAGCCTAAAAATGCCCCAGCACCTTGAGGAAGAGGAGATATGTCTCACAAATACATTGTGGAATTGTCAAAGAGATACTTGAGACACTTTGTTAAGCACAAAAACTTAGAAGCATGGCTGCGAGGGTGCAGGGAGCAGAAATGCTGACACACGTTCCTTGAAGTGTTTGTATTTTGTTAGATGCAGAACTAATATCCAGCTAAACAGAAATACTCCACTTGAAAAGATAAAGTTTAAATAAGCTCAGGCCCCAAATGCCTGTGTTTAAAGCTCAGGTACATTTGAAGTCAAAAACAGAGCAAACGTTATTGGAAGACAAGATGCAAATTAGAGAGTTAATCTCTGTGCAGTGATCAGCACACTCACTTTATCAGGTTTTCATCTGTCATCTGAGCTGCAAGTTTACAGGCAATGTACTGTCTGTCCTGAAATCTACATCTCTGATAAGGCATTTGGGTTTTTGTACTGGAGTCTCCTCCACAGACATAACCAGCCTTTTATTTGGGGAGAAAAGTAGGGGAATTTATTCACAAACATATTGGAAAACTGACAGCTTGTCTGTCTGTTTTCACTTTTAAAAAAATGTTGCAATTTCAAAGTTTTCTCCTGGAATGGGAATAAAATTTCCAAGTTCAGAAAAAATGTTTCGAATAAACGGGATTTTTTTTCAGGTGATGGTTAAGAGTGCTGTCAATGGAATTAAATGGAATTTAAAAGGCCATCAGATAAATAAATTTTTCTGATTAGTCCTCCCTTAAGTTATTTTTCTAGTAGATCACAAAACTTCCTCTTAAGGACTCAAATCTATTATTAAACAACAAAATTACAAGCACAGGTGCTTGGGTGCCATGCTGGAGAGAAGTCTCTGTGGCGAATGTTGAGGAAGCTGAAATTATGCACATTTCTGAGTATGAAAGGTGCATTGGTACATTTCTGAGTACTGAGCATTGTTCATCTAGGGAATTTCAAAGGCCTTTTCTCATTTTATGTAAGATCTAATTTCAACCTAAAAATTGCTCTATGCTTGCAATAAAGCATCAAGAGTAGCAATTCTGAAACCAGTCTGTAAATGAGATATCCCACAGACAGGGGAAAGGCAGAAGTGTTTTGAATCAAATCTATCTAGTCCCTAAAGTCAACTGTGCATGGAATCTGTGCTCTATGACTGTCAGGTAAGAGTGACCACAGACAACTTGGGCATAATTATAACATAAAAAGCTGAATTTATAAATCTGTAAAATTTACAGACCTTTTAATTTATGCATATATGCTTTTGCAAGAGGAAATAAACACTTATGAAACACAGACCCTCTGTGAGCAGCCCCCTGGTAACAAATCTAAACCACCTCTAAATAAATCTATTGCTGCTCTTTGCCTGCATATTAAACAGGATTAAAATAAAAAAGTAGAAAACCAGAGGGCCAGAAACTTGCATAAAACTGATTAAAACTCATAAGCCGTTTGTGCAACAGGTGTTAAATCTAGATGCAATGTGCATTATGTTACCACCTGGGCTCATCTTTTTCTGGCCAAAACAATATCCTCTGCAGGTGTGCAGGAAAAGCAGGAATGTAACAGTGCTTTAGAGAAAGGGGAGCTTTGGCTGAGGATTTCACATCAAGTGTGCAGTCAAGGAACTTTGAGCTGCCCAGCAGAGGAGGAGCAGGTCTGTATGCAGAAATCCCTGTGTGCAGAACCACGTGCAGATGTGGGCACCAAGAAATACCTTTTTGCCAGAAACATTTCTCTGAGTACTTCTGCTGACCCAGCTGGAAATGGCAGCACATGCCAGTAGCAATATTTCCTGGCATTAATAAAAGAAGGATCAATTAGACAAACAGAGTCTTTCATATTTATCATAATCACCATATTTATGAGCTGATTCTGACATTTCTTTTTCTTTCCACTTTTCTCCTTTCTGCTGCAGAAGTAGCTGAAGAATGCTGATGAGATATGAATGACAGTAATTCAACCCTTAGCTGCACCCAATGCATAAAGTTCAAACCTAAATGAGAGGGTTGTGGGTAGAGAAGTGATACATTTCACTGGTGATCCTGGTTTCTCAGCTTCTCTGAAGCACCAGGTCCACCAGGAAAGTGCTTATTGCTTCATTAATACCTGGTGTTTCCTCCTCATCAGTTCAAAATTCATTAAAACCGTGAGTGAGACTCTGGAAGTCTTTTCTTAGACCTTCTGCATTATTTTCTGTATAAGAAATGTTTAATTTGCACCCCTCTCATTCAGCTGAGAGAGGTTCTCAGCAACATTTCTCCACAGTAACCTGTATCACTTCCCCACAGCTATTTGGAAGGCAGAGCATCCAAGCCAGGGGAAGAGATACACTTTGAGCATTTGCAAGACTTTGTTATTCAAAACACAGTTTGAAAATGGCTGTAGGAATTTAATTAGAAACTTCCATTAGGAGATTAGATGGCTAGAACAAAGAAAACCAGTGAAAAGGCTTCTTATTAAAACCAGTAGCACTGCAGAATATTGATAATATAACAAAGGAATGAGTGGATATGCATAGCAAATTATTAAAGGTTACAGATAAATGTCCAAAATTTGCTTAGTTTCTGGTTGTCCTGGTACATACAGAAGTCACTGAGAGGAGATGACACAGGGTCCCTGGCCCTGCAGAATACAGGGGCTGAGGTAGCCAGAGGTATCAGAGCACAGAGCTCAGCAGTGCTGTGCAATTCCTCGTTTGCGTCTTTCCATCTCCAGTGCATAAGTGAAGCAAGAACAAACACACACAAGTCCACAGGCTGCAGCAGGAATTCTAGCCACAGAGATTAGTAAATGTAAACTTCTCTGATAAAGGATCATGTCTGGAGGAAGGTCTCCATGCCTGGAAAAGGACTGGAGCAAGAAGAGGCTCACAGTTCTAGAGAGAATCCCTAAATGCCATCACTGGGCTCAGGTGAGCTTAAGCCCTAGAAAGTGCTGCCCAGAAAAGTGTCTGAGCAGATTCCTTGGGCAGAGAATAAGAAAATAATCAATGAAAGATTTAAGATCAAACTTGAAGATAATTTGATTGGGTTCACCTTTCTGGAATGCAGATGAGTTGTTGCCATTTGTGGTCAGTATTTAGAATGTTCTTATTCAAAACAGTCCTACTGTTTTCATCCAAGAGTGGATGGAAATATTATTGTATTCTCTAACTATCCAACCCAAGTTCTTATGGTTTTGTCCTCTACAACCATCTCATCTGTGCCTAGTTTTATAATTTCTATAACTAGGAGCTCAGCCTTATTCAAATCAATCTTCTAGATGCAGTCTGGTCCACTTTTGAATCTGCACTGCAAATTTTCAGGACTCAACCAAGAGCAGTCAGTGGGTTTGCAGTATGTGGAACAAACAGCTGAGGCTCAAAGCACCTTCCTTTTCAGATCAGAAGTTCTGGATTTCCCCAGATATCAAGGGTGAGCCTGTTGGTTATGTCTGCCCAACCTTGCAATCCTGAGCTTGCCCAGGGCTCCTCAGCCCTGTGTGGATGGAGGTGCTTTGCTGTCAGAATCTGAGTTAGGTCATGCAGAGTCTGATCAGGTATCTTTGCATGATACTTCAGAAAACATTGAATGATGAATTGTAATTTTTAAAAAATGCCTTTTTTACCAATGATACACAGAGTCCATTCATATGAATACAGATAAATATGCCCTCCATTATCACTTGAGAAAGAATCCTTAAATAATCAAGACAAAATCAGAACATTAGTAGCACTCAGCCTTGCCTCAATCAAAGATCCTCCCATGTTTTCCACATTCCAGAGGGATCCAGTGAGCCAACAGCAACTGCCTTGTTCCTCCTTGCACTGCTCTGAAAGATCCTTCTTAATGAGAATAATGTGCCTTCCTACCACCCTGCCCAGGTGGAAGTCAAGGTAGCAGCTGCCAATATTTGGACAATTTTTGCCTATAAAAAAGGGGAGTAAACCAATAAATTAGCACACAAAGATTTGCACAGACAAGTTTCCTCTTCATTAATACAATGCAGCATTTTAGTGATTGCCAGTTACTAAAAGGTTAACAAATTTGAATATTTCCAAGAAAAAGTAAGGGTATTACAAGATGAACAGATAGCTAGATGGATGACTAAAATACTAGAAAATTGCTGATTGCTTTGCTAAAGGGCAGAGGCAAATTACAATCATTGTCTTTTGTTCTTGTGAACCCAAGGCATTCTTTTTTTTTCTCTTTTAGTCAAGTTATTTTAAAATGAACCATACAAGAAACTATGCTGTCCTAGGAAAAAGTGAATGTAGCCGGGATATTTAAATGGGTCATGAAGCCAACCTGGAGCAATACAGAAACACCCCAATATGTTTGCACATTTCAGAGGTTTCATGCAGTTTGGAAAAGGCAAGAAAACATTCAAATGTCATTGTAACAGTACTATGGTATCTTAAGGTCAGTGTTATGGAAACACAAATTTCCTTCCCTTAGAACGCAGAGAAGAAATTGTACAGCTACTGCAATACAAAATCTCATCTACTTCAGGAGTCCAAAAATTTAAAAATCATTTCTTCTACAGCACTTGCTGATGAAACTGGATGGGTTTACCTGCTTAGAAAAGCAAGAACTAAGGAGGAGAAGTATATAGAATTTTTCTATAATAATTATTACTAATTATTATAATATTTATTACTACCCTACTGAAACAAACTAACCCCCTGAAATCCAAACATCTCAAGTCCTCCACTTTCTCAAAAGCCTTTGATGGTTCCTGAAAAAATCTTGGTTATATGGTGACTATTTCTTTCAGAAACTCAGAAGAAGCAGCAAACTTTCTCTCTGAAGAAAAATTAACCCATTTTCAGTCTCTGTTGCACAGCAAGAGTACAGTTGCCTCAGCTGGATTCCCACAGGAGCTGGCAGCTTCTCACCCAGCCGACATCGGTACTTAAAGAAAAAGAATGCCTTTTTATTTAGGTACATCCTTAGTTTGCCATGGAGAATGGTTGAATCACTGATGACAATGATTTCATGCAGGATTATAATAAAACTTGGGAGCCCATTCTGGCCATGGCTGAGAGCTCCCTTGACCTGAAGCTCAGGAAATGAAGACTTTGGTCCCCTCAAACCCCTGCTCTGGCAGCAGCTTGGTGATAGCACTGGGGAAAGCAGGGCACCATTCCCAATGATGCCAGGCAAGCTGAGGAGGAGCCTGGCAGCCTTTTCCAGAGCCAAGGGGTCACCCTGGAGGCAACTGGGACCTTTGGAGGTCAGCAGCCTTGGGAGTCTCTTGGTCCCCTTCTTCAGGCAACAGGTCCTTCAAATTTCACTCAAAATAACTCTACTATTCCCCCAACCACACAATAAGTACTCTAAACTTATGTTTATATGGTAATATTTAAATTATAAACCACTGGCCTTTCACCTTTAGGTTCCTGACTGGATTCAAACCCTCTTTCCTGTGGGAAATGAGTTTGGTGGCCTAAGCAGAGTCTCGAGTAGACAAAAGTCCTTATCTCTAAACTCCAAACATAATTCAGCACAACATGTCATGATTGGAATTCCCTGCTCAGGAAAAGACAAGGAATGGGCTTGTGTCAAAAGTAAATTACCTAAGTAATCAAATCAATACTGAATTCAAAGTGAAAATATCAAAATTATCAGGTGGTGCTGTGGAGGCTACAAAATTGCTGTTTAGCACAATGTTTTCCAGCTATATTCAAAATTAGGAATATCATTTAGAGCAGATAAACTACAAAAAATGAGGTCAAAGCTGCAAAGAAGCACTAGCTGAGAACCTTAATAAATTAAAAAATTTCTTTGAATAGCACCTTATCTCCCCTGGAAGAATGCATACAGTCTGGAACTGTGTATATTCACTCCTCACAAGTAGGAGGCAAAGAAACATGATCTACATCTCAGATACATTCAAAGATGGCTGAGCATGGGGTAGAAATACCATTTAGAGGTGAGTCCTTACAAAAATTCGATGAGTTTAAAATTGGACACTGCATGTTGTGACAAAACACCTACAGATGAACTCTCCTAACTTTAAGTTAAAAGAATTCTAGAAAATACAGATAAGTACAGTCCCTTTCTTGGGTTGGAGGGGATAAAAAGATGTAACAGGCTATGAACATTTTCACCTGAAGATGAAAAAAGCAAAACAAAGTATCTCTTAGCCATGTTGTGATCCTTGAAGCACCTTGTGGTCAGGTTCACATGGCATCAGCTATCCACTTCATCCCTGGATGTTTGCTTTATAGCCTCTACCTTTAACTCACCACAAAATGGATGGCACTTTCATTACAGAATGGCATCACTTGTCGAACTTTGAATTACTGATCATAAAAATATCAGTTATTCTTTGAAGGATTGTTTGAACACTCTTTTTTTTTTTATTTTTTATCAGCATTACTGTTTAGTGCAACATACACAAGGGGTTGAGTGGGGGAGCAATGGTGGAAAGAAATCAAACCTGGCTGAAGAGCTAAGAGTTTGCAATACCCTACCCATACAAACAAGCTTCTATCGCAGTTATAGACAGCAGAAATAAAAGGGAGCTTTTTGGCTCACAGCTATGAAAAAAAAAATTATCATAGTGATGAAGTTCCTCAGCCATCAACAGAGCTGTGATAACGCTGTTTGATGATGATTTTCCCATGAATGTTAAACAGCCGCCACTGCGGAGGAAAAGGAGCTTATCTGCACCTAATACTGATCTCTAATTCCTGCCCTTCTTGAACCATCCATTTTCTAACAGCATTAACTGGCAAATTTACATCCCATCTTAATGCTGCTAAAGAGGACAGGAGATGAAGAGTAAATGACAGCAGTGTAATGAGGATGGCTTTTTTCTCCTTTCTCTTTAATGGCTGAAGATTTACACAATTGTCTGTAAGCTTATATAGAGAGCTTACCTGAACCTTTTGCCAGCATGGATTCAACTTACAGGAGCTTTTGTTAACTAAATACACATAAATATTTTTAAGGAGGTTTAATATTGTGACTTCAAAGAAAGCTAAAAGACAGGATGAGAAAAAATATTTTTTTAGCATTTTGATTATGGATAAAAATTGCTAATATTTCTTTCTTAAGCAGATGCAGTTGTATTTACAAAATACAAAAATCAGAGCCTAACAAAAATTATTTTTCTGCTAAAAAAATAATTGTCTTTTAGCTGTCATGCAGGAGAAGAAATTTCTTTCCAGTTACAGAATTTTAGTGAAGAATTATCTGCAAAACTCAGAAATCAATGGTTATCCAAATTCATTATGTAGAGCTGTGTTTCACATGTCACCCACAATATGGATTGCTTTCTGATCATGTTGCTGCCATTGGAATAGAAGGTGCTGCCCTGCCTGCAGAGGGGGAATGTTCCAGTATAGGAAACCACAGCAACAACACTTGGCCACATCCAGTCAAAGTGTTTCTACAGATCCAGATGATAATTTCAGTGGAAATTAGAACCAGTTCAAGATGTGTTGTTGATATTCAAAAGGCTCTTGGTCTGACTCGGATACAAAAGACTAAATTGGCTAAATTTAATTAGCAAGAAATTTTTTCAAGATAGCTTCCCCCCCCCTTTTTTATAAATTTGTTTCATATATACTATTTGTCTAGGGTGTGTAAGGAAGACTGTAGTTGAAAGGAAAAACAGAAAATATTGTTTAGCAATACAAGGGGGGAGGTTTCAAATCCCACTCTGTAAGTATAACCCACGACAGCAAAGGTGTATGAAAGAAATGCAAGATGGGGACATTGCTATTTTTCAAAGATTTTTGTCATCATTTACTCAATTTAATCTTCAGAAATTTCACTGTTTGATACACATTGCCACAATTTCCATGTCAGGCATGACTCAAGTATTTAATACAATGTAAATATGCATCTGTGCCTGTATGCATATATACACACACATACATACCTGCAAGTTTAATAGTGTACCAAGTGTACATGACCAAAAAACCACAAACCATAATAAAATATTCAGAAGTAATTTTTATCTTCCTGTCAGTAATATTGGAGACCTGTAAATGTCCCTTGAGAAGAGCACCTCAGCAGTGCCCTGTGTGCTGCCATACACCTGCCATGGCTCAGTGATGGAAGTCCAGGAGCCCTGAACCATTGCTGTGCTGGAAATGGGAGCAGAGAGCAGCCCCAGGTGCTGGTGCTGTAGTGGCTGTGGTGACACTTATTCCTGTAAGCACATGAATCTCAGAATGCAAACTTCCTTTACTCTTAGGATAATATTTGGCAGCTACGTTTATAGAGCATTCTCATTTAAAACGCCAGGGCCTAGATTTTCTAATATGTTTAGGTTTCTAAATTGCTTTATGATCTTTGATTACTTTGGCATTCAATTTGAGGACATTGGAACATGCTGGAGGTAGAAACCAGGACATCCAACAGGAAATTCATAGGACTGATTACTGAAAAACATACTTTTATATCAGCTATAATGAAAATTTGGGTGCCTGTTCCTCTACATCAATACCTTGGTTCTAAGAGGTTGGCAAAATAAAGTAGGCTAATTTGTAATCTGTTTTTACTGTCCACAAAAATGTAAACAATGTCAGCTTCAAGCCAATCTAGTCAGCTCTCAACCCCAGCAAACTGAACACAACTTTCTTCTAACCATTAAAGACACTTTAATTACCTGCCATAAGTAGATCTCAGTGACTGAAATAAAAGTCCTACCTACACAGAATAAACAAGAGGTTCACCTGAGGCCTTCTGTTTATTGATTAATTCAGATTTTTTTCAATATAATTGAGTTTTAAGCAGTACATTTCCATGGCCCAACACTAGTTAGGCTCCAGAATCAGTGAGGAAGTTGTCACGTAGAGGTCTTCAAAGAAGAAACAGAGAAACCTGCATTTTGTGATGTATAGATCAAACCCATTTCAGAGGCTGGGAAGGTCTGTGTAATCTTGTTTTGGTTTTGATTTTCCTTTGAGCATCATCCAAGCCTTCACTACAGCTGGCATTTTGGCAGACAGAAGTGTCCTGTCAAAGACTTGTTTGCCTCTTCCAAGTAGGTCCCAAGGAGAAGCATTTTCTTCACCTTTCAGATATGAAATAACCACATGTTTATCAAAGGAGCTGTGTGCATGACATATGAGTGCTCTCCAGTCTGACTTTCCTGCCAGCCCAACCTTCTCATTGCATAAAACTTCCTGAAAGAACAAGGACACAAAGGAAGAGCCCTAAACTCAGAAGAAAATGAGAAAACCTGAATACACAGCAGGATATAGATGTAGAGGACACTGGAAAAGATTCTAGGAGAAACAACTGCCATTCATGTTTCACTCTCTCTGCAAGGCTGTAATCAAGAAAGTATCTCACTACAGCTGGGTGAGAGTTTTCTACAAAATTCTGTTTCCAGCAAAAATAGTTCTTTTGTCATAAGAATCAAAATGTTATGATTTTCTCATAAAATCTCAATGTATCTGTCAGGCAGGAACTCCCTTTGAAAAATGGGAGGGGGTTTGGGGTTTGCTTTTGTTTTAAAATGAAACTGAAACTGATTAATTGAAAACATCTGAATTATGCTTCCCATGAGTCCCTGCAGTGTATTGTGAAGAAAACCAGTTCAAACTACACCATAGAAAACACCTGTTTGGTCTAATAAACTAAAATGAAATGTTTAGATTATTTCCATTATATTATTTATATTAAACTGAAAAAATCTGTGTGATATAATGAACAAAGATACATCAAAACTTAAGCATAGCAGATATTTCTGTTTTCAGCCAGTTCCTCCACTCACATGCACAAACTGTGATCTAGAAATCAAATTGGTTTGCAGGTGGCTGGATGGCAAGAAGGTGCAAAGCCATGTCAGCGTGGCAGTGTTTGCAATGACCCTGCAATGACCATCCAATTTTCATTTTGCTGGCCACCATAAATAGATAAAACAGTATGAAAGGAAGGAAAATAGAAGCAACAGCACATATCCACATACATTGCACATTTGAAATGAGAGTAAAAGATGAAATTTTGTCACAAAATTTCAGTGTTTCATCACATAGCATCAGAATCACTGTTGAAGTGTACACAAACTCTACCTTATCATAAACTGCAGATCTTTTTCTGTGCACATAACAAACACTTTAGCATAACAGGATGCAGCAAAAAATGCACCTTCAGCTGTACTTTGCAAAATACTTTTTCCTGGGCTTCATATTTGGGAAAATTAGGGAGAGGGAAATAACGGAGGAAAAAAATACAGGCAGGAATTAGGGGTTTTAGAGAAAAAGCAGACAGACCCTCACAACAACTAAACAAACAAAGAAACAAAAGCAGTAAGTGCCATCCAGATTGCTTGAATACATCATGAAGCTCCATATTCTGCTAACACAAAGCCTTACAGTGAGAGATGAGAAATATGATGTAGCATGACTGCATTTAATCAAGGTGAATCCCTCTCTGATGATTATCAAGTGAGGATAGATTTCTTGCTCCACTCTCTCTATCGTTGTACATGAAGAAAGATACTGAGATAACATCTAAAACCATAATAAGGAAAAGAGATTATGTTAACTGTTGCTTAAGAAATTTCTTTGTGCCAGAGCAACAAACAAATTGAAGGCTTTAGAAATCAAAGGGCAATTTGATGTAGCAGTTCTACACAAACACAAAAGAACTAATAAAGAGCTGCCTCCTCTTGTTGCAGGTAGGTCACAGAACTCTCACTGTTTCCAGCATGTCAGCAGTGGCTTCCTTACTACCACCACCTTCCACCAGCCTTGGGCTGACTGGCTCTATCTTCAAAACTGGATTATAGGCTATGCAGTCTAGCTTTATTTTATTTTATATATATATCTACCTGATAGAAGAAAAATGCACCACGAAGAAAACATTCAGCATACCTGCACAAGGCAAGGTGTGTTTTTCATTTGTGATGTGGCTGTTTGTGACCTACCACCTATCTGGAGTACCAAGCTAGAGATCCCTCCTGAGCTACAATGGTACTGGATTGTGTAACAGAAATGGATTTTATTTGGCAGAAAAAAATAAGCTAAACACAAGGAACAGGCTGCATCAGAGACCCAGAACAATAAAAATCCCAATATACTTCACCAAAGTGAAATCCCTTCCCACATAAAGGCTGTCCTGGAGACTGTCTGAAGGTATAATATCTTCACAACAATGAACAACTGCTGTAGTAAGAATTGTTTCTGACTACAATGAAGCCAGGGAGGGATTTGCAGGTGAGGGATTGAAGTGACTGTTCTATAGTGCCATAAATCACTGCAGGACAATGAAAGATTTCCCTGCAGAGCGTGTGGTTCACCTCAGGTGATCGCCCTGATCTTTGCCTCTCTCTCCCTCCCAACCCTGGCTCAGAGATGAGGATGTGGACATTCAGAAAGTTCACTTTGAACCTTCCATCAGCCATTCTAAGGCTGTCCCAGAAATCCTCTGGATCCTCCTGAGGCCACATGTACTTCTAGAAGGTTTTTTTGCCTTATTTTGCAAACTGATATATTTTCAGTTAATGTGACTGGGAAATAGAAGAAAAAAGAAGAAAGAGGGAGTCATGCCAATGTGGCTTTATACACAACCACTCAATATTGGGCATCCAGACTTGGTCAAATAGATTGAAGCTGTCAGTTAATTTTTTATACACAAAACTGAATGTGTTTTGCTTGTAGCTGCAGACCTACATTAATTTTTGTGAATGTGTCGAATTATGATGCTTTTAATGCAGTATTGTAGATTCAGCCTCTGCAAAATATCACCAATGGCATTTTTAGTGGTCCAGTTTGAAAATGTGACCCTTAGAGACTTGATGAATAAAATTAGTCAACTCTGTAACTTTAAAATAGCTCTTTTCTAATTAAAGTGTGATGAAGCTTTCAGCCTATCTAGCTAGGGATGCAGAGTGCACGAGCAAACCAATTAGAGATAGTGGCAAAAACAAAATGGTGTCACAAAAAGATTTACCACATCAGTCCCTCCAGTAGCTGTACCATTTCTGCTGATAAAGGTGAAACAACAGCTACTGCTGCAGCTAAGGCTGAAGCTAATGTTAAGCTGACAAATCAACTTTTAGAGTCTTGGGAGATTCAGCAGAGCTATCAAGAGGCACAAAGGCTACTAATGCTTATGTCATATGTCTCAACTCTCACATTTTACCCAGGAGACGCCAGATTTTTTTGGCTTAAAATTTTTTTGATTTTTGTATTCTCTTGGGCAAAAAAATCAAAGAAGCCCATTAATTCAATGAGAATTTCGCATATCAGGCTGCTTGATTTTTTTTTTCCACAAGACTCACACTGTTTGAGGTTGAGAAGTATGCTCTACTTTGACAATGACACCCTGAAGGATAGCACTGGTAGAAGGATGAGCACACAACTAAATCCCAGCTGCTGCCATTCCAGGCAGACATTCAGGCCATTGGATGCTTGAATTCAGGTGGAGAGACCGCCAAATATCACTGCACTGCCATTGTGGGCAGCCTGTACAGTCAGACCCAAATTCAGCCAGTATTTAAAACCCACAGCACAGGGGAGGGAAGGGCTTGGCCTGACTCCTGCGAGCAAGCACACAGCTAGTAATAATCTGTCAAACATTTGCACGCCTTGTGGTAATCTGGTTCACCACTTCTTAGAGGACGTGATTACATGCTTACTTGAACAAATCTCCCTGGCTGTCTAGTGGCAAGCATTAGTAGCAATGGGAGGAAACAAACAGATGTGATGCTAACAAAAAGAAAAAGCAATGATTTTTATGGCAGACTCTCCTGATGTCGTTCCAATCTTTCCTATATCAAAACACCGAGGAGTGAAAACAATTTTTTTTGCAGAGATTGAAGATCTAGACAAAAGCTAAAAGCAAAGTGAGTGTTGGAGGCTGAAACAACATCTTGAAAGTAAAGCACTTCTCATGTTAGGTTGAAATCAGGTTCCAAAAAGCCCAAGAACACAGGTCCTTTGTGGTCAAAAATACAGAGGTTTGGGCACATGAGGGCAGAATTACTGGACCTTCTGCAAACTGCATGTTACCAAAACCATCCAGTGTATTCTGTATTACATTCAATGTTATTCCATGTGGCAGAATCTTTGTAGCACAAGATTAGAAAGCAGCACTTGGTTTACGTTTTCAAGATCTATATCCAGCTTCAAACAAACACATCCTCAATTGCTTCAGTTCCAGATAATTCTGTAAAGAAACAGCAAGTGCCTAATATATACATTATAAAGAAATTAAGGTGAGCTATAAATTGAAACACAGATGCAAATTTTCAGGACTCAGTAACAGTGTAGCTCACCTGTGAAGTTCAGATCTGAAACCTAATTCAAATTGTACACGTGTAGCTCTTCAAAGCCATAGATTTATTCCAAGCTTAGCTGAAACATTATTATTATGAAGAAATAGTAATTAAAAGACTAAGTTAGCCAGAGGAATTGTGAGAAAATGTAAGACAAAGTGTAATTTTAAGATGTAGGTAAACATGGAAGAATGATGTCTAGTTAATTACATGCAGGAGAATAGAAATAATATGAGTTAGGAGCATGACACTATTGAAGGTAATAACATCCAGTAATACATCACAGATTATATAAGTGGAAGAAGAGTAGAGTCTTTCCAATGCATTCAGAAAAGGCTACAAGAAAGTAACCACCATATAGATTGCTACTCATGGATCTGATATGGAAACTGCTTTAGAATATAGCACAAGGATGATGGCTGAAATTCTGTATAATTCCCACTCAGTTTTTCAGGGAAGGCAGAACAAAAACTGTCAGAAGACTTTCTGACTTATTAGATTAACAATACTTGCAAGAAATGGTGAAAACTACTGTATTTTACATAAGATGATGTAATCATAGTGGAGGAGACCTTTGGAAACAGGGAACTGTATTATGGACCTGGGGTTGGAAGCAGGAACTAGAGGGGACAGTTACTCAACGCATAAGAACTCAGAAAAAAATGATAAATTCTCCAAATCAAGATTTGATTTTCTGCAAAAAAGAGAGGAAAAACATCAGAATAAATATTATTACATGTCCAAAATACATTTTTAATTTACCTAGGCCATTCTCCCTGTATAATGCTGATACCTGTGTTTCCGATTTTGTCTTACTAAAGACGTTTTCTAAAACTGTCATTTTAAGCAGCACGTGCAAAATACAATCTGTTTTTTCCTGGGGCCAGCTGTTTTTTTTTTTTTTTACTCCTGGGCTCTGAAAGCACAGCTTTGATACAAATCTACATCTCTGTGTGCCTGCTGCATTAGTGATCATACGCAATGGCCTGTCTGCTGTGCGAGATTATGGGGATACTGCAGGCAGGGGGCAAGGGATCAGCCAGGATGTGTACAAACTTCAAATTGCTGGCTACACCCCTGACTGAAGTCTACATAAATTATGTCCACCACGTTCCCATCATTTATTTCTTTTGTCATTCCTTCAAAGAACTCGGTCATATTCTGTCTGACAGGATTTATTCTTGGTAAAACCATTGCTGATCTTCTTTTAATAACCCCTTCTCCGATAAATACCCAGCGCTTTCATCCCTAATGATTGATTCTCGTATCTTAACTTTCAGCAATATATCTGAGGAGAGCTATTGAAAAGCAAGTTTCATCTCCTGAGGCAAGTTTAAAGATGAACTCAGGTGGCTCTATGCTTAAATGTCTGTGTATCTATTTATCATCTGTTAAGGTACAAACAGCTCATCATTACAACAACAAGCACTGAAGATGAAAACGATATCCTTCACTCAGTCAATCCTAAAGCAGGAATCAAGTGTCTGGAAAGAACAGTTTAACTTTTTTGAACATGAAAAGGAAAAAGCAACCCTTTATCACAGGCATTTTTTCTGTCAGAAAACCATTTCCCATCCTCTCCCTCAATGTCTGCTACAGCTAACACATATGTACTAAAAATGGGACTAGTTTGTTCTAATATAGACTCCCAAGTTTTATAGACTCAAGGTTCAAAAGGCACTGGTTTAACATATTTGATTGGTGAGACTTAACGACATAATAGCAGGCAATAATTGAGGCTGTAGTATATTCTAGTATTCACATTGAGTTAGTTACTGACAGGTTTATTTCCTTGTGTTTTAAAACCCAGAGAAACCCCCATGGTAGCTGCCCTTGCTGGTGCAAGTTTGCATGGCTGTGCCCACTCTAGAACTCGATAATGCAATTCCATGTCAGCATTTTGTCTGCCTCACTACTGCACTGATGAAGAAACTTCAGTTAGTCTGGAAATCAGCTCTGAAATTTTGACTGACACCATGCATGAAAATCACATTACCCTGGTTGTAAAAAACCTTCTCTGGCTACCTGTAAAGTACAGGATTATGTGTAAAGTCCTAGTTATTAACTTACAAGTCCTTAAATTGACTTGGGTTTGAATACCTCAGAGACATTCTGGAACCATACATCCCCAGTCGTTTTCTTTGGTCTCAGTCAATTGGATTAGTTCTTTTTGGCTGAAGACATTGAGCTACAGGGCATTTTTAGTGTTTGCTCGCTCCTCGTGGAATTCATTAACCATGGAGGTCAGACTGGCTGACTCTCTAACATGCTCTAAATCTGAACTTAGGTACACATTTTCAGATTGCTTATATTAGGGTGTATAAAAAGTATATGATTATCTCCACTAAGTTGCAATAGTTTTTCACATCTGTACATATCCTTGAGTGTCAGTATTTCAGAGCTAGAATTAGTCGTGTCTCAGGGTTATTTTTCCTCTGTGCACCACAAGAAAAAACCTACTTTGTATTATTGCAATTTTCCCAATAACTTTGTAAGGATCCACAGAGAAAAGACTTGGCAGATGGAAATTCAAAGCTTAGACAAGACATTCCTACTTTTAAAGCACATTTGACAACATGATCTAGATCAATATTTCCAGGAAGCACAGCAGATGAAAAAGAGAAAAACTATCTTTTTAAGTTTTTGAAGTATTTATTGCAAATATTATGAGCTTTTAAGATATTTATCACTTTTCCTTTTTCTCATGAGTACACACCCAAAGATGTTTCCTTAGTTTAGCTGGTCTGCACCACACTAAATGAGCGCTGAATTCAGACAGATAAAATTAAACTCTAATGTAAATAATTATTAAGACTTGATGGGATCATAATTTTACTGTACCAAGAGGTCTTCTTATGAACTCCTGTGTGGTGTGACGAGGCTTACGTTCCACAGTGGTACTGCAGGTGGACATATTTTAAATTATGAAAGCATAACAAACTTAAAAGGTTGACTAACAAGAGTCTAAGGGGATTTGATTTGACCCTTCCCCTGTGTCCTGGGGATAAGTCAACTGGCTGCAGAGAGGATGATGCAATCAAAAGAGGGAGGCATGGATGCAGTTAATCCATGAACGTGCTCTCTATATTGGTATATCATAGAAAGAACAATTCCCTATCAGCAGTGTATGAATAACTGTGTCTTGAGCTTGCATGCCAACAGTTATGGGTAGATGTCATCACTTTAAAAAATAAAAGCTGTTTCTGCAGACATGCAAGACAGATTGGTGAATTTGCCTGGTTTAAATTAGGCTGAGTGGTTCAGGATGGTGTAAGGAGAGGAAAGATATTTTAATAAAACCAGCCAAATCAAACCTTCCCTGCCCAATCGACTTTTCACAGAACAGGTTGACAGGGTATTAAAAGCTGTTCCATTGCATTCTGCATGTGAAAAGGGTGCCTAGCATCTAGATTTAATAGAGCCCTAAATAGCTATAGATAATTTATTCTAGTTATAGCTTTAAGTTCTGTTTTTCAGAGAATAAGAGTCTTACAAAAATGGTTTCCATGCAAATCAAAACCAGCTGAAAGCTTGCCAAGGCCAAGATGTAATTTAAGATGGCATTTAAGCTGCTCTGTCTTTTCTGTCTCTAGAGATATCATCATAAAATAAAAGAATTCATCAGGTAATGTTTTCTTCATTATTCAACTGCACAATTCTGAAGTGAAAAAGTTAATTAGGCATACAGTGCTGTCGACACATAGTTTATTAGGAGATTCTGATTAATTAGCTATGGTAAAAGGTTTTTATATAGTCATAATTAATTTACATTTCAGGAAAAAAGGAAAACAGACAGTACACAGATTTTAATATTTCTTCCCTCTGACAAATTTATCAAAGTAATTCTGAAGTTCTGTTGAACCTACTGCCCTTCATTGTTACTTTATACAGTGGGAAACAGACATCTGAGAGCACAACTAACACTGACTTCCCTGGGAGTCAGCTTAACACTTTCACACCATTTTGAAAAACGCATTTTTTTTCTGCTGAACCAGCAAATGAAACCACTGTGAACTGCTCACCAAGACAAATCTTGGAATACACTGAATCAGCAATGCAAGATTTGGATGTAACACACAAGTTGCCTTCTGCATTTTCATATTTTCTTTCTATACAATTGACCTGATTTATAGTAGGACTCAGGTAAAAAGTTGATTATTCCATATTGCTTTAATTTTGCATATTGTGTATTATATACCAGAATTAGACATATTCTCCTAATCTATTGTCATGTTAGCTCTGGACTCATGCTCACACTCAAGCCCAAACTCCCCTGACAGACCTCACAGGTGATACACATTGATTTATGCTTTGGCCAGCACTGGAATGAGTCACCACGTGCAGCAGGCAAAGAGAAGGATGAGACAAACTCAAGCAAATTCAAGTACATAGAAGAAATGTAACTTGTTCAAATAATACAGTAGAGAAAAAGTGAATCTTGACTCAAGCACAGACAACAAAGCTGAAGCCACAGAGTTTAACTGGTGTATCTTCACTGAATTACTGGCAGAGATTAATTTAATCCAAATAAAAGAAAAACAGAGAAAATCTCACTGATCTTTGAGACAATCTTTACACTGCATCACTGTTTATTGAGGTCTATTAGCCACAGCACCTACATACTACGATATAAAGACTCATTTTTTGTGAAATAAACATTATGAATCCATATTTGGATATGAGGCTAAGGGCAGAAGCACACATGCAATCACCAGATATTGGTCAGGGTTTGTAAATCACTTATTCTGAGAGTTAAAGTGTCCTCTGGGGATGTTCATCTACAACTCCTGGACACAGCAGGGCTGTCTCCAATAGAATTTGGCTCAATCCTTTGAAAATGCTCAGGCGGTGCTTCAGCCATGGGTAGAATTAGAAGGACTTCCAAAACCTCTGTTTCTACTTTTGTTTCCACAAAAACCTTAGTGATAAAAAGTAGTTCAGAAAAGCTGAATGCAAGATTCCAAGTAATGTCCATTCAGTTTCTGCTTAAGCTTATTTGATGCAGTCCATTATTCAGAATCATTTAGAGCTATAAAAAATGTTACAATAGTGAAGATTCCTGAATAAATAATTCTCAATTAAGTGTTAGCACCTAATTATATTAACTTATAGTAATTACTGATTCAATTAGGAAATTGAAGATTAACCTGAAAATGCAGACTGGCTAATTTATTTTTATGATAGCTATACACTAATAGCACATATAGTTGGGCTTCTTTGGGCACAATCAATGCAGAGTTAATTTTAACACTCTTTAGGAAGCTAGATTGTCTTGCCACACTTGAACAATATCTGACTAGAATACATACTGGATTGTGTCTGAAAAAATGCTCCATTTATAATTCCATAGTCTCATGAACCTTGCACAGAAATAGGGGAGGTAATAGACCTTGCTTTTTATCATCTCTGTTTATGGTTTTATTTTTTTCAGTCAAAATTTGCATGGGGCATTTCACGATATCTTAGAGTAAGTACAAGAAGCAAACATATTTCTTAATACATTTGTGTTCGGATTTTGTCTTGTGAATAGGAAAGTTAGAGAATGGGTCAAGCTTGGTTAGAGGGGTGAACAGGTTCAACTGTCAGTCCAAATGACATCAGTTAAGTATTTAGGGAAAGCTTTTGACTGTTAAGACCAGTGGAGTAGAGTAAGATAAAGATGATATAGTCAAGCTTTCTTTGGATTGTGTAAAATAGACTAGATGAACTTTAAAAGTCCCTTCCAGACCTCAGATTTTATGAAAGTGTGCAAAGTAAGACTTCTGGTGTTTTGATCTCTCATGTAATCTCATGTTTGCATATTTTCTTTCCATATGGGTATAACTAAGAGCAGAGTTTTGCCACTGATTGGTACTTTAAAGTTATGTGACTGAAAAAAAAAATAACTGCATGCCTTGGAATCCCAATCAGCTAACTTCTCCCAATCCAAATTTTCAGTGATGATTTATTTATTGTGCTACTTACAATAAATATCATGATTCTCAACTACAGAGATAACAAGCTGCATTAGTGAGTGGTGCATGTAGCATTTTTAAGAAGTAACAAAGCAGCAAAGATTACTTCACGTGTGCAGATTATGTATTATTTGTTAGTGTGTCACTTCCAGAACTCTTTCTTTTCCAAGGGAAAGTATAAAAAACATGTGATTAGCTATGACACTTTATATGTTAGCTTTTACCCAGATAAATGTCAGATTTAGGTAATCCTATAGGATCTATGCTTCAAATGCTTAGAAACATGACTCTGGAAGTTAAAGAAAATACATACATACATATTATTGAGATTAGTACACCAAACAGCACAGTCCTGCAGTAATAAAGTGTGGGGCAGATTGAGTTTAACAACCAGCTCTGAACATTTTCTATGTGAACCAGTGGAAACCAAGTATATGGGAAAAGGGAGTGGATTATTCACTAAAGGTGACTAATAAATGTATCATTGCTCCCTACTCCATCTCTATTTTAGCATGTTTTTTAACATTCAATTATATTCCTAACTCTCAGGAAGATAGAATATAGTACAGATGGCTTCCAAAAGTGACTGCTGTGGATAATTTCTTTCATTATAATGCATGGATTTTTGCACAAGTAATTGGTCTTTCCTTTAGCATCCCTTTTTGTTTATATTTTTAATAAGTTTGAAGAGAATATTTGAAAGGACTGCTGCACAGTACTTCTTTGGCTCTTACCTCATACAAGAACTGGGAAAACTTCAGGCTTTTGAGGTGTTTCCCTAATCAGAGTGTCAAACTGGAAAAATATAAAGAATATAAAGGTAATTTTAAAATGTAAAGGTAATTTTAAAAAAAGTAAATTTTTTCGTACAAACCCATTTATGTTTTGAAGAAATTCAGATTGTTCCATGATTATACATAAACCAGTCACTATCCAACACAATGTAAGCAAGTTTTATCGGAGCTCACTGTCCCTTTCCACTTCATGACTCATGTACTGCATGTTTCAGTTACTTCCAAGTAACTGAATACACAAGACACACTGTATTACTCTGCATTCTCATAAACACTAAATATTTTAAAAACTCTTTACTTTTAGGAAGTTGGCAATTAGAATGCATGAAAACACCATAGGGGAGGCAATTGAGATTTCCAATACAAGCCAGAATTTGACACTGGCTGTGTAGAAGTGTGAATAGCAAGGTTAACCTTGCACTCAACTCCTCCCTTTCCCATTGCTGCTAAAATCTCTTCCTTGCTGATGGTTAACTCACAAATGCAAAAATTACACACCTGTCTGCCAACCACACACAGCTGCACAGATCTCACTGCTGATCCAACCTGCAAAATGCAGCAGTCACTTCATGAAGAAACTCAAATCATTAAGCATTCTTAAGAAACAATATTTTATTTGCTAAGTGGTGCCTGCACCTCAAAAGAGGCATCCATTCTTTGGCACTCTGGATTAAAAGCATTGGATTCATTTTGGTCAGGCCAGCCTGACTTAGTATTTCTGAGTTTCATCAAGGGCCTGATACAAACCAGCTTGCATTTGATTCCTACACCAAAAGACAGGCTAGAAGAGTCACTCTTACTGGTGTCTACCCATAATAAAACAGTGGCAGTAAGGAAGGTGCAAACCTTCAAAAAAACCCCAAACCACTCAGAAATCCAAATCAGATAGATTTCTGCTCTTTACACATAGTTCAATATCTAGAAAATATGTGCTGGGGCTTTCTGACACTTTGAAATATATGAAAGTCAATATATGAAGAATTTAGAGTAGGAACAGTAAATTTAGAACTTAAAATACTCAACACTGATTTAAGTGAGCCCTTATCAAAATATGTATTTTCCTGGGGAAAAAAAAAAAGGAAGAAGCAGAGCAATACTATGCAGTTTTGAAGAGAAAAAAGGATGAAGAAAATTGGGTTCTTACAACGTAAATGATGGGCTGTTAAAAGATAAGAGATGCTGTAGATGATGTCTCCATCACTTAAACTACATCTTTCTCTTGGAATCCAGCTCTGTGTAAACTGCAAGTAGGTAAGACAATGCTTAATGAGAAAAGAATAGGATTCCATTTATTGTAAGCATCACATTCAATTTTTAACAACATTCCAACTGTAACGCTTTTGGAAAATTACTGTTGAAAAATGATGAGACACAATAAACCTATGGTTAAATGTGCTAAATCATGATGATCTGTTTTATGTAGAATTAAGAAGAAACATTTTCCAAAATGTGTGTTGATTTACAACCATTAATTCCTTTCTTTATGTAAACAAATAATTCTTCCTGACATGTTTATTTCTAATCAAAGACCATTTAAGATATTAAAAAAGAATTAAACAGCACTCACTTAACAATGTGTGTTCAGGGCCCTTTCATCCCCCCAAATATACACACCAATTACCTTACCTTTGCAGTGACTCTTCTATCCCAAAGAATCCCAACGTGCTTTGCAAATATAATTAACAATATGGCATCAACGTCCACTGTTGATATGCAACTGCTATTTCTGAAGCTGTCAGCACTTGGCAATACTGTGTAAATGTTTAAAACTAAAGTGAAGAATTGGTTATCAGACTAGGGGGCAAATATAGTCATTGAACTTGGAATTTGATCAGGATTAAGCCCTGGGGGTTACAACCCTGCTCTTTTTATTGCATTCCCAAGGTATCTTGATGGTTAGCATCCTTTAGCTGCACAATGAATAATGATGTTTGACTGGGTGACTGCATCAGAAGGAAGGATAATACACAATGAAAAAAGCTGGTTTATGTTTTCCTTTATTGTTTTCTTTTTAATATAAGAGTTCAAACATTTTTTTCCCAGGATACCTATTGGTATAATTAAAAGGAAAGCAGTTTTGGGGTAGGGATAGGTAAGGTAGTTGCAACTGTATCTTCTGGGTGCTGCTCACTGCACGTCCTTTCTGGACATGCCCCCTTTGAAGGGATTAGCAGCAGGCAGCTCCAGGCAGTCCCTGGGTATCAGCTGGCATGTCCCTGACACACTGTTGACAGTAAAATAAGTTGATTATTGCAGCCACAGAGGCCTGATGTTCTGGAAGAATCTCAAACTGGTCACTCAGGCTGGCCATACAGCCAACAAGGACTATCACACGATACACTGAAACACAGCACGAGGCATTGCAGCTGGAATACCCAACGACTGTGTGCTTCACAAATGGTGTTTTATGAAACAATAAATGGTGTTTATTTCCCCTGGTTATAAAAGAGGATCCGAGAATTCCTCGGTTGTTCCAAAAATGTAAAACAGGATCAGCAGTAAAAGATGTTGAAGCAGCAGCGTTTCCCTGAGAAGCAGCCAACTTAGAAGTGGAATATGGATTAGTGTCATCAGGAGCAGCAGCGAGAGCTGCACAGGCAGTCTGATGGGGCACTTCCTTCGCACATCATTCTGAGGCTCTACAGCTGAGCCACTCAGAAAATCACAGCTGAAAAAATTTTGTCCAGAGCTATCAAGCAGATTTGCACCTTCTCCACACTCTGAATTTTACAGGTTACTGAATAAAGATGAATGAATATCTTATGTAGCAGGTGGAATTTCGATCTCCTGAAAAGAAAAAAATAGCTCCACTACCATAAACAGCAATGGCATGAACTAGAGTTTGATGTGCCATACTGGGTCTTTGCAGAAGTCTGTAATCTCTTGTCGGATGAAAAAAATAAAAGCTCTTTTTAAACAATTCAGTCAATCTCTTCTTTATTTATTTATTTTTTCTTTATTTTTAAAAAATGCAAAAAGTCTCTAACGTTGTGATATAACAAGGAAACATTCAATGAATTTTCTTCTTTAACATGCCATTTTGAGATTATTTAAATATTCTTATTAAATATAAACAGAAAATATCCTAGAAATAAGCCCTCCACACTGATTCAGTGGTAGCATTAATTTCAGTCTCTAACTGGCTGCAGTCAACAAGCCTTCAGAGAGCTTGTGAATCTCTTCTCTTAGTGAAACTGGCCATCAAGATCAAAAACCATAAAGGCATTGATTACTGAATGATTGATGTCTGACTGGAAGACCAACCAATATTTATACTGGGAGTTTTTGAAGTGGCAAAATATATCAAAGCTCCAAAGGCTCAATAATGTGGGGTTTTTTTTCCAATTTTAAACCATTTGGAGTTACCATAGGGCAAATTTAGATCACCTGACAAGGCTCCATTTAAAAACAGTATTCTACAAGTCTGGGTTTACTTTCTAAGATGTCTCAAGGCAGGCACCTGAAATTGCAAGTACCGGAATACTTTAGAAAACATAAGCTTCTATTTCCAAAGCCCTGAAAGTTATTATTCTTGCTGACATCCAGACATGAAAAAGCCTTATTTATTCACCACACATACTCAGAACCACATGACTTTCTTTGCCCTTGTCTGGATTGAGTTGGATTTTCACAGTGCCCTTATTTCGGTCACTTAAGTTTGCTCCTATATAACTTTTTGTGTTCTTATTCACATTCTAAAAAAGTTGAAGAATTCAAAGTAATAAGTTTTCCAGTATGAAGATCTATAGCATTTACCACTACAAAATTAGCTTTTAAAGACCTTCATGCTACCTACAGGCTTAGTAATTCTTTTTATGCAAAGATTCCTTGTCTTGACATTGAAAACTTCCATCTGTTCTTCTGTTAAAGGTGAACTACCTCTGGCCATGAAGAGCCCTGCTCTGTAAGATGGAAAGGTAATGACAGACTATGAAATTCCTCCTTGGTCCATCCCATGGTGTAACATAATCCAAAGGCTTTTACTACCTGGCACATGCTGAGAGCAGGTGAAAAATATGACAATTCCTAATTTTAATACTAAAGAACAACTCTACCCAGAGAGTACTTTTACCCCTACATGTTATTCCTTTGTGCCATCAGGAAACAAGACAAGCTTCTGATTCTCAATGTGCAGATGGGAAGAAACACTGAGGGAGCAGGACCAAGTGACCTATCAAACCTGTGGGTGATATCAGCCTCACAAGCAGGAGCTCATAACTTCCAAATCAGGCCAGAAACTTCCAACTGTGTTCATAGGCCCCTTGGAAATAGTCAAATGGACCATAGAGTCATAATAACTATGCATTTAAATTAGCCAGTTTGCTATAATTGCAAATGTAATCTGAATTCTGTGTGTGCAATAAAATTTAGAACTACCTCAAATATGGTTCTCATAGCAGATTGCAATTTTTAGTTTCTTGACATTGTGTAGATGTCAGGAAAGGGTTACTGTGATCTCTATGTCTTTTAATATGCGCTAAAGATAAGTGAATCAAGATGAAAAAGTACAGGAACCATAGGCAACCTCATAATCCATACTCTCTGTGTTGTTCATTTCCTAAGGAGTGTTCTATATGAGGGAAATTATCTATATTATATGTATACTATAGCAGAACAGATCTATTTTCCATCTGCTACATTTTCCCCCCTTCAAACTCTACTCCCTCTGTTGGTACAATCAAAAGATGGCCACTTGTCCTCAAAGAGAAAAATACAGTAAACATCTAAATTTATATAATTTATTCCACGTTTTTCAGCAAAATACACAAAACATCAACATAATTATTATAGATTCTCAGAAATGAGTTAGGCCTTAACAGTTAGCTACCTCATTTTATTCTAAAATTCAACAAAGTCTGAGAAAATCTCTTTTTTTTATACAATCTTTTGGATATGTCATTTGCCATTTATATTTGATGGCCTTAAGGAAAAAAAAGTTACAAAAAGGTATTAATGCAAGTAGATAATAAAGCTGCATTCTATAAATCTATAGCAGCTTACAGTAATCGTTAAAGCATGCAAAACTCTTTCATCTATTCAAAAATATGCAGTGCACAGAATGCCTGCTAAGGTGCATGACAAGTCAGAGTTAAATATATATTAATAAATGAATTAGCTTCATAAATAATAGCCATAATGACATTTTAGGAGACAATAAGTCTGAGGATTGTCAGAAAATGGTTGATGTATGAGCTTCACGTCTCAGTGATTCTTCAAAATGAATAGGCTTTGCGAGATAGTTCAGACCCACGACCAGCCTATTTCCTTGAATAATTTACTTGTTGTCAATTTGTACAGCCACATTACACATGCAAATTGTGCTGCCTGTGCAAACACCACTTGGAGATGATAAAAACAAATTTACGAAGGCTATAGAGGAAGGATTTATTTCACTTTCTCGCCCAGGTCAAGCAATACATGTATCTGACGATTGTGTGTACCCAATTTTGTTGTAATTATATCAGCAAATTATTCTTTATAATCTTATTATTTTTAGCAGTCTCCTTGTGCTTGGGATAATTAGCTTTCTTCACTCAGTGTAAAAACAATTCAACTTGCCAGCTAGGCAGGGCACAGCTCCATTATCTGTTTTGGGTTTAAATTTATTCCCTATATTCTTGGACACTTTGTGTAAATTAAAAATTTCATAGTCCCTAATACTGTACACGCTGTTCATTCAGTGATGAATTAAGGTCCCTAAACCTCTACGTTTGCTATTAGATATCTCACCCACTTTATATGTTAATCTGTGCTAATGAATTCCACAACCCCTAGCCACAGCGAGATGACTAAAATTATTACCACTTACAGAGATATGCCTTTTTCATTTAAAGTTCAATTCAAATTGCTCCCATAAACAGTCTGCCACACAAAGATACCTCCTTTAAAGAAGAGTTACTTACCTGTAAGTAGAGTTCTCTGAAGGTAGCACTATCTGTGGATACACATTCCCAGCCACGTGACCCCTGGTTTGTGGCAGGGGGGAGTGGATCCATCCCTTGATAGTTAAGACTTTTTCCTCAAGGCACTTCATTACCTCTGCAGCTCCTGTGCCTCAAGGGTTGTTTATATCACAGCCTGTCAACACAACCACCCCGCACTTTTGGAAGGGCCTGGACCAGGCTGAAGAGCAGAGAGGCTCCTCAGAGTGGTGGCCATTGTGTTGAGGGAACATCTACACAGCAGCTCTGCACTGAGCAAATCTCAGGTGTGTGTCCTCTTTCCCTCTCAGGATTGCTACCTATGAGCCTTCGCTGCAAGAACAGCAAATCCACTGAAACAAAAACACAGAAGGCAACGAAAAAACTGGCACAGAATCACATGTGTAGCACTAGAGTCACGCAAGTGTCAGCTTGCCCATGGTGCAGCTTCTTGCACTTCACAGAAAGCCTGGCTACACAACCAAAATTCTACTGCTCTCAAAAGGAAAATAATTTAAATATTACATTTGTCTCAATAAAGGAGAACAGCAATACCCTCTGTTGAGCGATTGTGTTTCAAACCAGTAGAGGGCATTGGCATACACAGAGACTAAATAGGTTTGTTACAGGAGCTTGGAAAATCAGCTGTTATTTATAAAAATGAAACAATAGCACACTTCAAATACAGTACAAAGTAACAAAACTGGCCCTTCAAAGTTAAATCAACATAAAAAATAAAACGATTGAGATGCTTATAAGACTTTTCAATTATATAGACCTTTATTGCAGAACAAATACAAAACTAATTAATTTTATCTAATATCCTTGAAAAGTAGTTAAAACAGTGTTGTTTGTTTCACAAACTAAACCAAGGAGAGGTTAAGTACCATGCCCTAGCTCCATATCTGAGTGCCACATGAGCTGTAACACTCCCTATTGTACTTCTAAACAACGTCCATTAATACACAAAGCAAAATTCTTTGAGAGGTTAAGAAAACTGCTTTCTGATTCTTTTTGTGTAAAAAAAGTCAGGTGCCACTCCATTTGGTGATAGGTAGAAGGGTGTTTCTCTTCTATTCCAGAGAAATGCATCCAAGATCCCAACCCGGCATAAAGATTTTGTATTCATTACAACAAAATCAGGATTAATATACGTGGATCAATGAAATACGTCCAATACTAGGTGAAAACCTTCACATTGTAGTGAATTACATGACTTCAGGTTCCATAAAACATATCCTGCACTCAAAATAACAAATGCAGCAGCAGAGGGGTCAGATTAGAAAACACAACAGTCCCCACACCCCAAGGGAACACCAAAGGGATGAATAAATGCTGTGGCACAACAGAAGTGAACTTCACACCCTCACTGCCTGCACTGGATGGGACCCAGCCCAGTCAGGTTGAGTTTGGTATGGGTACATCTCCAACAGCTCACTGATGCTTTTGCCTTCTGCAAAAAACTTATTCCAGAGAACCCAGATCATCAGCACTTTGAAGTGCTTACACTTTTTTGTAGACCTACACTGCAAGATTAATTTGTTCCTTGCCTTGACCCTCTGAAATCCAGTGCAGCCCTGATCATGTTCTTTTGATGCCCTGGAGTCCAAATGGGCTCAAAACCTTCACAGTTTATGCTCACAACAGACAGGGGTGATGAGAATTCTTCCACCTGAGAGCACTGAAATTGAAAATACCTTGTTCATTCCTCACAGGAATCCTGTGGCAAGAATGGGAACTGAGTACAGATCTTCCAAGCTTCAGTCTGGAATTTTGAACAGGTCTTACTTCCTCCCTGAATTCCCACTGTGTGTTAGTGCTTTAGAAATGCCTTTTTTTAAAGAGTAGACAAAGCAACTGGTTCATGGGCTGCTGATGCTTAAAACCACAGACATATCTTTCTGATTCTGTGGTCAGAATTTTCATCAAAAAGCAAACCTCAGAGGAGCAAGGACATTGTAAATGGTGCCATGAAAATACTCTCATTAAAGCTCAGGGCTTGATGCTACATTAATCAGTTATGTACTTCTCTGCAATAAGAAAATTTAGAAACATCTGGGCAGACTTGCTTAGATCTTATATAGCAGAATATGTGGAAAAAAGCCATCTGTAAACCTTTTAACTGACTTTAAATGTTCATTAGACCATAACTATTTCAAAGGATTGATAAAAAGTATATTTTAAGTTAGCATCAAATTAAAAGTTCAGGAAAGAAAACTCAGAGGCTATTTTATTGTCTTTACATCTCTCTTTCAAATCATACTAATTTTCCTTTCCAACACTACTTTATTGTATTAAATATAACCATGCTAGAAAAATTTCTCATTATGTTAGCAAAAATGAATACAAGGTAGATAGTATACTAACACAATGACTGTAATCTGCTAATACAATAAGGCCTTCCTATTATGTTTAAAGAAGAATCCAGTTCTTGATCATTTTGACACAGTTTGAAAACACTGTTTCAAAAGGATAGAATGGAAATATGGAATATTTCACTGCTTAAGAAAAAGCTTCTTATGTCTTCATTTACTGCTAAAAAACCAGATAATAATGGAAAATTTATATTGGAGTAGATTTCATTTCTGCACTAGGGACTTGGGTATATTTTGTGGAAATAAGCATGTACAGGAGTATTTGTGATTAGCTAAACATGTTTTCAAACCTATATCCAAGGAACTAGTTCAGGCCTTCAGTGTGTTCTATAGCTGGCCTGAAAATGTGAATTGCACTGTGAGAACCTGCCATGGGGACCTGGCATACACACAGCCAGCAGCTTTTCTGGGATCTGACAGCTCTCACCACTTCTGTGACTGGTACTCAGGAAGAGAGTTCCAAAAAGAACCCAAAATACATCTGACAAAGTACACTATCAGAACTGAGACTCATGGTAGTGTCTGTAAATATCCCACAGCAGGTAAAGGAAGAAATAAAGACGGATAAAGAAAAAATTGCCAAGAACCTGACAAATCATAGAGATCCTGGAAGATTCAAATTAAATTTGTTGTTACATTTAATTGCAGCAGTCCTTCCTTCTAAAGTTCAAGTCATTTTTAATAACAGCATCAGAAATATCTAAGCTGTAATTACTGTGGTGTGCCAGTTTGATGTTCCACAGGAATCTCAAAGGCATGACTCGTTTCATTCATGAGAGTCATTGCTTGGCAAGTCTCCAGGACAGGAATTCAAGTGAGAAAGGAAATTAGATCAGTTGACCAAAAGGAAATAAATCAGATTATTTGAATATTTGCTCAATGGGGAACAGAAAAATGCCATCGGAAAAAGTCGACACTGAATCAAGCATTGGCCACAATAGCAGCCCTCACAAATTTGATGTAGGGACATCAGGGCTGGTCACAAGGTTGTGCTGCCTTCTATTTTCTTCTGCAGATAAAAAGACTTTACACATTATTTCAACACAAAAACCCAGCAGCAAGTTGCAAATTCTAATAAGTAGCCAGCAAACTCTTTTGTAGTTTCATCAAGCACTTACTTTGTGAATACAAACACTTCTGGACTGATGAAAGTCCAGCGGGAGCTCCTGCCACCATTTTTCCTATGGAAGAACCTGTGAGAAGTCGGAATTTTTTGTGGGAGGATTGGAGACTACCCTGAAAATGTGGCTTTTAAAATGACAAAATCATTTAATTTGTAATTATAAAATACAGTTAATGTGGATATTTGAGCACTTCATTTGTACGCACCACCAGTGCCATTCTTGCTACAAATTGCTAAAAAAGGAGCATGATGTTTGGATACAAATTGTGTACTGAAATTAAACTTGCCTTCTGAAAATGTATCCCTACCAAACATATAAATTTACAGGTCATAAAGATGTCACACACCTTTTAATTTTTTGAGTGTGTTCAAATTGGGTCACATTAAGAAAATATCGTTCAGTCTAATGGTCTAACAATTCACTAGAACAAATGACAATGAATACCCAGTATCAATACAGTTATTAATTACCAGTTATCTGTGTACCAAATACAACCAATTATTCAATGTAAATAAAATAACTCTCTTAAAAATTGATTTCCCAGATGAGAGGAAAATCTAGTTAGCAAGCTGAGTGTGAAATTTACATGTAGTTCATGAAAAAGTGATTACTTACGGAATTAATTGATTTTAGAAATGAATCTGAGGATGTAAAATTATGGCATAGAAGGAAAACAATCTGAAGATCTGATTTATGTCCATGAGAAAGGCATTTAGTTTTTCCTTCCATGCACAGCCAATCCCAGAAGCTGGGATCAACCAAGAAATCCCCACTCATAGCCATATTCCCAATTATCCACCTTCATAATATTTGCCCTTTTCTCATTCCTCTCTTGTTTGTCCACAACTGGGTCATGTTGTGGTTTGGGGTCAGCAACTCCTTTCTCAAAATTCTCATTATCATATTGAGATAGTGTTTTCAACCTGTCAAACTGTCACTCAAAAGTACATCTTCTCACAGATTATTTGGAAGATGGAAAGCCTCCTGTTTTTCAGACACATTTCAGTGCTGGTGACGTCAGCCTTGTCCCTTCATCTTTTCCTTGTGCCTCCCCTCCCGTTGCTCCTTCTATTCAAGATGTTCTTGGTAGATCACATTCAGACTGCTCCTAAATACCTGTGTCATCTGCCTCACCTATGAGAGCTGAAAGGACAAAGTGTAACAGAATCTTAGAGAGAAACAATTCCTTTGCTCTGCACAGACTTTGCACTTTTGTGGTTTTCTCTTTACCACATCAATCCAAGGCACTATGGGGAACTTTGGAAGGATTTTTCAATACTTGAAGAGTATGACCCTCACTATTCAGTCCCAGCATAAACATTTTGGTGTGGCTCAACTACAAGGTTTACTTTTGGAAGAGACACCATATTCCTTTATGGCAGCAAGGATTGCTGTACAACTTGATGCTTGTCCTTCTGAAAGAAGCTCAAGTCTGATGAGGAGGAGCTGAGGGAGTTGGGGGTGTTTAGTCGGAGAAAAAGAGGCTCAAGGGGGACATTATTGCTCTCCGAGACTCCCTGACAGGAGGCTGGAGACACACTGGCATCGGGCTCTGCTCCCAGGGAATAAGAGATTTCATGAAATGGCCTTCTGCTGCATCAATTGAGATTTAACTTGGACACTAGGAGCAATTTTTTCACTGAAAGGGTGACAACATTGGAACGGGCCGCCCAGGGAGGTGATGGAGCCACCGGCCCTGGAGGAGACTCCGGGAAAGACTTCATGTAGCACCCAGTGTTATGGTCTGCTGGACACAGTGGCTTTGCGTCGTAAGTTGGACACAGTGATCTGGGAGGCCTTTTCCAACCTAAATCGTTCTGAGATTCCGACAACCCCTCGTCAGCACACGCTGTACCCCCAGCCCCGCCGCTCCCCTCACACCACCGCCCGCCATGGCCGCCCCGCCCCGGGACACCCGGGCCGCCCCGCCCCGCTGCCATGGCGACCGGCGCGCCCGCTGATTGGCTGCGCCGCCCCGCCCAATCCGCGCGCGGGGTGTTCCGGCGGTGCCAAGATGGCGCCCAGGTAAACACGGCCGCGGGCGGCGGCGCTGAGGGGGGTTCTGCGGGCGCCGGGACGCGGCGAGAGCCCTCTGCCTTCCCCTAGGCCGGCGTTGGGCCGCGTTTCTCTTCGCCTCGCTGCCTTTGCAGCTGGCCTCCTTCGCTTCCCCGGCCTGCTGCCTCCCCGCAGCGGCTCTTCCCTGCCGGGGCCCGGGAAGGGGAGGCGGCTGTGCTGGCCCGGGAAGTTGCCCCTGTGGAGGCACGGGAGGCGTTTGCTGCTAAACTGAAAGGAGCTATAAGCAAACGCATGGGGGCACCACTTTAATGGACAAGGTGTGGGGAAAAAAAGAGTAGTCTCAGGCTCTGTAATCAAGTTGTCATCTTCTTTCTGAAATAGTAAGTATTTGGGCTTTTATAACGTGCTCGTCTAAAATATGTAGCGATATTTGTGTAAGAAGAGCAAAAATATTTCTGATGACGTGTTTTGCTGTTTCTGTTTTTCTCTTGCGCAGGTTGTTTTTGTGTTGGGATGGGTAACCTGGTGTCTTTGCAGTGAATTGAAATAGTTTGGACTTTATATAAACTGGAAGATGTGGAGTGGGCTGTTACCTCCAGGACTGAATGAAAGTGATGTTGATCTGAGTTCTGATGATGGAGACGAATCACCTGATTCCTGTTCAAAGCAAGAGGAAAAAGAAGATACTGAAAGAGTTCAGGGGACTGGACAGGAAAGTAATGCCAGCAGTGAACCTCTTGTACCAGTGACAGATGAAGAAGGTGAATCTCAAACGTGCCCTCCTGGAGTTTCTGTAAATATCTGGAATGTATGTATCATTACAGGTTTCCAAAAGAGTATAATGCAGTGTACTCATGTGGCTGATTTTTAGAGTAAAATAATTCACTGTTGAATAATCAATACACAAATCTGAAATTGGATCAAATATGATCTGAGTATACAAACCTTCGATTATTTAAAGCCAGGTGAACAGGAATTTAGGAAGGAAGTGATTAGGTGGTAGTTTGGTGGTGATTGAAAGCACAGCAAGGAGTTGTCCTAACTACACAGTTGCATAAAACTTGTGTTTTCAGTGGTTAATGGGCTCTGAGCTACTTGGTAGGTGCTTTCTGCATTGGTAAGGATTTACAGCTCAGTGTTTCATAGCTGGGGAGGGGAGGTGTGCCCTGCTGCTTGCTGTAGGATTAACTGCAAGCATTCAGACTCAAGAGTTCCTTATAACCTCCCGATTCTGCAGTTGCATGTAAAGACTGGGGAAAACAAAAAACCCTTAACAAAACAATGTGGTTTAGGCTTTTGATTCAAAATAAGAACTGGCAAAAATAGTTTCCTTCTTTCACCCCTCAGTTCTTGTAGGTAGCCTGCGGTTCAAGGACCATGCTGTCACTAATTTGTGGTTACAAGCTACCAGCCAGGCAATAAATATACATGGTGTATCTCAGGAGTGCACAACAAGCAGAAGTGTGTTCTGTGTCACATCCCTTGAGAAAACTGTCAGATCTGAACAGTCCTGGGATGTACAGAGGGCACAAAGTCAGAGAGAGGTGATGAAAGATTGGCACCAGTTCCAGTTTAACACCATCAGAGTCCCATGGTCTTGATTTATAGATTGGGATGTAGTAGATAACACAAGGCACTGTGGGTAATTTTACATTTCTCTATGTAATTTCTTAAAAATGGGGGGAAAATTAAAAATACTGACTTGGTTTTTCATAATCTTGTAGAAATTTTTGGAGCTTCAGAAGAAACACCGTGAAATGAAAATGCAAGTGAGAGAGGAAAACAGATGCCGGAAAAGAAAGCGACGCCGAAAAGGTGGTTTTTTAATGGCTAACAGAATTTTTTGTTTTCCAATTAAATTAGTATCAATACATGCTGTTTTGTGGGTATTTTGAGGTTTTGAGGTTTTCTTTTTTGTGGTTTTTTTTTAATGAAGAATTGTACTCTAGCTGTTATCTTGGATTTTATTTTTCTGCTTGTATGCATCAATTGCAAGGTGGTAGTGAGGTTGTAGACAGATTGCCACATAGAATGCAAGTAATATATTTAAAAGGGAGGTAGAACTTACTCAGTTAATACTGATTTATAATGGTTAAGTGTATTTCAGCAGTTTTACAAAACTTACTTCTGCACATTCTGGTTAAAACTTCATAGATATTGCAGGAGTTGCTTACAGCTGAGTGGTTTAAATCTGCATGATCATTGGGTAAAAACCCAGTGTGTTGATCTTTAAAAGAAAATGTGACCAATTAGAACTCTCTTAACTTCATTGGATGCTGTGGGGTATCACTGTGTAATGTTGAATTTTTTCTTTTTTTTTCCCCTTAGCAAAACAGAGAAAGAGCGATGAAGTGGCTAAGAGGTATAACCAGGTCAATGGGATTACCTGAGGTCTGTTAGTAGCAGGCAAAACTTACAATAAGCCTGACCACATTCATAGCCAAAGCCTAGCTTTGAGCACTGTGTAAAATATATTTAAATTTGCTCAGTGTCTCTGTTGGGCAGGCTGAATTTGTACCGGTGATTGCTTGATGGAGTGTTACTGCTTGATTTTAAAAATCTACCCAAATGTATCATTTAATGTAACCTTTGATAGACTTAATGCTCTTCCTGCTTCCTTCATACAAGCTCCTGTTCAGCCTGCTCCTTCCCTTCTTTTTCCTCCTTGGCAGTGTTAGATTTATGATTAGACTCGATCTTAAAGAACTTTTTCAACCTAAATGGTTCTAGGATTCTATCAGCTTGCTTTCAAGATTGTGTAAATGTAATTTCACAAAGGGGGAGCAATAATTAATTTCACTTTTTAAAAAAACTGAATGGGTAAAAAGACCATGTCTGCTAAATGGAAGAGTTTATTTTAGCTTTGAGAAGGATATTACAAGTTGTGGAAAGGGAAGTGGTTATAGTAATGACTTGTTTGTTTGTTTGTTTGTTTGTTTTTAGTAGTCAGCAGTTGGAAAATGAAGAAAAATGGAAAGAACTTACACAATACTTTGGAATCAATGATAGATTTGAATCACCTGTGGACAGCAGGGCTCCACAAAAGGTGACTGTTATTACAAAGGCAGTGTCAGCTTGTGTTTGGCAGTAAGAGAGCTTGTCCTTAACTGAGATAGGAAACTGAGGCTGAGTGTAAAGAACACAGTCACTCTGAGGAAGGATGATTTTATGAGCTTTTTAAATAAATGTCCTTGAATGGTAGCTGTGCTTTCTTTTAAGACAGTATCCAGGCTTGTTTCCTGTCTGGTTTTGTTTTCCTGTTTTCCTGTTGTGAGAGACGGAACACTTCATATGCATTGTTTGACTTTTCCTTTTGTTTTGCTTCGTTGTGTTTTAACTTTAAAATGTGTCACATCAATTCTTCAGTTGACACCAGTGGCTACAAGAATTAAAGGTGCAAACCTAGCATACATTTGACTGGATTCATAACATACTCTGTTCATAAATATTACTCTGTAACTAGTCATATTTGAAGTAATTGGCACACACAATGGATAAGTTAAGCATCTCACTGCATTGTGAGTTTCTGTTAGTGCTGTTGGCTCTATAATATTTCTTATGAAGTTCTCTGTAAGTTCTGTTATGTGAAATGTTCACTTAGCTTCCTTTATGATAATTTTTGTATTTTTCATTTTCTTAAAGTGAGTTTTACATGCAGGTCATGAAGATTTGTTTGCTTCTTACTTTTGGTGGCTATTTAGTTGTCATTGAAGTGGTCAGGATAGATCTGGAATGAGGCCCAAAGTGTTCAAGTGCAGCTGTTTCATTGTAATTTCAGGGATATTATCACTAGTGGAAGATATGTCTTGCTATTTTCAGAAGAGGCATCTTAACAAGGATTTGCCATCACTGCAACTTCCAGTTGTGCATTTTTTTTCGTCTACCACCTGAAATAACTCAAGTGCAGTGTTTGCAGATCACTGTTTCTCAAGAATTCCATTAGCTTTTTCCTTTTTATCTCTTAAAAAGTGTATGTTATGGAACTGTCAAATGTGTTTTCTTTATTTCACTAATATTTAAAATCCGTGAGGCTGTAAATTATCTTTTGGTATGATAGTGAGTATTTTGGGAAATTCTGAAGTCAGTGCTACCCTTCTGTACTCCACCACAAATTTACAACTATAATTTCCAGGAGATAGTTACTTTTTATTGTTACATTTTTCATAAGTGTTGCCATTAAACAAGTTATGTTTACCTCTGAAAATAAGAAAACAACCCTTAAATCCTGAAGCTTTTTCATTGTTTTCCATAGGGCTGCTAGAATTTTTAATTTATTAGCACAGTGGAGTGGCTTTGTGCCAGAACTCTGGTTTTTGGGTAGAGATAAGATCTTAGAACTGTAACTATACAGTGGTAATTGCCATTCTTCATGTTACCTGACACATATATTTCACATTTTGTTTAGAAAGCTCCAGGGATGGAAGAGATAAGCCAGATCTTCAGATGAAATTTTATTGTGACAGGCATAAACTAGCCCGTGTAATTTTTTTAACCTATAGTATTATCCTGCACATAAGGTGGAACTAATGCAATGATTTGTGCTCAGGCGGCCTCTCAGTGAATTCTTAATTATACTGTCCATTGCAATACACAGCCAGAGTGATTTGTGGTACTCAGAAATTACAGGTTTATGCAGTGTCTTAAAGAATTTTATGAAAGAAATATTTTTAGAAAGGAGGTACTCCCTTTAAATATGTTCTTTTTTGTTCTAAAGGCATTTATTTTTTTTTTCCCTAGTCTGGCCTTGAACTGAGCATAGAGAAGTGTGTGGCTGAAGGTGACATTGCCAAGGCTGAGGAGCTGAGTGACAGATTAGCCATTCGTGAGGTAAGTGGGCTGTTAACAAAAACTCGGAGGGGTCATTTAGTTCTGCACATCTGGACTGAAAGTGTCATGAGTAGAGCAGCATTGAAGATTGTTTGCAGCATCTTTCCTGTTTCCTGAGCAGATTCAGTCAGTGATTGAAGGACTTTGCTGCTGATCTGGCAGTGCTTGGACAGCTTTAGCTGTGTTTAAGAATTGAAAATACATCCATGAACTGTCCAAGTACTTGCTTTAGGGCCTTGCTGCTCACTCCACAACTCAGAGGAGTTGGTATCTGGTCATCTGTGTTGAACTTTTGTTTTTTCTCTATGTTGCAAGCCAGGAGGACAGGAGTAGGATGTTCTCTTTCTCTCAGTTCCCTGTGCCTCATAAGTTTTTTTTGCATTACCTCTCCCATAAGCTTGGGAAGCCTGAAGACAGGTAGAGATTTAGCAAGCCTAGAGCAAATAAGGAGATATGAACCCCAAGTTATGGGCCAGTACTTGTTTCTCTTGTATTTATGTGGTCAGGTGTTGATGGCTGGAAGAATTCTGAAGAAGAATGGGTGTAGACAGTTGTCTCTCTGTACTACTGCTGTAGCTTTAAAATTGTGATGGATATTTTTTTCTCCTTGTCATAATTGTTCAGTGTATAAATACATAGCTAAAACCAAGTGCAAAGTAACACCATTTTTTCAAGATGTTGTCTTGATAGTTGGTGTAGCTGAGTAATTTCATGGAAGCTGTGCTCTCTTTGCCACAAGTGGGAGAAAAAAAAAATCTGTATGTAGATGTCTTAGTGAATACTTAAAACTGGTGAGGAATCTATCAGATAGCTCTGGTAACTTCATCTAAGAAATTGTCCAATTTGTGCACATAGAGTAGTTGGTAGCAGCTGAAGTAAAGACAGCTGAAGTCCACAGAGGCTGTTTTACCCACTGCTAGTTGTGCATAGGGGAGAAAATGGAGAGGAAAAAATTAGGTTAATAAAATAGTTTAACAGTTTTGAAGCCAGGTAAGAAAAAAAAAAATATTTCAGTGAGTGGAAAAGTGATATTTTTAAAGTAATATCAGTAGTATGATTTAAACTATAAATCTTCTAGATTTATACTAAAAAATAATTATATAATGTTTTGCTTTCATTCCTTTATCTTGAATATTCTTCCATCTTCACAGAGGTAATGGCAATTTTCTGTCCACTGTATATGCTTGCAAAATTCAAAGGTATTAGAAGAGGATTAGGAAAGCAAAGACAAATTTTAGCTGCCTCTCATTCTCATACAAATATTTTAAATGTTTCTTAAATACAGTGTTTTAAACTAAGCTTTAATGTAAAATTGCAGATTTAAATCTGTTTAATGCAATGTATTACAATATTGTGATGACTCTAAAAACAGACAGCTTTTGAAGTGGGAAATACAGTTCTTAAGGTTCTCTGAGGTTAGGTAAAAGTAACTGTTCCTCAGTGAGTGTTCTTACAAAATCATTAAACTCCTCCATTTAGTCACTCAGGGCAGTTTCTAATGACTGGACTCTTATCTGCCTTGTCACCAGTGACCGCAAAACTTCAGTCTGCAAAGATAACAGCTATTGACAGTGGTAGGAATGTGCCCTGGTGTTCCCTTTAAGTCTGACCAGCTTCTGACTGTTTTATTATGTGTACAACATGAACAACTTGCTGTTCTCCTTCACAAATGTCATTATCCCATCTCCTCTAAAGTGGTTGGAGTATTATAATCAATAAAACATACTGAGGTTCTAGTGCAAATTGTTTGACTATAAAAACAAATTAATGTAAGAAGTTTTAAGGTTTTGTAATATTTATGATAAACTGTTATCTGATTTTGGTAGCCATGGGATTATACAACATCTAGCATATCCCAGGTGCTCCAGCAGTGTATTATTATTTGTGGAACATTAGCTCCAAATTGTTGACTTTCAAATATTAGCGTGTTGTAATTCTGAAAACAAAATGCTTGAAACATTATTAGTATTCACAGCCTTGACTTGGTTTTGGTTAAGTGGGTTTATCTGAACAAATAATATGTTGAAAGAAGGGAAACTCAAATGGCTGGCTTGATCTCTCATGAGGAGTTCTGTCGAGGCAGAATCCATGTGAATTCACTGGGGTTCTCTGCTCTTGTAGAGATGTGTTCCATTGCTCACTGCAAGGTTCATTTTTCTTTGTGATTTTCAGAATCTTGTTTTTTTAATGGAACTTTTAAAATACTTTTTTTTTTCCTAAGGAAATTCTTCTAACAGTGACTGTTTCAGTGAAGAGCTATAAAAAGAGGATTTGATTATGGAAGAGGCTGATTGAACAGTCATTGTTTTGTACACAAGTACACTTAATAAAATATTGCTTTCATGTTGTATCCATTCAATTGCTACTTTTCTTCTCTTAGCAGTTTACAGAAATGTCGATTTCAATATACAATGCCTCTAAGAAGTGAGTTAATTTTAAATTATGTGGCTGTTTGTATCCCTCTAACTTCCAAATGCAGCACAGCTCTGTGAGCAAGTCAGGCATGGAACTACACTGTGGCTGTATTGAAGTACACCACTTCTGAAGTCTGGAGTAATAAGTGGATGAATTATTGTTCTTTTATCTCAACTTCATCTCTTTATGTATAGTTTTCATTTTTCTTGAGCGGTGTCACGGGGCTGGGGACAGAGAGTGTGTGAGAAAGAGCTGTGTGGTGTTTGGGGTGCAGCCCCCCTTGCAGCCATGTGAGAAATGTTCAGTGGGTAGGTGTTCTTTTTGAAATCAGGTGTATGGGGTTTTAATCGGCACCATTTTCTTTTGCAAGAAGCAGTGACTGGAACCTGCTGATAAAGCTTTTGCTTTGAGGCACAGATCCCAGAGTTCTTACAGCCGTTTCCTGCCTTAATAAGTGAAACTAATTTTTGATGTATAACATTTATAAGCCTGTGAAACTGATAGGGCAGCTTCAGTATTTAGAAAAATGAAGCCAAAAATAAACAGATGATGAGTATAGACGGTAGAAACATGTCCTAAAAAGCAAAGGAATGTCAAAATGATGCTGTCAATATCCTGTCGTTGTGACACAGTGAGAAAAGGTTTTTCAAAATCAGATTCATTTAAAATCAGTGATGACTTAGGCAATATGCATAATCTAGCAGCTGTCAGTGCATCATGGAATTTTGCATTCTAAAAACCTAAATGGTACAGCTTTAAAGTTTTGGGTCTTCAGGTTTCCAGGTGGTACTTGTTGCAGGTTCTTTAAGGAAATTGTTACTGCACTGCATTAAATGAACTATCGGGCAATATATTATTTTTTATTTTCTTTTCTTTGACAAAGACACACAAATGCTGATTTTAAAACAGCTTCTCAATCCAGGAGCTTTCAAGGTTTTGGTGTGAGAATTAGAATTTGAACACCTCGTGCATGAGGCTGTATTTACTGGTGGCTGCATGGGTGGATTCATATGTAGCTTTTGAGACTGGCTGATGTGTTCCCCCTTTTTTGTTGGCAGTTGCATTTCTATTATAAAAATTAACTGTATGTATTACACTGCTGAATATTTTGTCTAATCTCTGCTGGGCAAACCTCACTGCCAAGTGTTACCCCTTGTCTCCTGCTGTCTGTCAGTCGTCGGGGTAGCAGATCTCTACCTGTGGCATCCTTGGCCATCCCCACAGTGCATTCTCTTGTGGGGTGTTCAGCTTCCCTGAGAGGTCTGGTGATCCTGAAGTTCTTGGTTTCATTATTTTATACACAAGTGAAGATTTTCCTGAAAAAAATAAAGGCACCTCTGCATTATGTTGTAGAGAATAATTTAGGCTTCAGTAACTCTGCTCCTTCAGCTTCTGGCTGGAGCACCTCAGTGCTGTGATGCAATTAGTGTCCAAGATCAACACTGCTTTGATAAATGTGTTGAGCAACAAAATAATGCAGGTGGGTCATACTCCTTAATTCACTGTAGAGCTTCAAGCACAGTTAGACTGAGTTATTTCTTTAATACCTGCAGTACAGTACTATTAGTATTAAAAAAAATGAGCAATTCATTGCGGTGTGCATGGTACAATATGCACAGTTAGTGTTTATTATTGTAATCCAGTTGCTGCCTTTGTTATCACGTTCCAGGGCTTCCAGCATGGGCAGAGTCCTTCATGTTTTATAGTTGTGCTGTTCAGATGTAGCCTGGCATACCTAAAGCTGCTGTTTGAACATTGCATTTAAGGATGACTTACTTAACTTGAGAGATGCCAATAGAAATATTAATGTAGGAGTTACCCCAAAAAATCTGAGTCTTTTAGAATGAAAGTTATTAAGAAAATAAAGTACATGTGAACACTTAGCTGGGCTGAAATGACAAGATTTTTTTGGTGATGCCCTGGGGTAGGATAGCTGAGATGTAATAGTAGCAGATACTTGGGATATGGAGCTGGGAACAGACACTTGGAATTACGTCAACTTCTCAATGCTTTGTAAAAATTTTTGTGGAATTCTATCTTGAGATGTAATTAAATTGTTCCTGCTGTGTTAGTGGGAATCCACCTAAATTTCTTTAAAGAATAAATGTTGATAAATTAGAGCACTGTGCACAGCTGGATGTGTTTATCCCTTTGAGTAAGGATGGTATGTGCAGAGATCTGCTAATTTCACTCTGCTATAAATCAGTTTCAATCTGGAGTGATACTTGTAAAAATTATTTTCATAGTAAACCAAAAAGTCTTATAAGATTCTGCACTATAACTCCTTACATATATTTTTTCCTCCTAGAGAAAGAGGTTTTTTTCATTGTGTTTTTGTGCTCAAATCATGGTTTGGTTGTATTTGCAAAATGCAGAATACAGATTTCTTATGGCTCTAATACTGTGAGAGCTGATCTGACTAAAGCCCAAACTTTGCACATATTGGTGAGGTTTTTTTTGTGTGAACTGCCTGGTAGGCAGGTGCCACATTGTCTAAGAACACATTAGCCTGAGGACTGTAACTTGAACACAGTTATATAATCTTGACCATATTAGACTTACCTGTCAAAAGTAACTTCTAAAATATTTTGTAATTTAGTGTGCTAAATTGCTGCAGCACATGTCAGTCTCTAAATACCCCTGACTTTTTGACAGCATTTCCTGAGTGCCTGGCTTAGTGTCTTCTGGCATTTTGGAGAAAGACTTAAAAAGCTGCAATTTATGGGGACACTGGTGTTTAATCCAACTTAAATGAAGGATCTACGTTGTAATTGATGAAATTAATTGGCTATTCACTGGAATATGATCCTCATGTTACAGCAAGATCAGTCCTGCTGTTGTCTTTAAATTGATGCATTAGTTTTGACCATTTTCTCGTAATCAAATTAGTATCTCCTGTCTGCAAGTAACCTCTAGTCATATAAATAAGAAAGGGAAGCACACAAGGCAGTTTGTTGGTTATTACTGCTGAGAACCATTCTGGAAACTGGTTTCCATGTGGGAATCTGGGTAGGAAATAGTTGGTTGTGATGACATTACTGTCAGAGATGGACAGGAGTTAGTACTTGATGCTCTTCTGTTGGTAAAATAAAATTTCTTAAGTTCTGTGCAACGTTCACAATTTCTCACAGTGTTTTTAGGTACCTGAAGTGGTGCAGTTTTATGTGAAGTGTAACCAAGCACAAATTAACTTGGAACTCTTGTTGTGGAAGAACTGTCCCCATCACCCCCCCAAAAAAAAAGAAAAAAAAAGGTTTTTTATCTGTGAAGGATTTCTTTCTTACCTTGGTGAAGGTGCTTCCAAATACTCCTCTTCATTGAGGTGGTTTTCTTTTAACCTTTGGAACATGGCAGGGTTATCACCTAGAATTACATTCTTATGCTCCCTTAATTATGTATATCTTTTCCTTAACAAACCTTAAAAAAAGATTTCAGATGTTACAAGTCTAATTAAAGAGACAGACAAAGCACAGTTTATACTGTAGATTTTTTCTGCAGTTCAATTAATCAGCATGTTTTCTCTTTTAATTAAAACCATTTTAGTAAATTAAAGCCCACAGCAAAACACATATATAATTTGTTTGTAATTAGCTCTTAATTGGTGGTAGTTGAAGCTTAGCACCCTTGGTTTCTTTCTTCATGATTGCCATTTTATTAGCAGCCAGTCATTAATTAATCTTTTTTTCTAATTAGCTTATAAAACTGTTGATGGCACATTATTGTAAATGTGATTTTAAGTTCAAAGCTTGTTAATAAGCTTTCTTACTTAGAAGAACAGAGATAAAGAAATTGCTGAAAACAGTACTACAGTTCTTTTTTTAAAACTGCCTTTGTTATAAGGGGGCTCTGTAAAGCATCTAACAGCTTATGGTTAATTTTTTAATGCTGTGTTTTCTTGTGAATGGAGGAAGTTACTTGCATTTAAATGTTTAAGTCTAGCAAAGAGCTTAATATTAGAACAGTTTCCTGTCCTTGCTCCATTGCTATGTCATCCAAATATAATGTGGTGTTGAAATACACAGCATAAAAATACAACAAAGGTATTACAAAAGTATTTTAAAGGGGAAGTTGAGCACATCATTGAAAGGGGACAATTTTCAGTGCAAAATCCACTCGGTATTCTTGTTTGCTTTATATATTTTATATACGTCAGCAATGGATAACATTCCATAACATAAAAGGAGAAAATCATTGCTAGAGGCAAGCCTGGAATAACTAGATTCATATTTGATGAGAAACTGTAACACTATATTAAAAGGCTGTTTGGCTTCTCTGCTATGATCACAGGATATTTCAGAACCTGTTTGAATATAGATGTTTTGTTGGAGCTTTTGTAGGTTTAATATTTTGTATTTCATACCTCAGTATTTCTGGAGCAGTTCTTGATTCCGTTGTCTCATACTTGTATCGTTCAGCATTTACATTTTACAGTCCTATCTTAAAGGCAGGTCTTTGCTTTGTGATATTTAATGTTAAATGTCCTGATTTGCAAGGAAGTTTTCTGGAAGTTACAGTAGATTCTGTTGCAACTTAATAAAAATGTTTACTCTTCTGCCTGAACTTTACATTCTATTTCAACTTCAGCCATTTCTTTGCTTGTTTTAAAAGTGTTTTATGATGCTGTGCAAGAAACACTAGAAAGGGATAGCTGACAAGGAAAAAATTAAAAATTGGATAAAAAGTAAATGAATAATGTCATATTACTAAAAAGATGAGAGGCTAATTTGTGCCGACTTTTTGCTAATTTTGTTCAAGCCTCAAAATGAGGAGCTGTCACCCGTTCTGTGTAGCACTGATGACAGTGCCAATGATCCATGAAATAAGCTGCCGCTGGCTTTGTTCTGATAAGAATGAACAAATCTGCACAATGTACGGCTCCCAGAATCTCATTTTCATACTTGCATGCAGGCTAAAAGAAATAAGCTGTTTGCAGGCTTGATTAATCAGACATTTGAGGGTTTTTTGTCTCTTTGATCTCTTTCGTCTCCTAGGTAACTTGCTTGACATTAATGTTGAGCTTGAGTAAAGACAATCAGGAATTGTAGACCAAACTGATATAAAAATTAAAGACCTTAACACTTTAAGTACTCCAGTAATGGTTCCGCTTTACTTCAGAAAACATCTGTTTTCATTTAATTAAAGAACAAAAGAGAATAGCATAAATATTTTTCATAGAGACCTGTTATTCCATAAAAAGTTAAAGTATGATAATTGGTATTTTTAAATAAATGCCTTGGAAGTGTTCAAAAAGAAGCAAAGCTTCAGATATTTGTTACAAGGTAACAATTTCAGATGAGTAGGAAATTTTCATTTATGCTGCATTAAACATCTAGAGCAAGATATTTGGCATGATTATTGGTCAACTTCAAAATGGAAAGGGCTTTGCCCTGTCGAAACTAAGTTGTTTTTTAAGTTTGTCTCAAAATACAAACATATATAGTGTTACAAGGATGAACCATTATGTCAGCTTTACTACCCAGTATGATTTACACACTTTAAACCTGTAAAATTGAAAGGAATTTGAAAAAAAAATGTCGCAGTGCGTTTGCTTGAGGTTATGCAGACGCTTTTACAAATCTTCCAAGTGGCTGTAAAGATGAATGCCTCAAGGGTCTAGCCAGGGCCCTGCTTTTCCAACCAGCTAAAGCCCTTATCTTAAATCCAAGCAAAGTACCATTAATCTTTTTGAAAGACCTTTTATGGCTTTTAATATATCCCAAATTAGAACATTTTACACCCTTGGTTCCTGAAATATGGTGATAAAAAGCCTTTAGAGCTTAATTTTCCTTACTGCGTGCTCTGACCAATTTGCAGTTCTTTGTGATAATGTTTAGACACCTTAATTAAAATGCAGCAAAATATTGGATGTTCTATATGGAAAATGCTGATACTTTGACTACACAAGAAATTGTTGTATATATTTTTATTCATGCTTTCTTACTTCTTTTAAGATTGTATTTTATTGAGTTATCTGATGACCTGAAATGTTAGTATGGTGGGTTTTTTTTAATGTAAAATCCATTGACCAAGCTTTTATGGATTTCTTATGGGGGGGAGCAGGGAGTGAAGATGTATGTCTGGGTTTGGGTGGGAGCAGAAGACATTTAATCTGACTAAAATGTGTGTGTTTATATGCAACATTTGTTTTTGTATCTTGAAAATTTGACTCTGTGTAGCCTAGAAATTATAACAATGCTGCAAAATGATTCTGCATTTACTTCCACATGCACTGCAGAGGCTCTTATTGTCCCATTTTTTCTGTACTTTTCAAAGATGGAAGAACTCATTCTGTCTTCCAAAAAATGCAGATAAAGATTTTTCTGCAGCCCTTGTTTAGAGCTCCCTTGTGTATATTTGTGTGTGTATAAGTGCTCAATAGGCCAGTAGAATATATTTTAAAGAGGTTCTGTTATTCATCACACAGTAAAAGTTAATTTTCAAGTGTGTTAGGAGGTAAAATACCTCTAATAAAGGCATGGTTCTGCTGACTGACTTCAGCCATCAGATTGCTCTATTGTTTAAACTAATAATTACTCCTGTTTCAATTTAAAAGTAAACATTTTTTGAATATTTTAGGTGAGTTTTCTTAAGCATTTTTATACTGCAATTATATTAAGGTTAATAGCTGCCCTTAAATATTAAGTGACAATGCAAATAAAAGAATGTTATGTTTTAGTCTTTGACCTGAAATTTAGCAGTTCAGATGTTGGCATTGAATTACTGTTAATAAAAAATATTAATGCTCAGGGGAAAATTACGTAGATAATATAAAAGTTTTGAAGTAGCTGGTCACAGTATTTTGTGCATGAAGATGATTCCAAATATATATTTAGGGCATTATAACACATGCAAATAGTGGATGAGAGACTTGTTTAGTTTTTCCTTTTTAAATATTATGTTTATGAAAATATCTGTTTTCCTTTCAAACTGTTATGCTCAGCTCCTGTCTGCTTGTGTTGGCAGCATTTAGAGCCTCAAACAAAGCATAAACTGAGTTGTGCTTGCTGCCTTTCTTTAAAAGCTCCTTTTTTCATTCTTGAACCCTGAGAAGTCCATTACTTGGAGCTTGTAGAAGAGCTTGTGATGCTGTTTTTGCTTTTTTTTTTTTTTTTGCTTTGTTAACAAAATGATCACCTACCTATTGTGTGTTTGATGGGATAGTTGTGGAAAATGTGTCAGTGCATCTACACCTGCAGATGTGTTCTAGAGTTCTCTTTCATCTTACCTGGATAAAGCATTCCTCAGAGTAAATACTTGTCTGCATAGATGCTGCTGATTATTCAGGTATATTACCATTAATAGTAGAACTTCAGCCAAGGTGTTAAAGAGTATTTTTCCCCTTGGGTCTCCCATTCTTTGATGCCCCCATGACATTTTGGGGGACATTTAGAATATCCAGTTTGCTGGATATAACTGTTTGCTAATTTCAAGAGGTTTGGTTGTGGATTGAAGGAAAACCTGTTTTCCCACATCAGTTTGTAGCAATTTGGGGTAAATGAATTGCATGCTTGTCTTGGACAATAGCAGTAACTTCTGAGAATGAATTCCTTCATAACTCATGTCAAGTCAAGGCAGCAACCACAAAATTTAACTACAAGTTATGAATGTTGATTAAGGGAAATAAAGTGGTCATAGTTCACTGTATCTTCTCCCATCTTTTTTACTTTACTCTTCCCTGCCTTTCTCGCCTGCGCTTGACATTCCCTAAAGTGAACTTAATTCTCACAGTGCATCAGTTTATGGATGTTTTTCACCTGCATGGAAAGCTGGCATATCACACCTTTGCAATATAAAAGCAAGGGTGGAGATAGACACTAAGGACACTGCATCAAGTATTTTTGGACAGACTGATTAAAACATGTCTAGTGGTTCTAGTGAGAAATGTGTTATGTTAGCAGCTCTTCCTGTATAAAAATGTCTTGTTGGGTGTTTTTGACACATGTAAGACCTGATTCTGTTGTGTTGGCATAGCTGAGCAAGACTGGTCCTGATAATGGAGACTGTGTATTTGGATATGTCTGTCTGTATAAAACAAACAAGCAAAAGGATCAAATAAGCGGTTGCCTTTGGTTTTGGTTTTGAAAATGAAGGATTTGTTGAAAAGGATTGCTTGCCTCAGGATCCTACAGCTTTGTATTTCCCTCAAGAGACATTCTTGTTTGTCCAGTCTTAATAGTGCATCATCAACCTAATATTTGAAATATATTTTAGTATCTATTGAATTTTGAGAAACAATATCAGACCAAGTAATTTGTGAGGCTTAAATTTCATATGAGCCATTTGCATCTAATCAGTTTTCCTTTGTTCCTTTTCATGTCTTAGCTTGGTGTGAAAATTGCCAAAGCTGCTGCTTGCCGCAACTTTGTAAAAGCCAAGCAAGAAGCAGAGGCTGCCCAAGAAGCTCAAAAGAAAAAGAAGCTTGCTTGGGGGTAAGTCATTTGAGTATGGAATTAAACATTTGTGGTTTCATTGGCACTAAGTGTGTACAATACAATCTCAGTTAAATGTTTTTTTTTTTAGTTGAAATAGGTTTGTGCTAATCTAATTTGTTTAGTTTAACCTTGTTGGGTTTTGGTGGGCTTTTTTAGGAGTGTATCAGACCTAAGTACAGAGGCTTTATCAGAAATAAAGTGGTGGTTGTGTGGCTGTATTTGTCTTCATGTCTTTATTACAGTATTAAAAATAAGTGATTTTTGTTGTTGTTAAGAATAACATGGTTAAATACCTAAAACACATACCCTCATCATTCCTAATGTGTATTTTGTGCTCTGTTTCAGATTTGAAGCCAAGAAAAGATGGGAAACAAAAAGCAACATGGGATACATGTAGTCCATCCTGTTTTCCTCAGGAGTTGAATACCTGTTGTTACTTGAAGAATATTTGTGGGCACCTTATTAAATCTAAACATAAAACCCCCCCAAAACATAAACACATCAAATACTTAGTATTTATATTAATGTTTTTTAACTGCACTGTCTTGTTTTGTCACTCTCTTATAAATAATACAGCAAAAATACGATCTAAATATCAATACTGTGTTAAATTTTCCTCCTAGATATGAAACCTAAAGATAATACATTTCAGGATGAATTTGGAGTCTGGTAGAGAGTTCTCTGAAGTTGAAATAAAATCCTTGGTCCAAATGTGTTTTGTGCTGTACTGCAATTATAATGTGTGGGTGTGAGGAGAGGGGTATGTTTGCTTCTGGGGCTACACAGACTTAATGCAGTAAATACTTCTTTTCTTCTTGTAAGTTGGAGGAAGACACTAAATAAAGAGGAGCAACCCCAGCCTGTTTTTTTTAAACCAAGGGCATTTATAGCCTTAGTAAATATAAATATATAAAAAAGAACCAAACAAGAAAAAGTCCATCCTCCCTCTCCTGGAAGGATCTGGTACTATTGGTCATATTCTGGTGCCACGTTCTTCATAATGTTTCAGATTCCCAGTTTTCTTTCCTTCCTAAGAACACAGGTTTTTAAAGTCCCAGATAAAAATATATTAATACATATCTTGGAAAAATATCTGAACTGTTATGTTGTACAGTTAACTGCACCCAAGATACAAATGCAGATTTTACTCCAAGTCAAATGTTTTACAGATCAATTAGGATTTGAATGTTTATGTTATAAGATTATAACAAGAATTGGTGATTATGTTTCTTCAGAATTGTTCTCAGTGAAAAGTAAGTACACATTCAAAACTAATAACTTTTCTCCCTGAAGCTCTTGCATATATGTTTAGTCACCACAATGCCTGAATTGAATTGGTAATGTAAATGTCAGTTATTGTTAACCAAGATTAATATGTTTCAGGCCAAAGGTATGGTATTAGTGTAATGGTGATTTACTGTGGAAGTACTTGGGGCTAAAACAACTTGCCAACAAATAGCAATTTGAAGTTTTACAGCAGCAATTCGAAGAGTTCAGGTTTGCAGTCCAAGATGGAATAGTGCATTTTTGTTCATTAGCCCTCGGGATATTTGATTCTTTTTTTTAACATCATATTTCTTTCACACAGATGAGAGTTTGCAATATGGTAATCTGCAGTTAGCTGTAATTAGTTACGATGACAGAGTTGAATACAATTGCCAGGATTGTAAATTGGGGGCTAAACAGGTTTCTGCAGTATAACGTCATAAATCTCACACTATGGTTTACAAACTACATTGCTTTGCAAACTTTTGTGTGGAAGGAAGCAAGTGCTATCTAGTGAAGTGATTGTAAAGGTAAACTGCATGTTTGCATGTGTAAACACACAGGTTATACCATAACCCTACATCAGGATCTTCCTCAGTTCCAAATGTTCCTGTCCAGAAGCTACAGGCAATCTGTCCATGATTTCTGGGGTTTTTTTAAATCATCAGGAAGATGGGTGTTAGATACAATTGACCTTTGTTATATACTGAAATGTAGAATGGTGCTGATAATTAATGCCAAACACACCAGCAGCATTCCATTAAACTTTTTAAAGTATCATTTATTAAATAAGCTATTTTCTGTTTTGCAGTAATTGCTGTTAAGTGTAATGGTATTTGTCAAATCAAGATCTTGATCTAATTGCAAGGATCAGTGTTCTTTGTTTTGAAAATGTGCTTTAACAGAAACCCAAGCCCTCAAAAAACAGCTCTTGCCCAGCTACCTGTAATATTTTAGACTAAATCAATTAATTTTATATTAGGCCATTAATAACAACTGTTTAGGAAGTATGCAGAATATTTGCATCAGGTCACTTGTGTGATGAATTTAAAAATGACCACATTTCAAACGTCTTTATCCACCTAAAGTGTTTGCTTAAAATACTCATGGATTTCCAGAATTATACCATGTTCAAAAATCTCTTGACAGGGAAAATACAAAAGCCTAAAACAGCTTTATAGAGTTCATATAAATATATAAGAAATAAGTGAATGCAGAACTGTACCTTTAATAATCATCATCCTAAACTGATGATCTGTTTTTAAATATCTTGCATTGTACTGACACTTTTTTTAAATTGTTTTGGACTGTGATGTAAATTTTGGCCAAGTAAGTAGAAGTGCATTCTGAGACTTAATGTTTCCTGTTTAATGGTGTTAAATGAATCCAAATGCTTGTTTCATTTAACTGAATGCTTTTTAATCAGCTTAAATATACAAGCTCTAACACTGATCTAAATTTGAGATGTAAGAATAATTCTTTTAGCAGATTAAAAGTTTGCAATATCTTTGTTTGGCTAAAATTACAGATCTCGAGGAATGTACTTGAATTATAAATATCAGTACAAATCTGTTGTGACGCCAAATATTTATTAGAAGTTCATTTGATGCTATCTTGAGTTGGGCAACAGTTCAAAAGCAGCCCTGCCAAAGTGTTTCCTCCCTCTCAGAAGTCCTGAAAATCATAAATGCATGCACTGGTTTTATCCCAGTTTTTTTTTTCTCCACCAATTTCATCCAGCATCAGTCATGGTACTCTCTTGGATATCCTGAGTAGCCTTAAGTCTTTTGAGGAAAAATTGTGTAACTTCCCAAGTGTGGCTCTCTGGAGTAAACCAAGAAACTACCTGGAAATGTGCTCTCAAAATTTATTTGTAGAAATTGAGCAAGGCTGTTTCTAGAGCATCCTGGCCTGCTCCAGCCTCACTCTGTTGTGGGCTTTGTCAGTCTGGCCTCTGATCTGGGCTTGTCACTCAGGTGCTGTGCCAGGGTGAGGGGTTTGCTTTGGGGTTTTCAGCAGCCCCAACCATGTCAGGTTGGGTGGCTCTGCACCATTTCACTGAGCAGTGTTGATGCTCCTTGAACACTTCTCACTCAGCTGCCATGTCTTCATTTCTGCTCCCATCTCATGTTCTGGCAATTCTATTGTGTTTTAAGGCCTACATGAGAAATACTTTTATCAGTTCCTGTGATAAAAAAATCCAGTTTGAAGTTTGACAACAGCATACTAATACAATTACTTGTATTTCTTAATACTGCATTCCTGAGCTCCTTAACCAAAGAGTGGCTGCAGGGACAGTTTGACAGATAAAAACATATATATAGTTGTTAGAGTTTTAATAGTTTTTTGCCTGGAACCATAATCTGTATCATTATTTTTTTAGTTTAATTCTGTTGGACAAGTTTCAAAGATAAATGTGGTGTGTAATAAGTCTTTGCAGCCTCTAATTTGTGAAGGAGTGTCTGTCCAGTTAATACTTGCTCATTGAAGCAAGGGGTTTTGAAATAGCTGAAGTACGAACTGTAATTACTGATGTCTGTTTCCGATTCACCTATGGCTTCTGGCATTTGATCAAAAACTGTAATGTATTGCTTAATCTCAAAGCATTCCCCACTTTCAAAAATATTTACCTCATGAGAATTGCACAGCACTAAATGACCTTAGCACAACCAGAGTAGATTTTTATTTGGCATTGATCATACGTAGCTAATCCACCAACAAGTATTTTTCCTGTTATTTTTGAGCGTTGGTAATTTAGGTACAGATGTGTCTGTAGTGTACCTTTAGTGCAAGCTTAAAGCATCTTAAAAAATATTAAATATATTAATAATAGGGTGGGATTTTTACTTCACAAATGGGGTGGCTAAAAAGAGGAGTACAAAGGTTGAGCAATTTATGTGAGGGCAAACTCCTGGCTGGCAGCAAAGTGGCGAGTGAAGGAATCTCCTGGTTTGCTGTTTTGTCAAAGCTGAGAATAACAGAGAGAAATCAGTCTTGAACAATTTTGTGGCAGGTGCCTAATCCTCTTTGAAAGTCATTGGGAATTGGGCACCTCATTACCATCTCTCCCACCGAGAGAGTAAAAGAACTGTGATATTGAATGCAGATGTTCTGAGCATCACAAGAATAAGTAAAAGCCCGAATTTCATTTGAGAAAAGTTGTCATTTTTTGTGTTGAAAAATGCCTGCATTGCTTTGATCTGTCTCCAGCTGTGTTTATTTTACCATCAAATCTTGTCTTCCCAGTTTCTGTGGGATTGTAACAGAGTTGAGAGGTTTCTATTTCTTTACTTGTAATTGGACCTGGAATAAAACATTTTGCCCTGAAAAAAGCATAGGAGTTAAACAGACACTAAAAATGAAAGCAGCCAGCTTTATAAAAGGAGATCTACCTATTTTACATGTGATTGTGCTTGCCATGCTCATTCTCTGATATTGAATCATCATCCTGACTTAAATAGTATGTTCCTTTCTCTTGGAATTTCCCAGGTGTGCTGCTGGCCTGACTCACAGATGGAAGTGACTTCAGGCTGGCATGAGGTGACCACAGATTGAAATGAGCATTTGTATTTCCATGTTACGTGTCCTAATGAGTCAGCCTTTGGCAGCTTTTGCTGTAACTGAGGAAAATAGATACAAGAAAAGATAGATACAGAAATAAGGGTTTTACCCAAATGAGAACTGACTGCTTTCTGGTAGCCAGAGAGGGAATTTTGTTCATCCTTTTTTCACAGCCTCTCTGAAATGAACAATATGTTCAGGTAGCCCAAACAGCAAGTTCAGATATCAAGCAAAGTGTAATGCTGCCTGTGGACTCTCTTAGCTGGATAGTGTTTATGGTATTTTAAGGATTTCTCTGTGAAGAAGTGGTTGCTGACCTTGTCAGATCTTTAATCCTGAAATGCCAGTTGGCCTCTGCTGGTACAGACCAGTATTAATGCCAAAATAGTAGTGCCCTGAATTTACCAGTACTGCTCAAAGAGAAAGAAAAAGAATCTGCATCTTCTCCCATTACTCTGGTGCTGTCCAATCATCTGCACCTGTGATCAAAAGTCATTGCATTCTTTTGTGAATTGAAAAGATTCCCAGCATAACTGAGGATCACTGAGATCGTCTTAACATCGATTCCTCTTCTGTGGAACTTGTAAAAATGCATTTTCCACGATTATATTTGAAGCATGTCACCAGCTCCTCAAACTACACTCTGTAATAGCGCAGGATTGTGAGAAAGCCCTGAGTAAAACCAGGTGTAATGTGCTGGTATAAAGTGTAAACATGCAAAGAACATCAGAAAGGTGACGTATCGCGTGATTCAGCTTCTAATTACCCTCAAACAATGGAGGATGGAGCTTTTAGTTTTTGCAAGTTAATGAAGTTAATGTTGAGAGCAGCCTGCTAGCAAGAGCTGTCTTCCCTGTTATCTGCTGGAGGAGTACACAAGCTGCAAAGGGGGAGAGTCAGCCAAACATTGGACATTTCCAATTTGAATACTTCCTCTTTTTGGAAATACATTTATAATATGTCCTCTCCTCTCAGCACAGCAATGCCAAGGGCCTTCCTCACACAAATACAGACATTACACAATGCTCTTTGTTAAGAATTACTGCCTTTGCTTCTCTTGCTGTGTTGTTTGTTTGTTTGTTTGTTTGTTTAACAAACAGCACTTTAAAATATGCTTAGCTTTAAGTCACTTTAATTTTTAAAGATCAGCTCAGGGAAGGGATTTGGGTGCACTTTGTTAAGCAACAGCATTTTTTCCCCAGCTCTCTGGGGCTGCTGTTTCATGCCATACTTTTAGCAGGCTTTTTAAAGATCAGTGTCACATCTCACAGGCTGGCGTGCACTGCCTGCCCCAGGGTCAGGCCTCAAGGTTAGCTATCAGGTGTGTTTGAGCAGTTGCTGCTTCCTTTCCAATCTCTCTTTCCTAAAGGAAAAGTGACTTTTTTAATCAGTCTTTTTGCAGTGATCTGGTTTAGAATGTGCATCCACAAATAATTGCACAGAGCTTATTGGGGACGTGGTAGAGAATGGGCTGAGGAGTGAGAGCAAAAGGATGAGATTCCTGTAGAAGAGGAAAGAGGGAGGGGAAAATGTCTTATACTGGCATTATCTCAGGTCATACTGTACTCTGAGGGCCCTGTGCTCAGTTTCAGTCTCACAGCATTCCCACTGGAGTCACCTTCATTGTTTTGGATAGCTGATGATAATGCTGGACATTGTTGTTGTTAAATATAATTATGGATTTGAAGCATACAATTATCTGATGTAATTAATTTTCTGATTCAATCAGAAAGCCTTAGCTCTAGGACTATACTCCCAGATTCTTTCATGATGGAAGTGGCACAATTTAGCCACAGATGCACAATCTCTGGGGATCATATTCTGCTGCCCTCAATCAAGGAGAGCCTTTACTCCAAAATTTGTCAAACTGGAACCAATAAGTGTGACAAAATTTGTATGAAAACAAAGAACTGGAGACATGGACCTGCATTTGCTATGGGGTGTGGATACTTGCTGTTATTTCAATGCTGACTGCAGAAGGGTGTATAAATCTTTAAAATCTGAAGGCAACTGTTAGGTAGAGAAAATTAAGCAGGCAGTGCTGTACTTGGTGCTGCTAAACAATCTAGCACTTAAATGCTGACACAGCCTGTACAGAAAGAACTCTCCTACATTTTAACTGCCTGCAGGTGCCTGAGCTCTTCTGCATTAATTTTCAGTGGTCCCAGCAGTGCATGTTGTCAGAGTTCTAGCAGGTGTTTACAGATCCTGAAAATGAGATTCCCAGTGGATTTAAGGGGCTCCATCAAAAAGTCTGTGCCTTAGCTCTGAAGTTTCTTGAATATTTGCTTTCTTGCAGTCTTGAGGAAGCTGAAGTGGAATGGGTTCTGGAGAAGGGACTCTTGTGAGGTGTCCAGGCTGCAGATCCTATTTCTTTGATGCAAGGAAAAGAGTATATTGAAGTAGCGGGAGGAGTGGGGAGTCACTGAGATCAGAAAAGGCTGGAGACCAGAGATAAAGGCAAATGTCTTGTGGAAACTCTTCCAGCTCCACTCATGTATTCATGTCAATGGTGAGAATTTGTTAAAAAAAAAAAAAAAAGCTTGGTTTCTACAAGTTGAGGGTGCATAACTTGTATTATTTAGGTACAGGGCAGTACTAAACACTTTCCTCAAGACAGCCTGGATGTTTTTTTACACTTCAGGGTGTGATCTCTGTGAAATTCAACACAACTGCTGCTGTCATAACAAAAAAAAAGACCTTCCCAGAAATGTTTTTTTTTCTTGTTCAATGAGAGCTTATCACAGCTGACACATCCCTTTTGTCACTGCCACATAAGATAACCAGATGACTGCTACCAGAGCCTTACCAGTCACCACTGCCACCACTGCAGAGAGGCTGGTAAGGGCTGGAAAAGCTCCCAGACAGATCTTGTAGGACACATTTTGGTGCCAACGTGGAGTGCATGCACCTTCATTACCTGAGCCCCTTAATTTAGAAGGAGGAAGTCCATGGATTGTATAAACTGTTCAGGTCATCAGTGTAATCTAGTGAGAACATTTCTGTAAATGTCTCCCTGTGGTCTTGCAGTATGGAAAATAAAGCTGTAGCATAACCTCGTGCTGAGCTCCCTCTGGTGTAGACAGAACATGTGCTGCTTGCACAGATGTGAGCTAAATTCTCCTGGAGCTGGATTGCCCATAGCCAATGCTGCTCATTCCTGTTACACTGGCCAAGCTCAGTCAGGACCATTCACTCACAAAGGCTCAAGTATTGGTGTGAAAACTCCTTTTATTCTTCCCAAACAATAGCACAGACAGGTTAGGAAAGTTGGCCAAGGCTGTGGAGAGTATGACTCACAGGACAGAGAGAGTTGATCTCACAGAATTGTAACCAAGCACAGGCACCCTGACGTTTGACTTTTACACAGTGAAAACCTGGCTGCAGCTCTTGTGATTCACGCCTATTTTCCACTGCTCATAACCCTCTTACACCTTCTGCCTACGTCTTGTGTTGAGTGTTTCAATTGACTTCATTATTGTCCTCAGTAAATGTTAACTAGAACTTTATGAGCCATCATGACAGAGAGGATGCAAATTTTCATTGAAATATGTTTTGGGAATAATTAATAGACATGCACAATGTTAGTTGTTGTGAAATTCATCCATTCTGATGACATTTCAAGAGCTGTTTAATCCGTGTTGCACTAATTTGCTGGTGGGATATGCCACAGACAAAAGATTTGCTTTACCAAGACTGAGCAGATGCTTTGTTTGAAATTTCTTACAGAGCCCAGCATTTCAGATGGAGCATAATGGCACTGCAAATGTTGATGCACCTCAATTGATCCTTCCAGCACTGCTCAGCAATGCAATTCATCCTCTGAGCACAGAATCTTACTTCTAGAAAAAATTAAGTAGACGTGCTTAGATCACACAGACTCCATTAGAAATAGGATGTCCATCTAATAACACGAAAAAAATGTGTGAATTGGTCCTGAGGATAAATGGGCACAGATCTATTGAAGCAAAGCAGTCTTTTTATGTAAGTGGAGTTGCACATGTTTTCTCCAGGGATCAGTTCAGTCCACTTTGCCTTTGTAGTTTATGCTGAAATTCTTCAAGATAGGAAAAACTTGCAGAGTATTTGCATGCACTAAGTGCTTGGCATAGATCAGAGTCTTTACTTCTCACTTTTGCTAGCAGTACAGTAATTTAAAATTAAAGAAAAAAATAAAGCAAGTAATTAATCCTGTATGAATGTTCAAACATTTGGTTACCAAGAGTTATTTTCTCCCTTTAGACCTTGGACTTCCTCTGTGTATGATCCAAGAAGGCAAGTGAAAGTCCTTTCCAGGAAAATACAATTTTCAAGCGCCCTGATTGTGCTATGATACTTGTTCTACCTGAATCTTTTTAGATAAGAGGCATCATGCTGCCTTTCGTTTATTTATCTCTGATTGAAGAGCAGGGGAACATAGAAGCGGCAGTCAAGGAACATGTTAGAGGTGTGTATACAGTTTGTGATAGTGAGATCAAGCAGAACTGTTACAGGGAGAATTTACCTCATCTAGAAATTCAGCTGTGCTCATAATAAGATCTTCCCTCATAAAATTTAAAAAGAACAATCAGGGAAAAAAACTATCTTCCCTACCCCTTTGAAAGGACAGTCTGATCTTGTTTTTATGGATTGGACTCTGGATATTTTCCATGGTTCTTTGCAGGCCAGACTAAGATCATCCTGTCCAGGCTGGCAAGCAAGCACCAGCTCCACTCCCAAGTCTGTTCAGCTCTATGTGTGTGCTGCTGTGTCCACTCCATTAAACCTTCTGAGAGCCCCTAAGCCTTGTTTGAAAAAATCTGGACAGGGATTCCTCAGAAGGGCACAGTTCAGTATCCAGCACTGGCACCACTTCACTGTGAGACCCTGGAGAAATCTCTGAGCCAGGTTTGGGGACACACAGAGCCATCCCAGAGCCCCCTGGTAAAACGCTGCTGATCTTCTAAAGGCTCAGAGGGTGTGTGCAAAGCCCAGCTCTGACACTGCCTCAAAGGGGGCTGTGAATGAACTCCTGCATCACCCCCTGAGTACAGGCTTTCCAGATCCACTGGGAATTTGATACTTACACAACCCAACTTGACACTTTTGGGGAGGATCACTGGTACCTCCTCAGTGGCTGGGATAATTCCTTTACTGTGGGAAGGGTGTCCTCCAGACTCCAGTATGGATGGGAAGCTCAAAATTCAACTGCACCTATAGGGAGAGCCCTGGTGAGGAAGGACCTCCTCTCTAGTCTGAGCAAATTTCCTGTTTTCAGGATTATTTGTATAATCTCAAACTGCTTTCTCCATGGTTGAGCTCCTCAGGTCCCCTGTAAGGGGAACACATGGTGAATTCTGCCATGATTTAGACAAAAATCCATGCAAGAAGAAAGGATTAAGTCTGCTTTACACAGGGAGGCAAGTAAAGGTTCATGGAAATCCCAACTTTCAAATCCTTCTAAAATGACATCTAAGAAGACTGCTTCAAAAAATATGGCCTTTTATTTTTTTTTAACCAAACTTTTTGATTAGCATGAATTAAATTTTGGCTTTGCTTGTGTGGGAAGAAGGAATGTAAAGGCAATTTTTGGATATCATCATGCAATAAGTACCTCTGAAGAGGGCTGCACTCAGTTCAAAAGAGCCATGCACTTGGGAGCTCATAGGCCATACTTCCAAATTGTATTACAGCCAGGGTTTTAATTTTCTTCTAATTCTAAGGCAGGAAGATCAACAAGACAGTTATTTGCAGGAAATATTGGACATAGAATCTCATTTAGAAATATTTATCTGATCTCCTTATGCTTTTTTAAGAGTGGAGCTTATGGTTGAAGAAGTCTACGAAATGAGCTATTTTTGTGGCTGTTATCCTCCCTGAAGGAGGATAACATTGAAGAGCCCAGCACTGCACAGGGAACAGCAGGGAGGTGCATATGTTAGAGAGAGGGTGGGTGGGGTGCAGAAGCAGCCAAATTTTTTTGCTTCAGCACAGCCTGGAAGCAGTTGTGAAATGAGAAACAAAGGCTGTGGCTGGCCACACCTTGAGAGGATGGCAGCACCCACACAAACCATGGCAAGCTCCAGCAGTGCCTCCTCCTCCTCCTCCCTGCCCCTGTGCAGTGCAGGAATGTGCTATCCTGCCTCCCCCAGTGCAGGGATGTGCTGTCCTGCCTTCCCCAGTGCAGGGATGTGCTCTCCTTCCCCATGCATGGCTTGCTTCCCCAGTCATTGCTATCCTGCCTTCCCCAGTGCAGGGATGTGCTGTCCTGCCTTCCCCAGTGCAGGGATGTGCTATCCTGCCTTCCCCAGTGCAAGGATGTGCTATCCTGCCTTCCCCAGTGCAGGGATGGCTGTCTTGCCTTCCCCAGTGCAGGGATGCGCTGTCCTGCCTTCCTGGTGGCTGCAGCTCTGCCATTTTCATTCTGCTGCAGTCGTGCATGCCATCGGAATTCATTTGCCATATCCCAGGAACCGGAATCCATCAAAGCGTAGTCACTGGCCTTTTAATTAGTGTTAGATTAGCATTTGAAGATACGGGTAAATTCCCAAGTCTAACTTTGTTTAAAGGTGCATATTCAATACAGTAGCCAGGAAATCGTGTATTCTCATGTACTTATTACCTTAGTAATGTAATGCTGGGAGGGAAAAAGGCAGATAATACTTCCGACAAATATTAAATGTTATTTGTATAGCTACTGTCTGTGAATTTAAACAGAAAATCATTTCTCATGCCTCGCCATGAAACACACACAAATTTCTTTTGTGGCTTTCATGTTTCATTAAAGCTTTGTATGTGGAGGAGAAGAAAATCTAAATTGCTACTTAATTAAAGGGATACTGTCAGATTAAATATATTTTGAAGAAATGAACTTTGCTTTTTACCTGGGTTGTCAGTAACACCTAGGATTATTAAAAATGAAATATTTTTTAACATCTAATATACTTCTCACCATTTATCAAGCTGGGTCTTTTCTTCTCCTTGGCTGGTGAAACTAAAACAGTCTCTTGCTTTTCCCTGTAGTCAGCTTCATTGTCTGGATCCTATTAGCTAACCCAATATTGGAGAGCTTTAGGTTGTAAATACCACAAGGTGAACCTTACATCTAAACCCCCAAAAAAAAAAAAAAAAAAAGAAAATGTATAG